>NW_028186608.1:180442-248100 GCF_003343005.1 Rhea americana
CGGCCGTGGGGGAGCCGGGCCGGGGGCGATGCGGGTCTGCGGGCAATAGGCAGCGGCTGAGAGCGGTGCGCGGAGGGTGAGTGCTGCGGGCAGCGGCTGCGGGCGCCTCCAGGTGCGGGCCGGGGGGGGCCCTCCGTCTGCCCCCTCCCTGCGAGCGTCGGCAGGGTGGTCTCCTTCCTCCTGGCCTTTTCCTCCTAGTTTTAATTTTATCAGCTACCGAATTCTGTGTAGTTTGAGCTGTTCGCTTCCAGGGGATCGGGCTACCAGGGAGGGCAGAGAGACTTTAACGCGGCAGAAGAAGCACTTGGCAGTGGGAGGTTGGGTCCTCTCCCAGCCCTCTTCCCGGCGTTAAAATGCAAGGGGGGGGGTCCTGGGGCCACATGGCGTGATCCTTCCTTAGGGATAACACCCTGAGATGCTTTCCCGATTTTCCCCAAAATCTGTCTGCTCAACTGATGTTTTGGGTGGGAGTGATGAAAAAGCTCCAACTGGGTCGTTATTGTAGGGCCGTGTAAATCAGGTGCGTGGGCAGGACAGGTCTGTGTTTGTGGTGTGGCCAAAATCTGTTTATGATCTTCTGGGTATCTGCTAGGTATGACTGAGGTGAAACTTCAGGTCATGTCCTAAGCAAGGCGTGAAGGGGGGAGATGGCAAGTCAGGGTCAGAGGGAGAGCAGGGGTTGTTAAATGGCCCGAGACTGACGCGTTGCTTGTCAGGTATGTGTAGTATGCTGGGCTTAGGCCAGACTGGAAACCAAGGCAGCCATAACAACACGCGATGCTTCCCTGTCTGCGTGTGTTTAAAACTAAATATAGTACTGAGGAGTGAGGAAAACTCTGTAGAGGAGTTCCCCTAAGAGAGAGGAAGAGGCCTGGGAAATCAAAACAGAGCAAAGAACAAAGAGTTACTCTATACCGCAGAGAGCTGTCCGTCTAAGCAAGGAGTGCTGAGAGGGGTGTTTTGAATGAGATTAAAGCCTGAATGGTCTGAGATACCGGGTTATCTGTGGAAAATGGGGACCCTTTCAACCAGAACTGTGTTTCTGTTCTGTGTCTCTATTTCAAAAGCCTCATTCCCAATCCAGAAACCAGCAATTTTGGGAATGGTATGGAAATTCCTATTTTCTCAACCTTATACTRCAGTTTCTAAATGAGGCATCTTGGAGAGAATCTGTAAAACAGCTAAAAAAATGAGTGCTAAGTGTACTTGGGACAGGCAGATGAGCCGTATTGGAGAGCACTGATAGCTGAGACATAGCTCAGGTTTTGAACCAGTGATGGGGATATCACTCCTTTAAACAGGCAGGACCAAAACAAGCTGCTCTGGATTTTCTCAATATTTTGTAAAAGAGAAAAGAAAGTACTAGTTTATCATGGGTTAAGCTAACAGCAGCACCACCACACACGGATTAGGATGTTTTTTACATGGTACAACAAATCCCTGTTTGTTAATGTTCTTAATAGCCTTTTTCTGTTGAGCTGTTTTGGGGGGAGGTACAGAGTGTTCCTTGTACTACAGTTTTATTAGTTATCTAAACACTCTCATGGAAATGCAGTAAGACATCGTACCTGTTCTGTGGACTGGAGGCTGAGCTGCTCTTAGGCCGTTTCAACACGACGAGCACAGCTTAAGGTTTGAGTCCCATCAGTGAAGGAATGTAAACTGAAAATAAAAATGAAAACGTGGGAATTTATTTATGTATCTTGGAGTAGTTAAAAAAAAAAAAAAAAAAAAAAAGATATTTTGTCTTGCAGCGAAGGCAGGGAGACATCGAACACTGCCAGCTTCTGATACCAGGGGTGCACTGTGGCTCTGAGCATTTCCAAATATCAAGCACTAGATGTCGCAAGGAGAAGAGATATAGGAAGCATTGCATACTTTACCCTCTAGAGCTTTGCTTTATAAATCAGAAGGCTTAGCAACTTTTCTTTCTATATAAGGTTTCAGTCAGCTTATGCTGGGAAGCTGGAACAGTGTTTGAGGTGCTCGTTTTAACAGAGCATCATTATACCTAGAAAACTGGTGGGAGTTCTTGTCAAATGACTTGGGAGTGGGAGAGCCGGTRGTACTCACTTGATTCTTGTGCCTCCTTTGCGTGAGTGTGTTGTTCTTTGCAAGCGTGTTCCTGTTCGTTCTGTAGAGCTCCTTGCAGTAACTGCGGTCCGTCTCTCCCATTTGGAGACATGAGTATCAAGGCTCCAGCTTGAGCAGGGTAGCTGTTCCAGGAGATTTATTGTAAAGAATAGGCTGTAGAAGTCACTCCTTACTCTTGGAGACAAGAGATGATCCAAATCGTTTATTTCCTTATATCTTTAGGCTATCTTTCTAGACAAAGTTAAAGACCAGTTTTGTCTTTGTTTTAACTCAGCTTGTCTTCCTCTTCTTCAGTTATTTGACCACTGTTCTGCTGTTCAATAGATTGTTGGACAATACAGAAAAAAAGCTGTTAGTTGGAATAAGGTAACTATGCATGTGAATGAAGTAAGGAGGCAAAACTTGTAAGTGACCAGGTGCTTCTACTTGAGCATCTTTCCCAAAATGTTAGTAGGTGAGCCACAGTTCCTTGCACTATGCACTTGCCTTTTGCTTGGCATGGGTTTGTGGGACAGAGCCACATCATCTAATGAATGCTTTGCTGGAAAATTAGCTTGCAAACAAAAGTTCCAGAATGTATTTTGCAGCCACAGTGAGGCATTATGTAATTTACAAACAGGAGACAAAGAATCTACCTTTAGTTAAAAGCTACTGATATTTTTTCATTTATTATAGCTGCTGTGAGAAGTAATATTAAAAAAACTAAATTACTGCAGTGAGGAACATGCAAGGATGGCTCTCAGTACTCTTGTATTTTTAATTGGAAATAGGCAAGATCATGGAAGGAATACAGCTTTGTTTCCCTAGGTAGCTCTAGAAGAGCACTGCATGACTCAGGTTTGCTTATTCCGATTATTTTGCTTTTGATTCACTACCTGCCTCTCCCATGGGGCCAGTATTCTGCTTGCGGCTTGTCACCTCTAAAAATAGGGCCAGAAATACAAGATTACAGGCCAATAGAGAGGGTCTGGAAAGCTGTGAGTCTTCATACCAAGACATTTGGATTTGTAACTAATAAGGCAGAGGATAAATACACTTGAGTCAGACTGGGGAGTGGGATATTTTCTAAGATAATTGCTTGCATTGGTACAAGCCAGATGCTTCTACATACACTAAAGCAGTATGCTGATCTGACAGTACCTGTCCATCAGGGCTGTGAGCTGATCCTCCCCTGAAACATCCTGCAGAGGTTTGGCTATCTGTGTTTTGGATGATCCTTTTACAACCCAAGCTGGTATGTGCTTGTTAAATACCAGACCTGCTGTGTGTTGACTTAATAGGTGTAATTGTWTGAAAGGTGAGAAGACTTTGAGCCACTGATTGGAGCCCAAGGGTTGAGCATGGGAACTTTTGTCARATCTTAAAGCTGACAGAAACCAGCAGATGCAGCGTGTCAGTGGAAGAGATTTCTGCTGCGGCTCTGCGTAGACTAGGGAAAAAGGTCTTTTAAGTCAGTGTAGATAGATTGTTCTCTTTGGGGGTTGCCAAGAAGCCAGTCTAGCTGATGGGAGCTAACTTTTTTGCAGGTCCATCATACCTCTAGCGTAACTCTCGTCTAGAATCCACTAGCTGATATTCAGCTGAGGTATAAATAGATGTTATGCAAGTACTACTGTTCTGGATAGAGAACTGTATGTGCTTTCCTTACTGTCAGAATGGGACTGTCCTTATTTATCTTCAGCCTAAATACATTATTATTGCTTTTCATATATGTTTTCTTGTTTTGCTTTAATCAGAAATATTTCTGCTGTAAAAAAACTCTCAGTATACATTGCTTTCAACTAGCTGTGTGTAAGTGTCAGTAAAAACAATTATATTCTGTACTAGCAATGGCAAAATAAGTTGCTCCTTAAGTCAAAAATGGAGATTACTTGAACCTTTTGCTTCAAAACAGCATTTTTCTGAGTCATCTAAATGGAAAAGAGAAGTTTGATGATGAGGTTTTAGATAGAACCAGTTAAATGAAATGAAGTAAGTACTGTTATTAGCACTAGTACAACTTGCTGTTGCAAATTATAACCTGGCTGTCCGTTATGATTATAAAAGGGAATGGTGCTCTCCTTAAGCATATTGTAGGTTTCACCAAAGGACAAAACATGAACGTCTGCAAAGAGCAACAGCTTTTGCATTCAAAAGGCGTCTTGCTTTGAGGTTGAAAAAGAACCATGTCAAGAGAGCTTCATGCTTAAGGCTAGTGCTGTGCTTCTGGCATTAATATAGTGGTATACACCTTCTTTATTCCTTTTGAAAAAACATCTTGGAACTTAATGAAAGAAAATGACCCTATACTAATCCCTCTTTGTACTGTCAAGGAGAGGAATGCACTAGTCAGCAACTGAGTGACAACCTAAGCCACGTGAGAAGTTCATAGCAGAGTCAGAAGTAGAACCAAACTCTTTTACCTGCCAGGTCTAAGCATGATGATGCTTTTTCTGATGACCATGGATGCCTGTGTGAAGACGTGTTTATGAATCTGGCTATCTCTGTGAACTAGTTCAGACCCTCTCTTAGACAGTGAATGTGCAAATGAAGAGAATTTATCTTTTGGCCTCAGTCATCTAAGGTGGGTGGGTTAGGATTACAGAGGTTCCTGTCCCTGTCACATAAAATGGGTCACATCCCCTAGGGTTAGCAGGAGTCTGATACTGTGTTGCAGTCAGTGGTGCTCTTGTGATGGTCACATAGGACAACCTGCTCCCACTCCCATTGGCCACATCAGTTTTCCATTTCTTCACTAGCATGAAAAATGGACCAAAGGGCGAGTTGGAAGCACGCAGGAGGTATGAAGCATGCTACAGAAATGATAGTCAGGGCTCTGATTCACTAGCGAGCGTGGCATAGCATGGATGACATTGCAGCTCCCAGCTGTCCACCCCACCCCACTCCCTGTTCCTGGACAGCTGAGCCACTGTGAATCAACTACTGAATCACTCAGTTTACAGCGTGATGTTTTGAAGTAAGTCATCACTGCTTTTCGTTTGCCTTAAAACTCCTGACTGCAACTGCAGCAGTTAATCAGCTGATTGATGAGCAGCTCAGCTGTCCCTACATCAGAGGAGGAGGCCGGGCAGTAACCTCCTCTGGACTTTCAAGCTTGGCAGTGTGCTGGTGGATGGGAGCCCTGACTGAGCCAGTCTGCAGCTGAAGAGGTGGGGTGAATGTGCATGCTTTTCCTCTATACTGTGTTATGTCTTTTCTGGTTGTGGCATTCAAGAGCCCTATGTTCTCAACAAAACAAATGGCAAAATTCTTTTGTGCTTTTCTGGATGCAGTTAAAGGAATGCTTGCTGCCCTATTCTAAAAACCCTACCCTGCCTCAGTAGGTTAGAGAAAGCATAAGATTTTAGTAGCATACTTATGGGTTTTTGCATTTAATATACCTGTTCGCTTATTTCAAAGCTCTGAATTTTGGCATCAGCAGTTCCAGCTGATTTCTTGATGCTTTGTGTTGGGCCAGCCAACCAGTAATATTTGATTTTGAATTAAATGTAACATAAAGGACTGAGGAGCTCATACTCAGCTTGTGCATTAATTTTGTTTTAAATAAGGTGGGTAGAAGAAAGCTCATAAATGATTTTTTCTAAAGGAAAATATATCCTTGGAGATTAGAAGAAGTTACTTCTTAATACAGTCTCATTATCAGTGGTCTCCTGAAAGTTCCTTGCTTTTACTCCGGCTGTCTTCTCTTAAATTTTGATAGAAAAAAGCAGCTTCACTTGTCTGCTTTTTAAGAAAGATGATATTTCACTGCATACTTCGGCTAGTCTGAGGCCTTTGTGCTTGTTTTTGCATTTAATTCATTCTGTAAATTACTCCAGCTTTATAGGATTCACTATGGAACGTGCAATGGACTGAACTTTTCTAGCATCTTAGGAGGCTTGTGACATATAATTACCACTGTGCTAATCCATCATGTCACTGATAACGAATACTTATCTTGGATAGCTCATGTTCTAAACCTCCTTTCTAAAACTGGAAAAAATACAATATAGGATTATCAGAGATTTACAAGGTAAAACAAACAAATTTCTAGGAGGATAGCTCTACTTGTGTAAAAATACCTAACAAGTATTAAATTAAAGGAACATTGTCAAGATGAAGAAATTGTCAGTAAATTAAAAAATGTACTTGCAACTAAAAAGATTTGTCAGGTCTTTACTCTTTATCAGTGATATCTACTTTTTGTGTCTTGCCTTTGGGGTTTATAATTCCTGCCTTGTTGGTTTTACTTTGCAGCTATAATCTCGGCTGCATTGTGATTATAAGATACATGTGTACTGAGGGATCTAATTTGTCTGTTACGCGTGCGGTCTTGTTTTCATGTTCTGTGTTTAAAGGCTGCTGTGTTGGAGTGTCCAGCAATGCAGAAGGATTGATTCCTTTGCTTTGATTGGAAGGAACATATGCCATGCCCTCTTGGCCTGGGTGATTTTCCTGCAATTGGGATTTTTGCCATGATGCCTGCTGGCGTTGCAGTGCTGCTGTGACACAGCCATCCTCAGTATCATTAGACTGGCTTTGATCTCCCTGCCCCATGGAAGAATCGGGGGGGGGGGGGTGGTAAAAGAGGGTTGTTTCTTGGTGCTTAGGCAGACTACGTAGGGTCAAAGCACACTGACAGCAGGAAGAACTTTTATGTATTTCCCCCCCTTTTTTTCCCCCACCCTGGCAGATTCTGAGGAGTTTAGGGCATTCTTAAAACCCCTCTGCTTTTCCCAGCGCTCTCAAGCATAAACGCATATGCGCGCATGTCCACCCACACTTGCAGTTCAGCATCCAAGGAATTTAAACAGAGTCCTGAGTGATTCAGGATCTGCTTAATTTGCTGTGCCAAAGTTCTCGCACGTGAGTGAGCCATGAGAGGTGGTGCATCTGATCGTCCCCCCCCCCATCTTCAGCTAGTCCTGTTTATACCAAGAGTGAAGAAAAAGTTTCTTTCCATATTCAAGAGAAAAAAACCTTTAACTGAAATTAAATTCCTGATCTGTTCTTTGCTTACTAGGGGTTTTCGTTTTTCTTTGCAGTCTGTTGTTGCCTGGTAATTTATTGAGAAATTAAAATTGTTCATCCTCTGCTGTTTTGGTGAATATGAAGTGGCTCAAGGCTCAGTCTGGCTTGTGTCTGTCTCAGGTCTTTGCTTTTCCTGCCGGAGATGAAAGCTCACTGATCTCTGCTGGGTGCGAGACGTGTTTCTACGGTTACACTGCTGTCTAGCAGTATTATCTGCAGATAGTTTTAGCCCTCCTACTACTATGTGGTGGATTGCTTGTAAGTTACTAGTATCTTGCTGTACATTTCAGCCAAGAAGAAGCTTGTGTCACTTCCCTTTCCAACTCCTGCGCAAGTATGAAATACCATTTATAGTCCTCTGCCTCTTACAAAATACAAGTAGTAAGAAGTATTTTCTAAAGTATTTGTATGAAAGATGATACAGTTGGAGGARCTGTGAATGAAAGTTGATGCTAAAGTCACACTGTCAGAATTATATGGTAAGTGAAGTCGTGTCACAGAGGAATTGCAGGAAGGAAAACAATCTGTGGTAGTTCCAYGTGCTTAGTTTCTGCAGGTAAGACATCTGAAGCACTGATTTGGGAGTTTACAGGTCAAGCTACTGTGAAGGTCAGAAATCTGAAAAATTTYGTCTTACCTTTCAGCACAAAAAACAGATGCTTTGTAAACCAAGCTAGCACTCCCAGCTGAATGGAATGCAAAGGCAGGTCTCTGTGTCTGGCATGCTTTTGTTCTGAGTAGCCTGAATCATGATATAAAATGCTCTATGCTTTTCACAAACACCTCAGAAACACTTAAGATAAGGCTGGACTTYGCTGGTAAGTACCAAGTCCTTACTTCCTTTCTATATGTTACAGCCAAGGCTCATTCTGACTTGTGCACTCTCTCCCAGCTTGGCACAAACTGTTAAGATTTGTCATTGTTACCCCAGCAGTATTTTGTTTTTCTGTACCCCAGTTTTACAGCTGCCTCCCTTAACAGCTAAAGCRTGCAGGGAAGGCAACTGTTCTGTAAACGTGGTTCAGGGTTTCTGACATACAGAGTGAAGTAACTCTGAGGGGGTAGAATCACAGGCTTCAGGTTTGCATCTTCTATGAGGAGGTGTGTTTTGGGATTGATAACGAATTCAATCACCATTCCTCTGGCTGAAGGMGCTCCCCTGTGTATTATTGGAACAACCTGTATATGTCAGAAAAGGTGAAAGTTTGGTAATGGCTTTAAAGGTGCCTTTCATGATTACTACTGAATCACTCAGCGGGTACCTCTATAAAGGAGACAAGCTACCCATATTGTTCGATCTGTTTTACAGGCCTGATGTGCAGACAGAACTCCTAAATATAYGTGGAAAGAGAACAAACCAACGCAACCTTCTACTGTTGCTGGTAGAAGACAGATTCTTTCCTGTCGCTAAATGTCAAGGTTTGGATGAGTGCTTAGCAGAATGGAAGCTTTATCTAATTCCAGCTTCTGCCAAACTGAAGGAAATGATGGGGTTTTGAGCACATCATCTCTGGTTCTGGCATTCTATTTACATGACTGTTATTAGGTAGATTGTAACTTCTTTCTTGTGAGATGCTATTCAAAGTCAGAATGTGGACCTGAATATCCAAGATCTCATATTCTCCATAATGAGACGAAGTACAGGAAAATTGTTTTATTCCTCTTTCCACAATGCAGAGGGTTAACTGCTGTCAGTCACAGAAAACATCACTAGTAGAGCCAGGAAATGATTTAAATGTTCTTTCCTTCAAGTCAGCTCTTCAACCAAAAAAATCTACTCTTTTTTATTAAAAAAAAAGGGAGGGGGAGAAAAAGGAGAAATACATGTATTAAATTTTCTTCATAGCCGAATGTTTCCAGAGCCCAGTTTAAAAGTTCCAGTTTTAATTCCCAGGATATTTTTCACCTAAATCATTTTTCCTGTCTCAGTTTCTCTACTTCGTGCTTTTCAGGATGTTGTATTGCTGCCGTTTATCAATAGTTTCAGGTCCCAAGATATCTCTGCTCTATATTTCAAGACTTCGGGGACCAGATTTTGCTCCGTGACCAGCATTTCAGCTTCACTGAAGTTATTTTGAAGGCAGAGCTTGGTGTTGTATATTTAACTCCTGAACTAATCAGAACAAAATATGCTGCTTTTTATCTCCACCTCCTTAAGAATTACAGCAAAAGAGTCAAGGTCAAGGTGATAGAGGAAACGTGCTGGAAAAGCACATGCGTTATATGAATCATTCTGTTGGCTGTGCTATATTTATCTCTCTCACACTTCGATATCATCCCTTTTCATTGCGTGGACAAGATGTTGTGTCTCATCTACTTGAGTGAAATCCTCTTTGTCTGACTGTGCAGCACATAGAACATCTCTTCCCTAGTACAGCTTGATGTCTTGCTGAAGCAGAACTGAACTCTGTCAAGTGATTTCCATAAGTGGACAGCAAATAAATGAGCCAGTATGTACTTTTCAGGACCTGACTTTTGAGATTTTTTTATATTGTGATCAATTGCTGTATCTATGAATGATCTGATGATTTTTTTTCCTTCCCTTTTGATTTAGGCAGAATGAGGCTCTCTATCTTAAATTTATTTCAAAAAAAGACTTGAGCAGTTCTGGGGATAACTTGCTGTGCTAGGAGCTAGGGGAYTGCAGACTTCCAAGAGATCCCATTCCATTTGGGAGTTAGTAATTAGAATTTCTGCACTATGTACCTTCYAAAAAACTTGGTATTTTACAGAGGCAGTAATACATATTATGCACTTGTGAAATAAGTTGGAGAAACGCACTCTGTGATTCACATCTGTTTCGGTTCTTACTGTGCTAGTAGTCTGAATTTTAGAGAGATGTTAAACAGGAGGTTTTTCCTCAAGCACTACACCACCTCAGACTTTGATGATATGAGATACTACCTAGCTCCTTGAGGGTTATGTGAAATCATAACTAATGGTTGAGGGTCAGCTTGGATAAAACCTCTGCAAATTCCAATCTCACCCTGAATTGGACTTACTTGATTAATACGAGATCTGGATTCAAATCAGCTCCTCTCTTTGTTTTTTTACAGGGCCAAACGTGTTACCAAGGGGTTTTGCAGAACCAAACTAGACTTTCTCACTTTCCTTGTGGAGTATTACTTTGGAGGCCACAGGGCTACAAATGTTTGGTAAGTGCAGTTATTTACAAAGTATCTGTTATTTCTTGCCTTTTGACTGAAGAAACTTCACTACAGTAGCTGAAATGACTTCTGAATTCTGGTACAAACAGAACATATTTGAACACCAGTGGGCTTTAAAATACTTCGGATTTGTTCAGGTCTGTCTTGCAATTAAGGCACAGTGACCTTTACACTGTATGAAAGCCCAGGAAATATTGCAGAAGTGCCTTGACAGCTCCGTATTAATACTTTGTTTCATGAACTTTGATAGCCTTATGAAGAGACTTTTTCTGTCTCTGTCAGGAGACTTTATCATTGCAGAGCATGGCAATGGTTGTGTTGCATCTCACCTGCCCAGAATCTCTTCTACTAGAACCTGTTTTGTTCAGTCTTGCACCTTGTGCTCTTATGCTGTGGCACGTGTGCTTCTTTTATTCTTCTCTCCTCCCAGTTCATTGGGCTGGAAGGAATTGAATCCATGGCTGAACAGCTGCACAAAGTGACTAATGTGACTTTTCAGACATGGAGACTCCTCACTCTTTCCCATTTTGATGCAAATGTCTTTTGGCATCTCAAAAACCAGATTAGTGCAGGTCATGTATGCGGGGAGGCTCTGTTCGCTGTCCTTCTCTATCTTTGCAATGGAGTTTGGCTTTCTTTATTGTTTACTTTCTGAATCCCTTAGTCTTGTGTTGGTTTGAATACCTCCATTATCCAGACATGCTGCTAGAAGCAGTGAGTCTTTGGCTCTATATGAAGTGCTTTAGGTCCTCAGGAATCCAGCTAATAACTTAATAGCTTCTAGTCTTTACTGAGATCACTCTGAAAAGCGCTTTGTTTTGAGTTGCAGAGCGCACAGATGGCGGCATGCTACTTATCTCCAGGCTGTCACATTACTAGTTGTTCTCAAAATCGTGTGCCTTCACAGACTGGTGTTCGCCAAGGACTGTGGCTTTAAAGATCCTTTTTCCAAATAGGATTTGATACAATGGAGAGAAAAGCAACAGCATCTGCACTTACAATGATGGCTCAGGGACATTAAAGCTTTTTTTCAGGCACACACACATGGTCTGTCAACACAGGCACAGCAACCTGTGAAAATTATCTTCAAAATTCGATCTCTCTTACCTCCTAATTGTGGAGAGGAGTGGAAGAAGTGTGTGATTCCCTTTTCTTTTGATCCTTCTGCTCCTTGAATGTGATTGCTTCATTAGTACTCACGGTGCAGTAAATCTGGTAATGGAGTTGTAAAAAAAAAAAAAAAAAAAAAAAAAAAAAAATCTCAAACCCAAAAACATAAGTATCTCGTATGCCGTCTTCTAAAAAAAAAAAAAAAAAAAACACCACTAACAACAAAAAAACTCCTCACATTTGTGGTTAAAATTAGGCACAAACCTAGCTTGCAGTAAAGGCTCTAAAACCTAGGTTCTTTAACAAACTGCTTCTACCAGAAGGCAGGGTAGAGGGAAGGCAGGTATAACTCACCTCCTAAGTAATCAGAGACATTATCTTTTGGCCTTTTCACATACTGCATCACCAGAAGAGCTCTTGGGTGGTCGTTGCCCCCTCTCTGCCCCCCTACAGTATTGCTTTGTCATTGGCTGTGAACAGCCCGCAGCATTGGTTCATCTAAGATTTTTGTTGGTGAGTTATTTTTATTCTTCAGGCACTGAGATGCTGATTGATGAGTAATTACTTTTTCTCTAATGCTAAGCACATCTAAAGCTGAAAAACACAGGGCTGGATTTTTCATCTCCTCTCCAAATTTAGAGGGAGGGTTTAGCAGAGCTCCATCTCTGCTTACATCTTTGATTACATTGGTAGTGAACTATACACAGGCTTTCCAAGTTTCTGTGGAAACACTCAGAGAATAGGTTGAGATAGTTGCTATTAAGTGTGAAGTTTTAGCTTGGGTCAGACCTGTCACAGTGTTACTGGGAAAACCCACAATTGATTTACCTGGGTAGCGTAGGGGAAAAGGAGCTTTTGAGTGCAGTTACATGGCTCTGCATCACACAAGTAGACTGTCATCACACATAACCTTTTCTATGGTGTATTTTACTTTGTATCCCTCCATGTTGATTTGGGGCTGCATCTGTCCATAACAACTTGAAAACACTTCCACATAGAGTCTTGCTGTCATGTGCAGGTCCTGTCAGGATTTTGCCCAAATTCATCAATTAATGTTATACCACATTCCCCAAAGCTTTATAGAAAGTTTGAGTTCCCAAATATCTGCCAAGATCCTTGCACACTCCTTCTCACTCTTAACCGCAATCTCTTATCTGTATTTTAACAAGAAGCACCGAGATGCAAAAGAAGTGCCTAGTAATTGCAACAGACAGACAGTGGCTGGAGCCCTTTCCTGAGAAATCTGCACAGGCTGAAAGATGATACAATCTTTACCGTAGTGGGCAAGCAACCTAGGGTGTGGGACTGATTTTTCTGGTGTGGTGCTGTGATACCAGCTCTTGAGTTTAGAATGCCTTTTTTGTTGCACCTTCTGATAATTATACCTTCTCTCTTGTGCATGTGTGTGTTCCTTCAGGAAAGGATGCCACAGACACCTCCCTTTGCAGCTATGTTTGACAGCAGTGGATACAACAGGAACCTGTATCAGTCAAAAGAGGAAAACTGTGGAGGACTCTATTACCATGATAACAACCTCCTGTCAGGGTCTCTGGAAGCTCTGATCCAGCATTTAGTACCCAATGTAGATTACTATCCGGATGTAAGTCTATACTCCTCACAAACTAAATGGCTAGGCCTGATGCATCTCATAAAGAGAAACTGGTAAATGTGCCGCTAAAACAGAATGTGTCACATGAAATTGCTAGGAAAGGGGTTCAAGTGACTGATCAACATTGATACTGTATGAACAGATGTGCTGCGTGCGAGGTCAGCATGCAGTACTCAACTGACTTAAGTCTAATCCTTAATTACTGCTGTTGTTAAGTGCACAACCTTGGTGATTCATTTGTAAAGTACCTAACGTGGCTTACTGTGTGATGGATTGCACCACTGAACATTAAAAATCTTTCAAGAATGGGAGGCCCTCTGAAGGCAGACTGAGGAGAAAGGATGACCAGCATAACTTGATGGGGTGCATTTAGTTTAAAGTTAACTAGGTTTTAATAAGTTTCCTCGCAGCTGCATCTCAGGTCGACATGGATCTTGCAGTTAGCAACTGCAATGTTGAATTGGCACCGTGATGTCGGGAATCAGCAGAAGCCCAGCCAGAAGCTGGGCATGAGAATGGGGCATTTGTCATCCGAGAATTCTTGGCCTGCCTAGAGGCATTAGTGCATTGAGGTGTTTTATGTCTTTATCAGAAAAGAAGGATGATACCAAGGAGTCTGGGAGGGAGGATGACTGAGGGTAGATGAAACTACGCCACTATTTGTTGAAAGGCTTTAGCTGAAAAAATAACTCTGCTTATGTTCAGCTTCCGTTCTTGTAAATCAATTCACAGTTCCAAGACAGGATCATTTTTTTATTTGTATCAGAGCTAACAGCACTCCAGGACTATTCTTAAGCTATTTATTATCCATTAATGCTTAAAGAAAACGTGAAAATGTGTAGCTATTAGACAGTGATTGGTCAAACGTGATGATTTATTTCTGGTTGCTAGAACTGTAATGTTGTAGTCTCTTTTTTGTGGGTGCTACAGATAGTTAATTACTAACAGTGTGGGGAGTGGAGTGGATGGGTATTTTGAATAGCAATCTCACATTGAGTTAAAATCTTAATTCATGGGAGACTATTGCAGCAGAAGGACCTTCTTCTTTTGCCTTCAGAATGAGTTATTAATTGTTATTCCCTAAAATTAAACTGTGTGTATTTCTCTCCCCTTCTGCCTACTAGATAGGCAATACTGCGAGGGATGAACAGCATTTGGGGCTTCTTAAAGGAAGTACGAGACTATAATGTGTGTTTACTGAAGTTGGACAGGCAAATACAGCCCAGGAAAGATGGAGTGCATGATAAAATCAAGACAGTTCAATGACCTGGCAAACTGGCATTGGGCCATCTTTTTTTCTTTTGTCTTCTGGAGCCTGTTTACTTTAACCAGAAATGTGGAAGCAGACAAGATTCTGTATTGGTATTTTAAGTAGCTTGGGCTTGTGGCATGAGTTATATTCTATTGTTGGGCTAGAAAGCGTTATGTAATCTGGTAATTGCTCTTGCAAAAAGGTTTACTACAGAGCGAGGAAGGAGGAGTTGAAATTATATTCTGAGTAATTTCAGGTACTGAGCTTGTTAGAACATTTTGTACAAAAGGAGAACTAAACCACCCCTGCCCTGCCTTGTTTTGGTTTAATCTTGCATAACTTGGCTCAAGCACAGATATATAGTACTGATTCTCGAGCTATGACAAGTTACAATTAAATGCTTACTGCTGTAGTAGTAGCACTTTGCACAGCCAAATGAACAGCTTGGTATTGTGGATTGTAAAGTATTAGGAACTGATATGACTGATATCTCAGAATTACATTTTGAGAGAATATGAAACTAGTAGTGATTTATCGCTTTCTCTGTCTTGTTCTTGTTTGCAGAGGACATATATCTTCACCTTCCTTCTCAGTTCACGTCTCTTCATGCATCCTTATGAGTTGATGGCCAAAGTTTGCCATTTGTGCATTGAGCAGCAGAGACTAAGCGAACCTGGCCTGGACAAGGTAAGATTTTTCACTCTAAGGGACTCCTCCTCTTCCATTCGAATGTCTCTACTCCGCCCATAGCAAAATGTTTCTACTCAAGAGAGGCCTCAGCAACATTAAACAGGCTGAAAACCTGACATGAGCAACTGGAATTTGACCCTGCAGTTGTTGACATCTGTGGGAAATTTCCACAATGCTCAGCCTGTTCTCCTGCATGATGACTGTTGCTGCTGCTACATTCAGTTTGTTTTACCAAAGTCCTGTTGGAGGGATATGAGGGCCAGAAACAAAAGTGTTTTCTATTAACAACATATCCTACTTTGGCCCTGCAGTGGTTGCTTTCGTTTTAGGGTATACAAATGTCTTGATGTGTAAGGCCAAGTGTTGGAAAGTGTGAGTTAAGTGCATGAATGTGAATTACACTGACTTATCTCTCTGGCGGAGCTAGAGTCTTGCCTCGATATTTGCAGAGTGGCTCAGATTGCTGGCAGCTTTGTAAGGAAGTGCATCGTCTTACTTGTTTGTGTAATACAGAGAATAAAAGCGAGCAAGATACGGACATTTAGATACACTCTCCACCCCAGTAGAAAATAACATGAATTAAATTAAGATAGGTGACTAATTCTACTGATTTTTCACTGTATGGTATATTGAGAATATATTGGCAGAACTGGAGCTTATCACTTTTATAGCTGGTAGTTAGCCACAGATAATGGAAACACAAGGATGTCTTGCATTGCGATGCTCCGGACAATGAAGGGCAAAACACAGGCATAATTCTAAGATTCTCAAATTATCTAGTGCCTGATTTCTAGCCCCGTTAAGCCAATGACAGTCCTTTCATTGGCTTCAGTGGATGATGACTGTGGCCTGTAATCCAGTGCAGAATTAAATTAAGAAGAGGAAATTTAACTGACCTCCATACCCATACGCTCCACAGTATCCTACAGGAGGGAATTGCAGAAATATATATGAAAATGTACGCTGTATTGCTGTTCCATGTGACGTTTCTCCTTACTATTTTTCAAATAGAACTGGATACGAAAAATTGCACCCAAAATCCTACAACTATTGACTGAATGGACAGAGACATTTCCTTACGATTTCCGAGATGAAAGAATGATGAGGAATTTAAAGGAGTTGGCACAACGAATAGCCAGTGGTGATGAGGTCAGTTGTCTGCGTATGATGTTGTTAGATAAAAAGCCATTACTTTAATGCTTTGATATCGTAGGCTTGTTGTTAATACCATGGTATGGCTCTGGGTGGTTAAGCTAACTTACTAAGAAGATGCTTATAGCAAAAAGTTCTGACTGGTACCTAGGCTTAGGAAAAAAGCATACAGAATAAACAGATCCTTTTGAAAGCGCTGGATTTACCTCATCATAGAATGGTAAGGTTGGAAGGGACCTCTGGAGATCATCTAGTCCAACCTTTAGCGTAGCCCATATGGAGACTGAACCCGCGACCTTGGTATTAGCAGCACCATGCTCTAACCAACTGAGCTAAACCTGCCCCCAACCCATAAAATAGTTGCATATTTTGCAGGCAAATACTACCTTGTAGATACTTAGGTTTTTCATTTTAGTGATTTTTTGTTTAGAAGACGCTAGATATGTCACTGGAAACCATTGCATATCTGAGAAATTCCTGTCTATGTTAGTAACTGCTTTGATTTGTGTGAGCAAGGTTTGTTAGAATCAGGCCTCTGATCTGTACAGACTGTGGAAGAGTCATAGCAGGTTTGGGAAAAAATTCTAAAAGAAAACTGGCACAGGAAGAATTTTCTTGAGCTTGAAGCACTCATCATGTGCTCAGAGGATGTCTGTTGTTTCCTCTGAAGGGAGCACATAAAGAATCACTTAATCTTATTAAGTCCTAGTTCTCAGATAGACATAATGTTTCTTCGAGGTCTTAAGAAATATTCTGATGTTTAACTGTTGCCTACCTTGTAAGTACTGAGATAGAATTCGACCAAAAACTGAGGCTTATATTCATGTGGTGAACAAGCAATTAGAAGATTTCAGCAAGTAGATCATGTGTAGCTAGCGTGCTAAGATTACAAAAAGATAACAGAGTAGAACTTGGAAGAACTATAAACGCAAAGAGCAATTGCTAAATGGCATAATGTTAGCTAGTGTTCCTGAGGGGTTGGTGTTCCTTGTATAAGCTTTTGAATAATGATGTAGATGAGGCAGCAAACAGCATGTTAACAAGCTTTGGTAGTTAAGCTTAGCTGGGAGGAGATGAGAATGCTGTCAGGGGCCTGAAAAGACCTTAAGAAACTATAAACAGGGGTGGAAGAGAACAAACCTGAATTGAATTTGGAAGCTAAAATACACTTCTATATCCTGAAAGGAGGGAGGAACAAAAGAAGAGGGGAGAAGGGAGTGAACTATGGCATGGGATATAAAACCAAAATGATACCAAATCTAAAACTTAGAATTGCTGAYGAAGAGCTACAGGGAGCTCCCTTCACCGTAGGTGCTGCTTCACAGATGAAAGGTTTGTCTTCACYGTCAGGGTGCCAGGAGGCAGCTTTCCTTTGCACTGCTCCCATAGCGCTACTTTGTTTCTGGGCACTCTTTTAATAGGAAGATAAGGAACTAAAGTTCAGTTTTTATGGAGGAATAATAAGATTGAGGACTTGCATCCACTGGAAAAAATAGCCACTGGACCAAAAAAAAAAAAAAAAGAGAAAGAAAAAGGAAATTGTTAGGATAAGGAAAGTTGGGTTGATGCAAGCAAAAGCAGGGTGAAATGATTACTAAGAAAGATTGTCTACAATGAAGTTTCTGGCAATACAGCAAATCTAAACAGTGAATCTGTCATCTATTGAGAGGAAAGAAGAAGGTGCACAAACTACTAGACAATAAGCTGTAGGGAGCCATCTCACTCTGGCAGGGAATTATAGATCTTTAGCTCCCATGCTAGACCTCCAATTGACTTTGAGTTTTACTTTAGGAAAACAAAGGGAAAGCAAGTGCTGCAGTAAAATTACTTGTATTACTGGCTGGTGAACTGCTGGAACAGCAAATGGCAACTTCCTTGACCTTGCTTTTCTGCAAGTTGCTTGAATTTATTTGTGTGAGTCATTGCCTTGAAGGATACAAAAGCACAGACTTCCCTATTCTTACTCGCTATGACGGTCTTATTCCCAGCTTCTTATTGCACTTTCAGAATGATTGTGCTCCACTGCTGTTAGGAGCTGTCAGTAAGAGTCCGGTAAAGACCATTCATCAACTTAGCAGATCACCCCACCAACATGTAGCCTTTGGGATGTTGAGCCTTGATTTTCCACCCCCCCCTTTTTTATTTCTTCCCTCTGTCTCTCCATTTCATTCAATTCCTTCTACTTCTTCCCTCCTGTTTCCCTAGAGATCATGCTCATGAGGTATTCTTAGATTGTTCTGGTCCCTTTTATCAATTCACTGACATATGTTTCAATATAAATTTCTCAATCTTTTCATGTTGTCCATTGCCTCCCATTATCTGATTAGCTCCCTGTAAATATTTGCCACTCTCTTCATCTGTGAAACAGATGATCAGCGTATGCAGTCACACTGAAGCCACATTCTGTGTCGTGATGTCTTTTTCATATGCATCCTAAAAATTGCATTGATCTCTCTTTTTTTGGGCTGCCATGTCATGTCAGGATTGACTGTGGAAACTCATTTAAAATATGCTATTCAGTATCTGGAAGGTAGTAATGACTTCCAGTCACTGTCCATAGAGGACAGACACAGAGAAGACTGTCAGCTGAAGAGTGTCTGGTTACTTTCTCCCATGCCGTCCAGTCCTTAGAGGCTTTTTCTACAAGACTGCCTTGGTGTGGTACAGAGGGGCGTATTTAAAATGCCTGTTAAATTCACAAAAGAGGGATTAGTAGATTTTACGAAGATCTAGGAATGATACATAGATCTTGTTTTTACAACTCGCGTTGCTGCACAAATACAGGAGCTAATAGACAAGCAGGTCAGAAGGCATTCTAATAAACTGAAAAACAAACTTGTGTAAATATCAGGAAAGAGGTGTAATTTTCCAGAGTTGAAATAAGTGGATTTTTAGAACAGGATGCTACAGTCCAACAGTCCAAGATGCCTTTGTTTCTGTGTAATCATGCTATTTATATAAAATAAGGGGATGCATGTATGATGTGAATGTCAGTGTTAATACAGAATCAGAAATGAGACTGGCTGATGAGTAACGGGGAAAAGGTTAGCCTAATATACAGGAAGGCCATCTGTTCAGACTAACTGATGGCCGTGTTATAATCAAATTAATACCTAGTTGATAAAGGACATAGTCTACGAGTTTATTGGTGTGTTGTTAAATATATGTATGACATCATGGAAGTGCATGAGATAATACAAGTAATGGTCCGCCAATAAGTACCTCAGAATGGGGACAAAGCACAGTAAATGCTTATCCTCACACAGAATGCTTTGGTATCAGTGCCTATTTGCTCAAGAAGTGACTGAGTCTCAAGGGACTAAAACTTCATCAGAGGGTTGATGTTTTAGTGGACTTAGGTACATCTGTGAGGTGTAACAGGAAACTTGCATTTCCTTCTGACTTTGTATTCAGAGGTCTTGCCTCATCAGTGGATAGAGTGTTGTTTGTTATGTTGAACTGTTCTATATATCAAATAGGGGTTAATTTCCCTGATTCCCCCATTTTGGTTTAGGAACATCTGTCCCAGCTTTCCTTTTCTCTGGGATTTTGCAGCTACAGGAGCAACCTGACCAGTGTTAGGTGTTTCAGCTTGGTATCTGCATTTCTTTTCTCCTGCCCTCCTTTTTTTTTTTTTTTTTTTTTTTTTTTTTTTTTTTTTTTCCCAGTTCTCGGTTGACATGAGCCACAAGTTCAGGCAAGGGCTCTTTGCTTTGAAGATTAATCCATTGATTGTTATGCAGTTTTCGTGATTAGCCAGAACTCACCCAAGTATGTAAGATGCTTTGTCGACCTCAGCTGAATACAAGCCAGGCAAAAAAATGCTTCATAAAGTTGTATTATATCAAATTTCAAATAATTTAGAAGGGAATGTGTCAGTGAAGATGGTTTTGCTTGTATCACCTTATACCTGTTTATGAACATGCAGCACTTTAAGTAATATTTCTGTGTCTTCCTGAAGAAAATATGGATCCTTATCTTTGAAAGCCTGGGATCCTCTCTCAGGGACTTCCCTCCTGCTTCCCCTGAAAAATTTTGCTGTCTATGTTTGCCTGTAAAATCAAAATTCTTCTAAGCAGAAAGCAGTTATTTACTAAGTAACAAGCCAAATTCAGCCTTGATTGAACACCACTGACTTGAAGAATGAATTTGATCCAAATGAGTGCTGTTGGATTTGAGTAAATTTGGAAATGCATGTAAACAGCCGCTGTGGAGTGAATAACATATTCGTTAGAAAACAGGAAAAATGCATCCCTTGGACTGATAACCCTGTGTTGGATACTGATAGGGTTTGGATGGTCAGTTTTTCAACCATTCAGGTTTTTCATTAATGGCTTCAGGATGGTAGCTGCAATTTGAAAAGTAACTGTCCTGGAGTCTGTTAAGTAGACAGAGATCTGCTTGCTTAAGAGTAAAGTGCTGCTCTTACTGAATTGTCATTCCTGTTAATTTAAATGGCCACATGGAAAGGCTTTGTGGGGTGAAAGAGAGATAGCTTTATTCACTTCTCCTTTATCTCAGATTTACTGTAAAATTTAATTCAACAGACATAAGTGAAACTAGTCTTGACCACCTTGAGAGAAGTAGGTCCTATTTTCATCACTAAATGACCATGTATTATTCTTTCTTGCTGTCTCTAGCAGTAGGAGACAGTATTTTCATTTTTGGTATTTTATTAGGTGGTCAGTACTTCATTTCATACAGTAGATCTTAAGCATTTACTTGTAACTTGGGCTAATCAGGACACTATCAAACCCCCGAAGCAATCAGTATTTAAGTGCTCATTTGAATTCGTTTTGCTTTCATTAAATGTCAGCATTGAAAACTCACATGGTAGAATTTATCTTATCCTCGTATATTACAAAATGTTTAACTCGCATAGTACAGTGCTGACAACAAATACCTATCAGCATCAGTCTATTTCAGTGACCTTCAGACTTTAATACTATTCCCTCATGTTCTCGGAATGTCTTCTGAATGCTTCATGTCATGACAGATGTATCGGAAGAATGTACAGCAACTCCTTCAGAACCTGATTCGTAAGCTTGCCACTGTTAGCCAGTATGAGGAGGTACTTGCAAAAATCAGTGCGACGTCTACAGATCGACTCACAGTCCTGAAGACCAAGCCCCAGTCCATACAGAGGGACATAATCACAGTCTGCAATGATCCCTACACATTAGCTCAGCAGCTAACGCACGTAGAGCTTGTAAGTTTTTATTTTTCAAGTATGGTTTCTTCCTTTCTTTCTTCTTGAAATGCAGACTAACATAGAACATGACTTGACTGTTTGTGTGCTTTATTCAGGAGAGACTCAATTATATTGGACCAGAAGAATTTGTCCAGGCATTTGTACAAAAGGATCCTTTGGATAATGACAAGGTAATCAGAGTGGAGCTGGAGCAGCTCTGAAATATAGCATTTAGCATCCTAGAGCTAAGGTGACCTGTGAGTAGGAAATTCCAACAATAAATGAAGCCACTAGAAACGAGCTTGAAATTAAAATGCTCTAATATTCCTTTTAAAAATTTGGGGATTTTTTTGTGATGTTCCTTCTTACTGAAAGTCAACTCCAGGAGCTCCAAAGCTTAGCATGCATTCTGACCTTGCAGTGGCCTCAAACTGACTTAGTTTAAGGCATCTGTTATTTTTCCTGATTTAGAAATACATGATAACCTACTCCTGGGAATGGTTTCTCCTGGCCATCTATGTGGCCTGTAGCTTCAAAAAATGAGTWAAACTTTGGCTTTTGCATCACTCGTTTTCAACATGTATTCTTCCTTTTAGTAAACTGAATTCTTTGCAGAAAACTGGCAAGTGGGGCAATTTGCAGGTAGAGCACCTGTTACAAAAACTGGGCAGTGAACTCCGAATCTACATGAGATGAAGGGCAAAGACAGTTTTTAACTATGTTGGAGCTATTATCTCTTTGAGTGTTGTGTTTCAGATGCCAGTATCAGACAGTTAACACTGGAATTACTATCCTCCCTAAAACTGGTAAACAGAATAGAATGACTCACATTTATAATTCGTGGCTCAGTCAGATGGGCTCTCAGAATGGTTTTATAGGTAGACACTACTGAAACTTCTGCCTGCCCTTTTTCAGACAACCCTGAGATTCATTCCAAGGCACTAAAAATAGGGCAGGAAAAGGAGCTGCTAATCAAAACTGTTGATCTGATCTACAGAAGTTAAGATGCAGTATCTTAATTTGGTATAAACAACTGAATTTAATGTGTCAAGGGAGTGGACTGGCCTTGGTTGTACTTTTGCACCTGCAGAAGGTATAATGTTGTCACTAGTACCTGGGCAGGACAGGCATCAGGACTAAAACAGTGCTCATATTCAAAGAAGCACTTAAGCAGGTACTTAGCTTTCATTATTTGTAGAAGTCTTTCCCTGTTCCTCGAAGCATCTAAGCAGGACTTGCAGCAGGTGCTGGATTACTGAGCTGGCACCTCAGGAAGAAGTGATGCATGCGCATATACTGTCACTATTGCTTTCCTTCTCACCTTTTTGTTACTTTGGGTAGTTGACTTAACCCGGGTTAATGGGTAAGTATTAATGGTTAACAGCGTCTGGGGATGGCAAGGTAGAACGTCAAGGATCTCTCTCAGAGAGAAAATGAAGATTAAATTGATAACTGCAGTTTTTCCTCTGCTTGCAGAGCTGCTACGGAGATCGAAAGAAGACCCGTAATCTGGAAGCCTATGTAGAATGGTTTAACAGGCTTAGTTACTTGGTTGCAACAGAAATCTGTATGGTGAGCAAGGACTTTTTTCTGCTGAAACATTTTGTTTTGTCTAGTTGTCAAAACTGTGGAACCGCTTTAGCTTTGTTGTTCCCTTCAGTCTGCTGTTTGACTTTTTGTTCTCTCATCTCTGCACTCTTTCATTAGTGGATGTAACGGGCACAGGGCTGAAGAGGAAATATGTTCCCTATTTTTGGTATCATATTCATGCCTTGGCCCGTTCATGTGAAGCAGTGGTGACGGTATGCTGCATAGTCCTCTCTGGCACAGGAATATATTTGGCCCTTCCTAATCTCCCTTTGTCTATCGTGAATGATGGCATCTTTCCCTTCTTCTGTGTTGACTGCTTTCTGTTCTTCCTTTCCTCATACCCTTCTTTGCAGAGCATCTTTACCTCTCGTTCTTGCTCTCTGCTTGCCTCATGTCTAGCTTGTCTTTTCTGTCCTAAGGGCTTTTGAACACAATTGTGTAGTTTAGTCTATTTGTAAATCACAGTGTAAGGATGTGATGATGCATGTGGAAAAAAATTCTAACATCTGTGTTTTTTCCTTTGGGGCTCTGTCAGAGCTCTGKTTTTTTTCCTCCTGAAAGTAACATTACAATGGCATCTCTTGCAGCCTGTGAAGAAGAAGCATAGAGCAAGAGTGATAGAATATTTCATTGACGTGGCTCGAGAATGTTTTAACATTGGGAACTTTAACTCCTTAATGGCTATTATTTGTAAGTATATGGCCTGAGAAATTTTGTCCCTGATTGAATCTGAGTAAAGGAAGTGCAGTGCTTTATGCAGAAGTCTTTTTACTGCTTAGCACACTCAGCAATGTGAAGTTGGGAGAAGAAATGGTGGAGAGTTGGTAAACCCTGTAGTATTACATATGTAAGAAAAAATTTCTGTTGCAGTTTAAGTTACAGTAAAAAGTGACTTTTTATTGTAACTGTTTAGAAATCTACATCTCCACTTTTTAAAATAAACTTTAATCCTAAATTGGAATAGAAACTTTCTTGTAACAGAGGATTGATGCATTACATTATTTCTACTGCACTATAAATGTCATAGTGGTTTAAAAATTCCACACCATTTTTTTTATATCTAATATGAAAATGCTGGGATTATCTTTTCACTGAAATGGGAAGGTTTCATGAGTGTATTTAATTTTCAGTGAAATTTCTAATGAATCATTTTGACCTTTTTACATATAGTTCACGTTTATCCAAACCACACAAAAACCATGTCACAGTAAATTTTTAGAGCTTTCATTCTGTAAGAAATGTTGATTTTTGATTTCCAAAATTTCTTTTTGAAAGTGGAATTTCAAGCAACTGAAAAGTCTGACTTCAGAGTAGCTCTGTTGAAAATACGCATTATTTTTAGTAACTCCTTTGGTTTAGAAATGCTCACCAGCCTTAGTTGTTGTAAAGATTTTTGAATCTTCAAACAATTTCTCTCTCTTAAATCAAGCTGGCATGAACATGAGCCCTGTCTCCCGGTTAAAGAAAACTTGGGCAAAAGTGAAGACAGCCAAATTTGATATTCTTGAGGTAAGTTTGGACAATATGTGGACGCATGATTGTCAGTAGTGTGTCATTTTTTGTTCTAAAGTACAAGTTTGGCTTCACTAAGACATGTTTTGTTTAGTATGTATGTGTTCCTAATGGAAATTCCAGAAGATGTAATAAGAATCTTTCAGCTGACTTAGGCTTATTTGATTTGGAAGAAGAAAATTGAACTAATTGTTACTTTTAATGGAAGAACAATTTAAAAAAAGTTGAAAGTAGCCTGTTGAGAGAGATGATATGGATTGACCTAATGCAATTTTGCTTTTGAAAGTTCCATTAAGCTAGAAGGCAGCTGCTTTGTTCAGAGAAATTTATCTTGAATTAATTGATAGCCAGTTACTTTCAGGTATTTCTTATCCTTGTCAAAGACTGTGTAGGTGCAGCAGTATATGAATTTGTGATTTACCTTACAGATTCCTGTTAATTATACTTTTAATTATCGTGTTCTAAATGGCAATCAGTTAATTCAGGCTATTTATGACTAATATAGACAGGATCTAATATGTTTTCTATGACCCAAGCATGGAATGTTTATTAATGTCATAAGGAGCTTTGATTTTTTTTTTTTTTGTTATGACAAGAGATTAAAACTGGAGAGCTGCAGTCACCTTGCACTTTCTGCCCCTACGCTTGGATGGGAAAAAGCCTTCTTTATGTCGGGGCTGGCTGCAAAGCTCAGGGAGCAGGTCTCTTGATTATAGCCCTGTATCATTTGAACTTACTATGCAGGTTGAATTTTGCTAGTTAAGGACTTGCTTCATGAGCCATACAGTCATCCTAGCCATGGAGGTGCAGTAGTCTGTGTTGGAGCACTGAGGGGGATAGCTGGCGGCACTAGGAGCTTTAGCTGTCTAATTTTAGTCTGCCATTGCAGCTGAAGCAGCTCTGAGAAATTTTGAATGCACGGTAGGAGCAGAATACTATTGCTAAGATCCATTGTACGTCTAAGTTCAGGTTTTGGCTTTCAAATTTAAGCTGAGATAACTATTTTGAGGGGAGAGAAAGAAGAAAGTCTATTAAGCCTGCCTGTGCTTTCCTGCCTAGACTTGTATTGGATCCTTGGTTGTGCTGAGTGAACTTTTTTTTTTTTTAAGTAAAGATTCTTTTCTAATCAAAAGAACAGACGAGGTGAAGTGATCCCATTCCCCTCCGAAAGGCTGTATTTATGGCATAGTTCAGTACATGTATTGTTTTTTAAAATTATTCCTCAAGTGAAAAGTGCTGTGGGTGGGTGGTGATTCTGGCTCTCTGAAATATATTGTTTATATTTTTCTTACCTGCAGCATCAGATGGACCCTTCTAGTAATTTTTATAATTACCGAACTGCTCTGCGTGGAGCTGCGCAAAGGTCCTTGACAGCTCATAGCAACAGAGAGAAGGTATGTTTACAAATGACRTGGCACATGAGCAGAAATGAAGTGCACTTGTTAAGTTGCATGATAAGCTTTTTGTCTCAACTTTCTGGTTCTCAGGACCTTTAAATAATAATAATCATAATAATAATAAACCTCAAAATGGAATCCCTCTTTACTCAGAATGTGTAACTATTACCGGCAAACCAGCAAGAAAGTAAATAGAACTAGGTG
Source organism: Rhea americana (assembly GCF_003343005.1). NCBI lineage: Eukaryota > Metazoa > Chordata > Aves > Rheiformes > Rheidae > Rhea > Rhea americana. The sequence continues at coordinate 206,421 of NW_028186608.1, forward strand.
GTTCAGAGAAAAGGATCCTTCATGTTAGGCTGCCAGTTAAAATCTTATCCAGTTTGGTACTGACCAAAAGCTGCAAATATTAAGTAATTGCTTTGATTTCAATATGATACATTGCCTCGGTTCAGTTCCTCCCTGACAGAGAACTCTTATCACCCAAACCATCACCAAAAGCATTTGACCTCTTTGTCAGTAATATAGATGGAAAAGCCAAAGATTGAAAAGAGGTCTCTAGAGTAATTTATCATCCTTATAATTGCTACTTGTAAGTGGGAGCTGAGGAGTGCTGGCAGGACAGTATAACAAATTAGTTTATGCTGTTCTGTAACTCGGTATTATGTTCAGAGGAGTTCAACTATCATCGCACATTCACACTACTTTTATGTGTATTCACTGCATAAAGCCTCCGAGTGACTTCCTTCCCTTCAGTACCTCCTCCATTCACAGAATTAACTTGGAAGATGAGGAAGAAGAGGGTACCTGGGAGAGTACATTCTAGTGCTTTTAAACCCAAAGGAGGGGAGATCAGCTGACCTAACTGTAGGTAATGAAAGTTAGTTCAGAAGTGGCTAATTTTGGGAAACAGTGTAGCTCTTCAGTGGCTGAAAGTTGTTTGCAAGTATTTCTGGCTCTGTGTGTTTATTTTATGGATGATGTTATCTGCATGTGGAATTTGCAAARGAGGGACAGATTCTTGTTAATATAGACAAGATAAAGAGGAAAAATATTAGTAAGCATCCTAGAGGATATACTAAATATGGGAAAAATGGCTTCAAAGGGAGACAATGGGCATCTCTCACTTTAAAGTGCTATTTTAACAGTTTGAGGGGAAAAGCTTCAAAATCCACTCAGAAGATAAATTCTAAAACTTGAATAAAGCCCAAGTTGCTAATCTTAAGTTTTCAACTGGCAGAAACTTTTGCTTTTTAAACTTCCTTTTCCTCCCTCTTTTAGAAGGATTGATTTTTATGAGATTTTCTGTGGCAAAAAGACTGRAAAAAAGTCAGCAAATCACTAGACACTGACCATTTGGCATTAAAGGGTCTAAAGAGAGGAGCAGAATGTAATTCTTACCTGGTCTTGGGTCAAGGTTGTGCTAGTCAGAAAGCTTARTCTTTCCTTAGTGCCAGTCATCATTTGCATCACACATGCTACCATGCTCACTCTGAAATGCATCATTCCATGAATAGCCGCATCAAGAGCAACAGGATTGCTAAAATAGATTCTGATGCTGCACGTGTAGCTCGCATGATGCGAAAGAGGAGACCTTCTGGAGGTACCACTGTCCTCCCCAGTTTCTTATGCCCTACAGTAGTGCTAGTGTGAAGCAGTTGGCCAGAACAGCTGGCCTGATCAAAGCTGGAACCAACAGGAGTCTTGAATAGCCAGGACTAAGATTACTAGTGGCAGAACAAGACCTGTGCATTTTCATTTTAGACTAATGCCAGTCATGAAAGAACACAGGAAAGTATCGTTCCTTATTTACTAATATCTACAGGATTAAACTACAGGAAGAAGAGAAATGCTTTCTTACTGGGAGGGGATTACTCTGTAAAGGTTCCTCCAGTTCCAGTATTTAATTCAGCCTTTGGCAAACCACAGGCTTTTATAGAGTGTCTAAATTGGCATTTATGCTTGTTATCTGAACCTGAGATACAGAATATAAACCCCAACCTAGACAGAGCTTTCCAGTTCTGTAGAGTTCCCTTCCTGTACAGTCTTTGCCAGATGAGCTTTAAATATTTCTTCCTGGAAAATGTTTATGATTGGAAAAAGTGAGATGAATCAATCTTCATGTAATACAGTGTGTTAAGACTCCCCTTGCTAATTTCAAGAGTAGCTGTGAATTACACATCAGCAGAGGTTTTATTTTTATTTACCTCTTCAAAAGAAACTGGCTTTTGAGAAGTAATTTGGATTCAGTTACACATTAATGCAGAATCCTAGTTTTAGTTCTTGTGGAGAGGAGCCAAATAGCTTGCTAGCTTCCATCCATTTAGAAGCAGCTGCTCACCGACTTCGTGTAATATTTGTACTTTATGCTATGTTTAAGAAACCTAATTCTGATGCTTGTAGAATAACTTAAACTACCAGACATGATGAGGCTAATCTGTTTGCATTCTGCTTGTGTATGCTGATGCTCTACACTGAAAATAAAGTACTGGATTTTTCTGAGTCCTAAGGATCTATTTGCAGAAGTAAAAAAATGCTTAATTACTTTTCAGAAAAAAAGTGAGCTTTAAAACTCCAAAGGACTTCTRTATATTGAAATGGTGCATCAAAGTCTTCCAGGGAAATAGTGATGCACTGATTGTATTTTTTTTTAATACTCAGWTGCAAGAAAGATGTGTAACTACAAAAATTTTTGTAGAATGGAAATTAAAAAACAATCGCTTTAAGAACGTTGGAATGTTTCAACATTCTCCAAAGACAAATACTTTAATTTGATCAGTTGGCAAGAAATGCTTTGTTTTGAGTCAGCTAATGCCAAGGTTCAATTTCTTGCATGAGCTCAGGGAATTGTAGTTCAAAAGCCATTTACTGTAGTGGGCTGCTAGCCCTGAATTTTCCACGCTTTAATGTACATCTCTGCTCATCTACTAGACAAATCTCTGTCAAGAAGGAGATACGCACTCTTGGAGGTACCCTGCAGAAATCTGGGGCACGAGTGGAAGTTAATAAAGACTTTCAGAGAGACGATATAGCATCACTTCTTGCTGGATGAAAACTCTCTATCTCAGTTGAATTGATCCCACTTTTTCCTGATTAATTTTTGTATGAATAACCATTCCAACGAATGTTTTCTGTGATGGTCTATTTACTCAACCCTTGCTGAAATTACTTTAGTCAGGAGATGTTGCGCTTATCTGATTCCATACCTCCTCTTTTTTTAAGGAGGTTGATGTCTTGCTTATTTGCAGTTTTCCTTTGCCTGCTATAATAACAGTGTGGTATGTGTCTGTACCCTCATATTCCAGTTCTGGTCTGCTGCATGCAGCCAGTGCTACCTGAACTTGGGAACCTGTAGTGCTGCTACTCTAAGAAGCAGACCAGAGTGTGAGGCTATGTTAGCTCTGAAGGCACATGCAGCTCAGGCAAGGGCGAAAACAAATGCAGTTTGAACTTACAGGTTCCAGGAGGAGTCCAGCAGATGACAGCACACCATCAGCTCTTGCCTTTAGGCTTTATCTTTGGTCATAATTTCCATACTCCCCACAGCCTCTTAGCTCAGCCATCAGCAGCTACAGAGATGTAATAAGTCACAAGCAAGAAGTAGGCWCCTTCAAGTTTTGCACTCTGGAATCTGCAAGGAAGCACGAGAAAAAGTCAAAACTTGAAGCATGAGAGAAAAGTCAAAACATGTCAGGAACGTGACATAGAAATGAAATGAATTCGGCAAATTGCTGTTGTAAACACAGCTCATACCTATAACTGACAAGCAGTGGTGTGATAACAGACATTGTAACTGTGACCCTGAAAGAGAGATGTACCAAGAAGAGTTAATGGAAGCAGTTTAAGACAAAATTGGCAATGAAGCTGTAAGGGCTAGCTTACCATGTGAGGAAGGACTTTTTCTAMAGAGGAACATTATTTATTATAAAGTGTAGTGAATGCAAAATTTTTATTCAGTGAAAGAAAGGAGAGAGAAATTCAGATCTTAGTCCTTTGCAGTGTTTTGCATAGCTTTTGTACCATAGGACTTAATTGTATTTTTCTCTGTAGAGCATTATTCTCAATTTGGTACCATATCAAAATATAATCTTGYTCTTTCCTTAGATTGTGATACCTTTCTTCAGCCTCTTGATCAAAGATATTTACTTCCTCAATGAGGGCTGTGCCAATCGTCTTCCAAATGGTCATGTCAATTTTGAAGTAAGTAGACCACTGTGGCATTGACAGTGAGGTACTATACCCATCATCAGATCCTTGAAGAGAAGACTGAAGGGAGTTACTTCTCGCAGGAGCCCCCCCCCCTCCATTTTTTGAATGTTCTGGTAAATAGGTTGTTTGCAACATAGCCTTTCTTTTGTTTCCTATTCTACTCTGACAGAAATTTTGGGAGCTGGCAAAACAAGTGAGTGAATTTATGACGTGGAAGCAAGTGGAGTGTCCATTTGAAAGGGATCGCAAGATYCTGCAGTACTTGCTTACTGTCCCAGTCTTCAGTGATGATGGTAAGGAGCTCTGAACTTCTTGTAGGTCAGGTATCACTTGTTATTTCTCAGTCTCTATCCRTGTTAAGTTATTGCTTCCTTGCTTACCAATAAAGACTATTGTGAGACATCTGTGGCTGAGAAATTACAAAATACTTCCTCCCTTACAAATAAGGACGAGAATAAATCCTTCTGTCAGTGTGCATGCAGTCTGTGAAAAGTGTCTTTGTCCTTTTTTTTCTGAAATTGATTGAAAAAAATTTATGGGAATGCAGTTATCATAAATACCATTTGAGGTGTATTTATATGGACTTCCAGGATGCTTTATGTTAAAGGGTGCTGCYTGAAAGAGAAAACTGGGACTTAGCTGTTTGTTTACGAAGCACCAGAACCGTGGCCCTGGGCTCCTTTTTTTTTTCTTTTGAGAGGGTTTCTTCCACTCTCATGCTTTTTATTTTTTCATTAGCTATTCCCCTGTCCTCCCCCCCACCCGAGCCCCTTAGGGAAATCTTTGTTCTCGTGCACTTTTTGTTAATATTGTCTGGATGTAATTATAAGGAATGCTATACTTCTGAATGGGATTCTAGAGCCCTAACCTGAAGGATGGATAATATAGGCCAGCTTCATTTAATGTCAGTCTATTTTACAGGGAGAGCAAATTTTAAAATGCTGGTAGGTCTAAACATACTGTATTTGTTTCCGACTGCAGCACTTTACTTGGCTTCCTATGAGAGTGAAAGTCCTGAGAATCACATTGAAAAGGACAGATGGAAGACTCTGAGGTTTGTGTCAAAGGTTATTCGCATCAATAAATAAAGAGAATGGGATATAGAGCTAGCATCAGACAGTTAAAACCAAATGGTGTGCTACATGCTTCAACAGATGGGGCACAGCATCAGTGTAAACTTCCCCTCTGCTACTAGACTCGTGGAAAAATAAGCAGTCRTTTTTTTCTTTATCTTAAACCCTCTCAGCCCTCCTCTCCCTCAAGGGGTAGGAGACTAATTTCTTGTGTCATTCAGTATCAGAAAAACACTTTCTATACTTCAAAGAAATCTCTGTTTCCTCACAACTATTACAGAGCAGTCTAATTTTCACGCAGACATTTCCTAAGCTACTGCACCCTTTTCTGCATGTATCTTTTCAGGCAAGGATGGGTTTTGCACAAAGATCATTCTCAGGCAAATCTATTCATGAAACCAGGTAACAAAATTCAGAGTTCCAGCTCTGGAAAAACAGATTTAAGCAAATCCCATTCTTGTCTCTTTTTCCACTGCTGGCTGAACACAGCCTAGTCACCTCTTTCATTTKACTAATTATGAAAAATACATGAATCAGCAGGGCAGCGTTTTAGCTGCTGCTTTGCCAATTAGCTTAAAAAAACGTGAATTTATGGCAGCAGAGAAAAATAATCAGGCATATAAAAAGAGAGAAAGAGGTATATAAGTATATGGATAGTCTGTATTTTCACCTCTAAAACACACTTTCACTGTATTCTTCAAAACACTGATAACACAGGGATGCCACACATGACCAATAGCCGGTTGTTCTCAGTACTGTTTCAGCAGCTGTTAACCCCTGAAGGCACCTGTGGATGTAATACCCTGAACAGAGTAACTGTTCTGATCCATTCTGCAATATCATGGATAGACAATTAAACACACTATAACCTTAACGATTTTTTTGAGCTTTGCTTTCTATTTAGGCCATGTTGCCTYTTCCTGAGGTATCAAGGGAGATAAAACAATTCCATCTGACTAGTCCCAGTTCATTTGAGGAGGGGATGGAAAGGGAGAGCTCCTCACATCAGTATACAGCCACTCCTCGTAACGCACCGAGGCAAAGTGAACAGAGAAAGACTTCAGGCTTGCAAAACTGTGATAACACTAACCTCAATTTTGCATTATCCTCATCTGAGGCCCTCTGAACCTATCTGAAAACATTTACATCATTCAAACAATTGTCGTTACTTATTTATTTTTCTCTCTTTCAGGTCAACACTTCTGGGCAGAATCTAATATATGAGATGGCTGTCGTTTCTGCCATTGCTGTATTGTGTGGATCATTAAGAGGCATGGCCTGGTTTATTTATTTTTGTGCACCGAGTGGCATTCAGAGTAATGAGAACTGTGCAGTCAGTCAAGATATTGCATCAGCAAAAATGAAACAAGTCAACAAACAGGACAAACAAGCAGCTTCTCACATCTGACAGATGAGATTAAATCGCAGCCCACTCAATTTAAGTATTGGTTGAGGACAGCGCTGACAGAATACTTTGAAGAGCTCGGATCTGTGAATCATTTCACACCTGGATGGAATATTTTCCCATTCCTTATGTTGAAATTTGCTGCTGCTAGGACTCTGCAGAGTTGATACTAGGTTGCAGAGGGAAAAAAAAAATCTCCATTCCTTCTGCTGAAACCCAAGTCCGCATCGAAGAACTTTCATTCCTAATAAGCTGAATATAACCAGGAACTTTGCCTGAATTAGGATTGCTAAGAAGGGAAAGGACTGGGCACAACAAGCAGGCTGCTGGGAAAAGTTTCTCCCCACCACTGTAATGGTGGCTATTTTTTTTCCATTATGTTTTTGAGTTGGCTGCTGGCAGGCAAACTCATTATAAGTTATTTAAAAAATATATTGTAATAAAAATAAAGTCTGTGATAGAAAACACACCTGCTAAAAATACAGTAGCAATGTAGCTTGGACTATTTTACGTCTTGTAGGGAGTTTTTTTTTCTTTCAGATGTTTACAACTAACCACTACATGCTACAGATGTTCTTATTTTTACTATACTGTTTTGTTACTCTAATTTTCCATACTTGACTTTCTTCTTAWGTTAGTTAAACAAGCTGACTTTTCTAGAATGGTCTTTGAGAAACTGATGTACAAATTATGTTAAAATATGAAACAAACTATGATTTTATTAAGTCATTTTTGTAAATGCTTTTTTTTTTTTTTGAAAGCATAACAATGGAGAGAATACAATCTAGCTTGACTGAAAGTGCAAGATGCCAAAAAGAAAAAAAGATAACTTTTCTCCTCAACTGCAACTGCAAACAAAACAATCTCCCTGTGTGTTTATTTTATGGATTATTGTTATGACTGTGAAGTATTTTACACATCTGATAAATTTGTAGTAGCTCTGAATATTTAAGCACTCTATCCTAGGAAGAACCTGACGGGCAGGGGGGAACATAGCTGTAGATCACCTTGGATGCAAAAGCACATAGCAAAGAAAGGTATTTGCAATTACCCTGACACTGTTATTTTAAAAAGAAAAGAAATAAGAATAAAGATATCTATTGCACTGCATCTCTTGAGTTTTCAGGTGGGCTGGTGCTTAAGTTAATGCTCTGTCAATCTCTTTTYAGGCAAGCATTTAATTTTTGAGTTCTGTAAAAACATGTTGAGGTATCCTTAGTCAACAGGGATCCTGTCCTTTACTACTACTACCTGTTTGCTAGTACAAGGTGTTGGAAATCACTGAATTTTATATCCCATGAACCTCAGCTATGAAAGTGCTTGGAGCCCTGATGGTAGAAGAGGATTCCTCCCCTCCTCTCCCATTCAGTGTGTTAAGTGAAGGAGAGAAAAGATGCTGACTCATTCAAAGGAGGAAATCCATCTTTCAGAGGATTGCTGTTTACAGACTTTAATCTCCAGTCTGCATCAGGGGAGGTCTTTCCAGCCCTCCCCTCTTGATCACTCTCCTTTTAAAGCTTCTAGGCAGGACTTAAAGTCAGTTGATGCAAAATGCTGGAGAACATTGTGTTTTCCTCCTCCGCTCCTTTTGGGAATACTATAGTACAATCGTAAGGTACATAAATGAAAGTAGTGCACAAATGAAAATAGTTTCCATGACAAAACGTTTGCTGTCATTACCCTGATTTTTAACATTTTTATTGCCAGGGGAAGCCAGAGAATGCAACAATGGTTTAGCTACCTGTGGAAGTAACTTTTCTTCTTCCCTCCTGCACTGTAACATAGTTTGACTACTGGCCTGGCTTAGAAATGCATTTGTTATTTATGTAGTTTGAACAAAGCATTTGTAAATAAAAAGAGAAATAGCATTAAGCAGCCTCTATCTAGAGTGTGTGCTCTCTATGTTGTCTTGTGGGAAGTGTTTTTATGCAGGAGGAGGCTGCCTCCTGGGCACAGTAGCCTGGCTGCAGGAGCCTGGGGCTGGTACTTTAAATGAGAATGCAAATTCAAGTCAGAGACTGATCCTTGTTGGTGTTAATGTACCTACTACTTCATAGCACAGCAATCTGAGTCTCACCACACATGGTACCTTCTGTCCCATCTTTAAATGCAGCCACTGTGTCAAGCTTTTACCATAATTTTGAACATCCTGAGCTACTGTTAGACCACTGAAGTATTGACTTGGAAAGGGTCAGTAGTGCTTACCAGTAGGGAATGAGAGAGAAAATGAATCTTCTAAGGCTAACCAGCTCCTAAAGGAAACACTACACACCCTCTGAAATTAAGAATCAAAAGAACTCATTAAATGTAAGTTCATTGTTCAGCCAGGACTGAATACCCCATCCCAGTTCAGTGGTGACAGATACTCTGCTTAAAATGGACAGAAGCAACACTTAAGTCTATCCTGTAAAAGTGGCTCAAACAGAATCACAGAATCACAGAATGGGTACGGTTGTAAGGGACCTCTGGAGATCATCTAGTGCAAACCCCCTGCTCAAGCAGGGTCACCGAGAGCATGTTAGACAGGGTTGCATCCAGACAGGCCTTGAATATCTCCAGAGAAGGAGACTCCACAGCCTCTCTGGGCAACCTGTTCCAGTGCTCTGTCACCTTTACAGTAAAGAAATTCCTCATATTCAGGCAGAACTTCCTGCGGTTCAGTTTGTGCCTATTGCCCCTAGTTCTTTTGCATGGGACAACTGAAGAGTTCAGCCCTGTCCCCTTGACACCTTCCCTTCAGGTACTTATGCACATGGATAAGATCCCCCCTCAGTCTTCTCTTCCCCAGGCTGAACAGGCCCAGCTCTCRCAGCTGTTCCCCGTAGGGCAGGTGCTCCAGCCCTCTGATCATCCTCGTAGCCCTACGCTGGACTCTCTCCAGTAGCTCCATGTCTCTCTTGTACTGGGGAGCCTGGAACTGGATGCAGTGCTCGAGATGAGGCCTCCCCAGGGCTGAGTAGAGGCGCAGGCTCACCTCCCTCGACCTGCTGGCAACACTCTTCCCAATGCACCCCGGGAGATCATTGGCCTTCTTGGCCACAAGGGCACATTGCTGGCTCATGGTCAACTTGTCATCCACCAGCACTYCCAGGTCCTTCTCTCCATAAGGTCAGCCCCCAGCTTGTACTGGTGCCTAGGGTTATTTTCCTCTAGGTGCAGGACCCTGCACTTCCCCTTGTTGAACCTCAGGAGGTTCCTCTCTGCCCAACTCTCCAGCCTGTCCAGGGCTCTCTGAATGGCAGCACAGCCCTCAGCTGTCTCAGCCACTCCTCCCGGCTTGGTATCATCAGCAGACTTGCTGAGGAGGCACTCTGTCCCCTCATCCAGGTCATTGATGAAAAAATTGAACAGGATGGGATCCAGTACTGAGCCCTGGGGGACACCACTAGCCACAGGCCTCCAACTAGACTCCACACCACTGATGACGACCCTCTGAGCTCTGCCWTTCAGCCAGTTCTCAATGCACCTCACTGCCCACTCATCTAACCCACACTTCCTGAGCTTCTCTAGGAGGATGTTATGGGAGACAGTGTCCAAAGCCTTGCTGAAGTCAAAGTACACAACGTCCACTGCTCTCCCCTCAGCTACCCAGCCACTCATTCCATCACAGAAGGCTATCAGGTTGGTTAAGCAGGATTTCCCCTTGGTGAAGCCATGCTGGCTACTCTTGATCACCTTCTTTTCCTCCACATGTCTGGAGGTGACACCCAGAATGAACTGTTCCATCCCCTTTCCAGGGATGGAGGTGAGGCTGATGGGCCTATAGTTGCMTGGGTCCTCCTTCTTGTACTTTTTGAAGACTGGAGTGACACTGGCTTTCTTCCAGTCCTCAGGCACCTCTCCAGTTCTCCATGACCTTTCAAAGATGATGGAGARCAGCCTGGCAACAACATCTGCCAGCTCCCTCAGTACCCATGGGTGCATCCCATCTGGGTCCATGGATTTGTGGATGTCTAGCCTGCCCAGATATCTAATCCTTTCGTCCTTAATCAAAGGAAAGTCTTTCTTTCTCCAGACTTTCTCTCTCTCATCTCCAGGCTCAGGTATTCATGAGGGCTGCCCTTAGCAGTGAAGACTGAAGCAACTAGCTGTGTTGTCCTTCCAGCAGATATCAGGGTGGTTGAAGTCTCCTATGAGAACCAGGGCCTGTGATTGTGAGGATACTTCCAGCTGTCTGTAGAAGGCCTCATCGACTTCCTCTTCCTGGTCAGGTGGCCTGTAGTGGACACCCACAACAGTGTCCCCCAGGTTGGCCTGCCCTTTGATCTTCACCCATAAGCTCTCGACTGCCTCCTCCTCCGCCCCTAGGCAGAGCTCAATGCATTCCAGTTGCTCTCTCACATAAAGAGTAACTCCACCACCTTGCCTTCCTGGCCTGTCTTTCCTAAGAAGCACATAGCCATCCATGGCAGCATTCCAGTCACGTGAACTATCCCACCATGTCTTTGCTATTGCAATCCCTGCCACCACACACAGATCTCCAGTTCCTGGAGGCTTACATTTCTTTTTCTTAGTGCTGAAAATTTCAGAGTCTTATGGACCAATGTGAACCAACTTGTTCWAAAGAATCTAAGATGTTTGGCTGATCCCACAAGAACAATACCTTTTCTTGTAATGCAAGTATTTCACATTCCTGCTTCTCAGAGACAGCTTCATGGCAGACTCTTGAAGAGAAAAGTCAGCTGCATGCAAAAACGTGCAAAAACCTACTTAAGGCAGTCATCTCTGAGAAAACAAGCAAGAATCTATACTACAAAAAAGTGGCCAGCTTCGATATAAACTACTGCTTTTTCTTTCTTTTTTTTTACCCCCCTTCCTAGACAGCTTGTTCTTGACAGAACTGAAACTGAGAATTGTTCTAGCACTAAAAATTGCTTTTTTAGATAATAGGCAAAATTGCATTCATCTTCCAAGATGTCCCTTTTTGGGAATTTTCCCCAGTACTTCCAGCAGCATTCCCTTTATGGGTAGTGCGCAGTGAGACCCCCTTGTGGACTTCTTGGAGTACTTCTACTGGAAAAGTTAGAAGAACAAGTCTTTGGTAATACCCCAGTGTCTGCTATTGAAGTTCCTCTCCACCACTTCTTGGTTATGCTAAGCAGGTTTTCCCCACATAGTAGCAGAAGGAGCAGCAGACTAGCCCCTTGAAATTCATTCCCTCACAGCTGCAATTGTCCTGCTACTGCAGCTGCTGTCACAGACAGATCCTGGTAACCTGCTTCAACCAAGCAGCTCTTCCTCAACCTATGCTTTATGTGTRTGGGGTCCTAGCCTCATCTCCCAGGACAAGTGCTGATTTTAAGCTTAAAAACACAGCTGGTAAAGATTTTCAAGGGAACTGGTCCATTTGCAAGGTTACAGTTGTTAGGCTTCTCCTAAGCTGACAGTTAAAATGGATAAAATTCAGTGGGTTTTGAAGTGATAGCCTAGTCACAAAAAGTGCACCATTGAAGCCAACAGATGCTTTGTCTCTGTGCTACATTAAGCATTTCTGGAATATGTTTGTGCATATTTTTTCCTTTTTTAGAAAATTCTAGCCATAGTGTGTCCTAAAAGGATGTCTTTTTATAAGCCAAATACATATGCTGTGCATATGTATTTGTATGTATGTATTTCATGGAAATTACTTTTCACATAGAATAATGTAAAAGATAATGTGAAGACTGCAGCTCTTGCTCATCAGTATTGATGTAGCCCATAATAATCTGAGAGCCAGCCATGCTGTGGGGCAGGATATTCTGCTACCTATTAGTGCTCCTCTCCTCCAACCTATGAAGCCCAGAGGTGGGAAAAGGAAGTTGTTCTTAGATGGACTTTCCAGCTGCAGTGGAAAGCAGCATCACGAGCCAGTCAGTTTCAGGGAAGGACAAAGAAAGCAAAGCCTCGGTCTCAATGTTGCAGCAGGATACTTTTGTAAGCCCCGAAGTTTGATCTTACAGTCAAAAGTCAAGATGACATAACTTTCCTTAGAAAGAATCAGCATGACATACACCAATCTGTGCAGCTTTAATAAACACTGTTGACAGGAAAAAAAAAAAAAAAAAAAAAAAAAAAAAAAATTTAAAAAACAAATAAAAAAAAAAAAAAAAAAAAAAAAAAAAAAAAAAACTTAGCCTTTCAACTATTATTTTCTTTATGGTATGGTAACTTTATAGCATCCAGATTCTGGATGCTTTTTAGATGTTTTTCTATGGGAGAAAAGTTTATATAAAAGAGCATCACAAATTGCAGTGGCTGAAAGCTCAAGGCAGATTGCTCAGAATAAAATGAATCATGGGAAAAGAAGTTCAAAGAAACATATCCTGCTATCAGTGAAACAAATCAATCATATTTATACAAAATGATTTTTTTAACAGTCTCCAAAGTTCAGAAATACGTTTTGAAGCTACTGTGGGAAGCATTGCAAAAAAACTTGATATTTTGTTTTCTATTCAACCACTCAACCATAAAGGTATTTTTTGCAGTACATGGACAATGACATTCCAGCCCAAAGACTGGTTTTGTCTTTGTGTGTGTGACTGTGATGGAGGATTTACTATTTCTCAGGGAAACACTAACATATACTTGGCTATATCTTTTCAAACTGGACCATCTTCCACATACATATCATTGTCAGTCCATTCAAAATTGAAAGTTTGTGATAAGATGGAATAAAAAGCAGCAAATGTGGAAAGACTGCGCTTCTTGCTGATTTCAACATCTACAGGAGGAATGTTCTAGTAAAGGTTGGCAACTTAGGGCTGGGAGCAAGTCAGTTTCTTCAGAAGAAGTTAGACTTTCCTTAGACCTCCTCTTCCCCAGACAGTTTAGACAGCTGCAGTTTTGCCCTTCCTTAAAAGATGTTAGAGGAAGCATTTATGGAACAAAAAGGWAGATTTGGTAGGAAAGGGGTTAAGATCCTTTTCTGAGACTGTAATCACCTACTTGGGACCAGAGGTACTGAATAGAAATGCAAGTATGCAAAGTTTAGGATACACTCRTTTCTTCAACACATATATGTTGAACTGTGGGCTTGCTGACACTGAAGCTCCACTCATACCCAGAAATGCCACAGCAATGTTGTTACAAAGGGAATCAGAGACATACCGTATCTGTTAAACCAGGCAATAGGGATCTCTTGCTTAAAAAAGAAATGATAACAGAATAACATGTGAAACTGCAACAGGATTAACATGATATTATGTTTGTAAAAATTGATTTAAAATCAGAGCCATTAGTCAGGAATATACTTACCACTGTGGATGGAGATTGTTCACAAACTTAGTATGCAAAGTATGAGACACAAGGAATAAAGGATCAGGTTCATGGGGATGCATTTTCCTGCTAGGTGATGTCTCTTGCAGCCATTGCTGCTAGAGTAATAATCTCCTCTGATATTAACAATGGAGAATGTTACATTTTTTTCTTAATTTCTCCTTGAGCAAATCTGTAACTTTTTTGGTACTACTTTCTGCCTGACAGGTCAGAATCTGGCCTAGAGGAAACAGCAAGTGTTTGATCCCCATGTAAGCCTAGCTAATTTGACTATCAACTCAGCTAAGTGTGCATTCCAGATGTTCAAGCGTTCAGTAGATCTCACTGAAAAATCCCAATGCTACAGCAAGTCATATTTTTCTAGTAAGATTTGGGTTTGATGGTACTTACCATTTTTTATTTCAGCATGTGCAAACTGAAACCSAGAAACTGCTATATATATTGAACTATTTTTACAAAACATATTTGAGTTCTTGTAATGAAAATATATCTGATAGTAATATTCAAGGGCTATGTCATTATTAGATTAAGCTTCAAGGGAAAAGAAATGACAAATATACGAAATAATTTTTTAAGAGACAAAACTTAGAATTTTCATTATACTCAGTGCAAAACAAAATATTTTAATCCAGAAGGTAGTCTCTCATTTCTATAATGCAGAATTTTAGGTCAAAATACATCTTCTGTTGAACTGCTACTGGATACTTGCCAGTTTTTAAGAAATGGACAGTCACCTTCTTTAGAATTAAAGAATCATTTACGTAAGTCTATTTATAAATTATATATAATTACATTTATATAATGGAAACATATTTCATCAGATTATTTATGGACTGCTTTTTTTTCTCACRGAATAAAGCTCTCTTTTGTCAACTGTATCGCAAAATAAGACTTGCTGCGTAATTGCTTGCAAACAGTACCAGCAGTATATTTAGCAGTTTTTTTTTATGAATTATTTATGAATATCTTTGCTAGTAATGAAATTAATATATCATGGATTTTCTTTCTTTCATAAGCAGCTGCTTGGCCTCACTTGTCAAGAGAGACCAAAAGACAGAAAACTAATCATAGAGAAATGAATAAAGTAATGTAATCRGAAAAAAATGAGTAACTGATGCTGGTAACTGGATGTATAGAAAAAAAATGTTTCTTTTCCCCAAGGTTTTGGGCAGTTGGTCTGTCTGGGATATTATTTTGAAAAATTGAGTTTGTAGCTATATATATATCTATTCAAATACTTCAGAATATAAATGGTTCAATAAAGTGGCCAGGAAGGATTATTTTCTTTCCTATGGATAGGGTCTATGCTAGGACAGCAGTAAGCTTCCCCTTACTGGCAATGAATATTCAGCCTACAGGGACTATTCATTATTTGGGAAACTCTAAAATCGACGCATGGGAGGGTGTACTCCAGATGCCTACAGGCAGATCAGCAGTTCACATGCCCTGGAGTATCAGACACTCTGGGGAATGCAGGCATAGCACAGGAGTTAGAGGAAACCCAGATGCTTCCAGACAAATACTGGAGGGCCTGTGTGATACCTTTAGCATGTTTTGAATCAAACACTAGAGGCCCATGCTTTAGTACCTGAACTGGACTGTAAGTCTCCATCGACTGTATCAGAAGCTGAGCCATCCATGTATATCTGAACTTAGGTGTCTTAACCTGCACCTGATAATGCAGTCACYCATTTGTAGCATTGCACTCTCCTGTTTTACTGCACTGTTCCTCTTCTGTGGCTGATCCAGCAGATGTGACAACACACACAAACCAATTTACAAGGGTTCTCCAGGTTCTGCAAGTTGCACATTGTATGTGATGTCAAATCAGGGAGAAAGACTTTGCATGGGCAAAATCAGCTTCTTTGTTGGCTTCGGACCACTACAGCCACTTACTCATGGCAAACAATGCAAATATTTCAGTCGAGATTCTCAGATTCTCACTGAGAGACATATCAGTAGGGAAGAAATCCATGCAAACTGATAYCAAAATGATGGTGTGTGTCAGGCTACAGGTCATAAAGTTGCACAAAAACTGCATACCTGGCACAGCAGTTTTACATTCCTTGTGCAGTTGGGTTGTCTAGAGATCAGAATAGTGAAGAATAAGGGGAAAAAAGGAAGAGTTGCATTTCAATTGGTTTCATCATGTTTTGGATTGCATTGCTGTTCAGCACAGCATGCTGCTGCTGCAACCTGCTCATGCCGCCCCATGACTTTCAAAGATGGGAGGAGGTCAGTCCCACTGAAGATGCTATTTGCCTTTCCAGATGGGTCTCCTTTTGTTGCYCCTCTCAATGTAGGTGTAATTGCACTTACTTAATGAGTATAATCACAAGAACACCTCTGCTTTTCTGCTTTTTTTCCATTAAGCTGCRGATGGGAAAACTAATGTAGTTAGGCAAATAGTGCCCTCTTGTGATGAAAATTAAAAAATAAATCTGGAGAGAGTGGTGCGTGGGGAACATTGCTAGGAGGAAATCTGTTTAGACTGAACAAATACCCAGCAACCAACAACTGCTATACTTACATGTGCTGTCACCTTTATTCACACATTGTAACTTAGACCATTTTATATTGGATATCATTGAACAGGTAGGGGACTGAAACACTGGAGAAAGAGTTTTGGGGTGTCTTCCATGGGACAGAGAAGTTCTCAGCTCAGTACAGACAGACTGAGAGCYAAAAGAGCTCMAGCCATGTAATTTATATCCCATGGAAAGTTCCCTCAGACTAGAGACTAAAAGGGGAGCTAGTTGATGTAGCAGCTGTAGAGCAAGTAGGAAAAAAAACAGCAAAATAAATGATTTCACTGCAAGTAGAAAAGTTGACAAAAGGAAAACTGAATGCTGTAGAGTCAAAAGATGTAAAAAGGAGTCATTCCCACTTTGAAAGACACTGATGCCTCAGATGGCTATACGAGCTATTTTGTGAGAAAACGTGACATTGTTTCTTCCTGAGACACAGAGAAAGAACAGAATGATTCAAACAGAACCTCTGAGTGCCTTTGGAAATACCAGTAACTGCTGGGGTACAGTTAAACAGCCAAAAATGTAAACTCTGCACAAGCAAAGCAACATTTCCTGAAGACAAAGGAATACAGTAATCTATCTGCAGAAATATCTACCGAACCAGTGTGCATAAAGCGGAGGCCAAGCCCCAACTCCCACATTTCCAAGAGATAYGTGTTCTTGTAAATTGTGAACTCCATCGTGCTTCAKTTTTTTAGCAAATCATGGCCAACACTGGGCCCTCTGCATGTTGCTACCCCCTGCCTRGGGGCGCTAGCTGCTATCGGGGGCACTGGGTAACCCTCGAACCGYGGAACAGCGCAACRTAGGACATCACCAGGGCTGCCGCCGGTGCCTGGGCTCCCCAGGACACCTCAGGCRCGTGATGCCTGTCTCTCCCACTTGCTCCCTCCCCTGTCAGTRGTCTGTCAGTGTTAGCACTAATATTCAGCTGCTCTTTGAGGGCACGTGTCAGACCTACACGGACGTTAAGGGGCACGGCRGTGTTTCCACTTAGTTCACCATCAGAGGGGCTGGCCTCGTTGGCCTACCTGGGCACAGGCGTCTCCTCTGCCCAGGAGCGCGGGCACGGCGCCGCCCCRTCGCTCCGCGCAACAAGCAGCTCCGAGGCTCTTTGAGAAACTGTCGAAGCCGCCGATGTCACTTCCACGCGCCCCCTCGCAGCGGAGGCGCCAGCCGGGAGGCAGCCGGCCCTGCCGGGAGGCAGAGGGGCGCCGGGCAGAAGGCGGCCGCACCGGCAGCCGCGGGCGGGGGGGACCCGGCTCCGGCTGCGGCCCCTCACAGGTGGCCGTTGGGCCCGGCGGGGGGCGCTCTCGCGCGCGGCCGTTGGAGGCGGCCGTTGGAGGCGGCCGTTGGGCGGGGGGGCGGGGGGAGGCGCTGTGGCGCGCGGCCGTTGTGCCCGGCAGGGGGCGCTGTGGCGCGCGGCCGTTGTGCCCGGCAGGGGGCGCTGTGGCGCGCGGCCGTTGGGGCGGCGGTTGCGGCCGCCGTTTTATAAGGGCGCTGGGCGGGGTGGGGTTGTTCCTGTGGGGTCGCTGGTGCGAAGTTGTGGGTGGGTCGTGGGCAGGCGGTGCGGCTGCTGAGGCGGGAGGGCGGCCTTGGGGGCTATTGGCAGTTTGCTGTCCCTGCTTGCAGGGCTGTGCTCTGCCCCAGCTGTTGTGGCCAATGGCGTCTGTAGGGGGGCCCTTGCTGTGTGGGAAGGTGCACGGTAGTTGGCTCTGGTGCTGCAGCAGCCATGTACTAAGCAGCGATGAGCCCTCAGAGGTGCAGCAAGGCCTTGCTTTGCCTGAACATCAGGTGTTGCAGTGCTGGCAGGATGTGGGGGCCTGAAGACTGCCTGCAGGTGAGCCCTGGGGTCTGGAGGCCCAGCTTCTGCMCCTGGAGTGTGGGGAGAGTGGTGGGTCTCTGGGCTGTGTCAAGGCTATTATCACAGCAGAGAGCAATCATTGAATATATCTTAAGGRTGGCTTGTTTTTTCTGTTGAAGTGTGGAGACCAAAGTGATCAGATGAGAATTTTCTTAATTTGAGTGGAAAACTAAAAACATCAATAGTGGCAAAAACCAAGGATAATTCTCCACAGGCATAAATGTTACTAAAAGCTGTTTTCACAAGCAGTCATAGCTTCCCAGGTGTGCTGTGTCTGTGACTGGATCAGGAGAAGGTCTGCTTTCTCAGATGGCACAGGAGGTGTATGTAACCATGTGATGGTGACAGCATTAATGACTTGGAATCCTCTACCAGTTTTCAGATGAGGATTTTGAAGTGCTGAAGGTATTCCTGCCTAGTATGTCTCTCATTGAGGTAATTCAAATCCACAAGCTGAATGCATTCATTTAGCTTTGTCAACCACTGTAAAAAATCCATCTAGAAGCACCAAAGAGGTGCTACCTGTTAAGGAAGAGATGCAGAAAATAGTGGAGGAGTACTTCAAGGATTATACTATTTTCTTTTTCCTAGGGGAATGATATGATTCATCTTCAGAGCAAGAGAATACCACAATCTCCAGTGCTGATGCTGATTTACTGCTTAACTGTGGTAAGTTACTTAAATTGTGGCATGCACTTCTTGAGTCAGTGACCCAGTACTGTGTGTGGCTGCTGTCAGTGCAGGGGAGCAGGTGAGGGGTATGGCTTCACAGCCATACTGGCCTCAGTTTACTCCTCTGTACAGAAGGGCCAGTTTTGGCAAGGTTGTGACAGCTGAGTTGAAAAGTCTGCTGAGTGTCTCTGATYACACAGGGAAGGGGGCTGCAGCCAGGGCTCACAGCAGCAAAGCAGAAGTCCTGGGAAACTTTGTTTCTACCCCCAAGAAAGAACAAAGAAAACATTAAGCTGCTTTTCTGTGCAGAGTACACCTTGTGAATGCTTTTCCCCTCCTTTGCTGTGCAATGGAGAGAAGCGCCCCCAGTAAAACTTTCTGTCCAGCTCCCCTGCTAAGGCTCCTGGAGTGAAGCTTTCCCAGCACATGCCTGTCCTCTGTGCTCTGAGGCTCTGCCAGCTCCTGGGTGTAGTGTAGAGCTGACTGCACAGGGGTGTTCCTTCTGCAGAGTCTGTGGAGCTGGAGGAGGGGCTCTTGCCCAGCTGTGGCTCTCCAGCCACTTACTAGGTTAGGTGAGTTTGGCAGTGAYTGGGTAGAGCTGAGGAGTGTGTGGGGAGTGGGGCTGACTGCACCACTGGAGAGTTCACTGGTGAGAAAAACACAGCTGCTCCTGAGATTGTGCCTGAGCAGCTTGTGTGTAAAGCCCTTCTCTTCAGTGGCCAGTAACAAAGCCCTGAGGCTTGCTGAGGGCARGGGCCCCCTGCTGATGAGAGGGGGCTAGGTGTTTCTGAGCAGCAGGGAGAGGCAGCAGAGGTGGTCCTGTTACTTTTCTTTAGCCCAGGTGAGTTTGGCCTTGTGTCCTGCCTCTGCTTCTGTTCCCCTGTCACCTGTATAATTTGCTCCCAACTGTGCTCTGTACTTGCCCTGAGGTGTTGATGTCGCGCCTGCACATAAGGATTTGATAAGGATTTTCTGCAGTGATAAAAAGTGCTCATAGGTCAAAGCTGCAGTGGTAAAATTAATTGTTGAGAGACTGTGTGTCTCAAGCCACCCATAAAAGCAGTGCAATTCCCTGCATGGAATAGCACCTGTGTGAAGCAGCTGTCTCAACTAGTTTCCTGAGACAGAAGGAGGAGAAGTGATATTTAGGAGAGGTTTTATTTGGGTTAAAGCCCTGCTCTCTGGAGGTTTTGTTTTTCACCTAACTGAAAACACCTACAGTACCCCTGCCCAAGAAATGCTAGCAAGAGCCAGTGTGGCTAAGAGGGCCCCTCGCTGTGAAGCCAGTAATCAATGCTGATCACTTCTCAAACCTAGACCTGAGTATGAAACTCTGCAGTCAGATAAAAATAGTAGCAAAGAGCAGGATCACTGAGGTGATGGCTCTTTGGGCCCACCCAAGGAACTGTTGTTAGATTCTGCTTAAAAAATAAATAAATAAATAAATAAAATAAAAATTTCACTGAACCAAGARGRCACCTGGCCTGTATCAAATGCAGTGTAGCTCTGTGGAGGCATCTCTTTGCATTGGTGGAGTATCGACCAAGCTGGCAGCCACAAGAGGTAAGTCAGCTGGTAGCACAGCGCCTTATCCCACAGTACCTGAGCTAGGCAAGCAGGGGAGATGCAGAGATTGTGGCCAGATTCAATGAAGAATTGACTTCATCAGGCAAATCTGTGGTGATGATGCAGGTCTGAGTTCAAGCCAGGAAATCGAACTGCAGATCAGAGCCAGGATCAGTCCAGGGATTGCAGGGTAGGTCCATAGTAACAAGGAAGATCCAAAGTCAAGCCAGGAAGCCAGCCTACAAGGCAGTGTCTGGATTAAGGGGTTCATGATCAGGAATAAGCATGGCTGAGCTAGAGACCAATATTCCTCCAGCATAGTTTGAGAAGGAATGAAAAATCCAGGACTGAGCTTAAATGAGCTCCTGGGCCCCATGGGTGGGGGACATGGGTGAGGGCCTCAGGTGCGGGTGGTCAGGGCCACTGAGGCTTACTAATGCTCTTAGGATCTTGCCACTGAGTTCCCCAATGTTACCCAAAAACTAAGATATACTCCAAATTTTGTAGGAACTGTTGTGCTTGCTTGCTCTTCTGGCCATAGCTTATCCTATTACAAGGATTACACCTGCGTTGTGACTGGGGGGATATGAAGCAGGTGGTGCCTATGGACAGAGCTAATTCTGCTCCTGAGGGCGTGTAACTAAGAGCATAGCTCTAACTCTGTGCCTGAGCTAGTAAGTTGCTTGGAGGGCCCAGGCTTAAACAGAAYGTAGCACCGAGGGGGTGAGTTTGTCAGATTGGTGTTTGGCTGGCTGGATGGGCCAGGCTCATGTCTATGCACTGTTGTGTATGTGAATGATGACTATGAGAATGCCTGAGGGATACTCCTGAGTGAGCACGTGAAAGATAAAATTACTGTTAAGAAACCAGCAGTTTTTGAATCAATTAAAACAAAGATACCAATGTGTAGAAAATAAAACAAACACAAAAAAAGTCAAAGTAAGAAAATYTGGTTTTGATATGCAAAAAGTATAGTACACATTTCTTATCCAATTGTCCTTTTTGTCTTTGGAAAACAAAATAAAGCCCTTGAGTAAAACCACTGATCAGAGATCTATTTCCTTTTGCAGGGTTGATATCAATATTAGTGACCTCCTTGGGAAACAGATCTGCCTTTATAACAAGGAAGCTTTCCCAAGTTCTCAAGAGCCAGCCTCACAAGGCAATGTGAGTTAATGCTAGGTGGTTTGGTGTTTCAGGGCTTTGTATGCCCAGTCTCTGCTTCAGAGCTGTTAGAGCATTATTAAGTGCTGATTATCACAAATAACTTGCTTTTCTTTTTCCTCTCAGGCTAAGTTAAATTTTTAAAGTCCCATTTACATCCTCCATTGTGCTTCATAATCATCCACAAAAGAAGTTAGTTTATCTATGAATGATCTTTCAATGCCTCTGAAAACTCTCAGTGGTACACTATCTGAGACTATCTTCTTTGCTGATGGATTGGGTTTTGCCAAGTCTTGCATTGTCTGATCTATATAAAATAAACTGCCTCCTGAGTTTTCCAATGAGCTGCACAGTTTAGCTGTAATAGCAGACTGGAAATATTTGACTTCCTAACAAGTCAGTATTATAATACAAAACTTGTTGATAAAGTTTTTGCCCCCTCCGTAATACAATGGGGCTTTCTACAGGAAGAAGCTGCTTGTGGGCCTTGAATCGATCTGTTTGATGAAACTGATGAGAATCCCATGAGAATTAAACATAAAATGTACTGTGCCGATTTCCTAAAAAGTCTTTTCTGACCTGTTTCCTTGAAATAAGTACCTTGTAATTGGAATAAAGCTAAAAATGAGCAGCAATTCAGATAGAACTGTACAGCCCATCCTGCACCAGCTGGAAAGGCTGCTTCTTCAGAGTAAAGGAAATGAGAATAAGCACATGGCAGAGAAGGTATCATGCTTAATGTGCCGCTGAAAAGTGATCGGATATTTTGGGGGTGGTGGCATAGTAAAACTCAATATTTAGGCAACCAAAACATGAACAGAATGAGCAGAGCTCTTCTCTCTCCCTGTAATTTTACATGCTACTGATTCAAAATTAGAACTGGTTGAGGAATTTCTTGCAGTATTTACTGAGTGCGTTGTATGGTTCCGAATAAATTTTTTCTCTAATTCTAGAAAGAGAGGTGGGCTTCAAAAACCCCAAACAGAACTGTAATACTGTGGGGAAAACACACAACAAGCCTGCAAGTGCAAATAGTTGAGGAATGAACCCTAGGGAGTATTTTAGCAATGTTTTCAGGTAATTTTTTTTTTCCTGTTAGTATTTACCAGCTTCAGTCAAAATGCAACAAAGTTTTCAAAGTACTGCCTCTTACCTTGTTGCTGTAAATCAGGTTCTTGCTGCATGTGTTGGCCCATTTGTATATCATTTTGATATGACAGTGCTTCCACAACCTCTGAAGCAGGTGGGTTATTTGGGGTTATTTTAAATTGTATTTGTTTGGGTTTTATGACAAAAGAGCCTTGTATTCTTAGAGATTTATTTTATGTTGTGATCATAGGCTAAAATGTTCCACGTGTAGTTTAAGACATTGGAAAAAACTTGGCACATCCAGAAGGTGATTTATCTCATCTAGAGTGAAGGGAAAGGCGTCTCAGTATTTGCAATACATCGTGGATAAGGTAGAAATAGGATTGAGGGCACTTTTAGCAGATGGAGTAGAGTGGTTCTTGACCCTACCAAGTTCCTTCCATTTGCAGAGCATCACTGATTGCAGTGGAAGAGCTTGAAAACCTTCCACATGCATTTATAGTGCAGGTTCAGGGTCTCATACAAGCAGTATGTCTTCAGCATATACTAAAACTGATTGATGATTAACTCGTTTCTCACCCACTAGAAATGGGTTCTATCTTGCAGAAGAGTTCTGCTTGACAGATTATGCTGCACAGTAAAGCAGGATTGGCAGAGCTAGCAAGCACTAAAAATAATCAGTTACTAGAGTGAAAACTGTCTATTTCCACCTATTCTCATCCTCATTTATACCATAATCATGGCATTCACTGAGCCAAAAGCAGACAGTGCCAACCAAGAAAGAAATATGGTGTTCTGTTCATCTGTAGTGATCTTTACAATATCTCATTTCCTGACAAAGACAGTAGTTTACCCCTTTTCTGCAAAAGGCAGACTATTATTATTTAAATCTTGGTGTACCAACAGATGTGTGAGACTCATTATTGCTGATTTCTTTGTTTGTGCCAAAAGCAGTATCAAACTGACAGAGGAGCCACTGGTGACATTCGAAAATCGTCAATCCCTAGAAAAAACAAAGGGATACGTTYTCCAAAATGCATTCATCTTAAAACTGGCCTGTATGGAAGCCTACTGGACAATAGCAGTTAACAGACTTCAGAGCTTTGAATGAAGTCATCCGCCATTAGCTGCTGCAGTTTCAGACATGTTGCAGTTCTTGTGCAAACTAAAAGCCAAGMATATTACTTGGTATGCTACAACTAATGTTGTAAATACTTTCTTTTCAGTCCCTCGGACCAAAGAAGTGAGATCTCAGATTGCCGGATTTGCCATTTAGCCCTCCGAAGTAAAAGGGAAAATAGGTGATGATACAGAAAAATAGTTTTATACCTATGTGAAAAATAGTTTCTAGGTGGTAATGGTAAGATGAATGGAGATGTATCCCAGTTAACGAAGTTTCTTAGGTAAGTGCTATGGACCATCATACAGTGAACAAGAATTTTAGATCTGCATGGACATGATTGGATTTTGCCATATATGCATTCCCAGTTAAACCCAGCTGATCAAACCCTTATATTAAGTGACCCCAAAAATATCATTTTGAGTGGGAAGAGGAACAGCAGCAAGCTTTTGAGCAGATCAAGTGGGATATAGCTCTTGTGGTGTCATTAGGACCAATCTGGGAAGGTAGCAGTGTAAAAATCTGTTATATACCAGTGCAGGAAAAAAAACTTGTTCCTGAGGATACTTGGTGCATATGACGGTGTTCTGAGTGCCACCAGAGCCTTAGGCACAGGGCAAATTCTGTGGTTTATATCCCAGACTACCTGTTCTGTATTTTATGTTCAAGAATTCACAACCCACTGGAGAAAAAGCAGCTGCTGCCATGTGGCAAAAATGGGTTCTGGCCCTTATCCAGCAAGAACGTATTGGTTTATGCTCCAGGTCAGGATTAGTTTAGCTCACTAGTCCATGGCCAGCAAATCAACAATACAGTGAAAACCAAACTCTTAGGCTGTTGAAGCCCCAGCATACGATGAACTGAGTTGAAAATAARTGATGGAGTTTGTTTACTGATGGTTCCTGCAAAATCAGAGGAGGAAGCAGGAGGTGATAATCCACTACTTGGAACCCTTCTGCAGGAAAAGCTGTCACCTGCAAAAGAACTGGAGGCTGCAGTTGGTTTACAGAAGTAATGGCCTTGAAAGTAGCTGTGGCATGTGCTCAAGAATGTCAGTAGTTCAGAGTATGAGTATATACAGATGGATGGCAGCTGATGCAGAAATGCCTCTAAGAATGGAATCATGTAACTGGCAGTAGGGAGGAAAAACTGTTTGGGCAGCAGTAGAATGGAAAGCAGTAAAACAGCTACTCKAAGAGAATACCTCCTTTAATACATCGTGGTAATGCACGTGTCCCAAGTTCAAAGGCATCTCAAGAAGAGAAACACGATAGCCAAGGGAACCAGTTGACCTGACTTTAACAAATAGATTTGGGATATGAGCMTAACAGAGAGCTATCTTTGATTAGGTGGACTGCTAGGCGTGCCAGAAGGGATTGGATTTACTACTGGGACAGAGAACTACTAGGGCAGAGAATGGTATCTTGGCAAGTCACAATGCAACAAGCTAAGCACTGAGAAATCTGAAATGATACAACGCACACTAAGTGTGTTGCAAATGATTAAATACTATGTGTGATGGGAAAAAGTGTTTGGAGAAGCCTGGTAAGCAGATTGTGTAGGTCTCCTTTACTCTAGCAACATTGGAAGGCTGTATGTGCTCACAGTGGTACAGTTATCAGCAAGGTGACTGGAAGCCTTCTGCACTTGGAAACCAAATGCAAGTAACACCCTAGAATAAACAAACGTATCTCTTGGCCCTGTGGAATACTACTTACACTAGAATCAGATAACTGAAGTCATTTRAAAACAACCATCCAAGAATGGGTTGACAATCATGGAGCAGATTGAGTATATCATAATCCCTTTTATCCCCAAGCATTTGGAAAGATCAAATGGTATAACAGCTTGCTTAAACCATGCTAAAAGCCCTAGAGAAAAGGAATCTCACCTGTAGGAAGCTGTGTGGCTAATTAACACAAAGCTGGGAACCTGTTATCATAAATAGTCCTGCGGAACACTCTTATACTCTGAGCTCTACTGGGTAATAAGGTACCAGCCAGCCCTGAGGTCACTTGGATTGGGAGGTGAGTTCATGTCCTACTCTGCAGYAGTTGAAATCCCTAAGGAAGGTATTCCAGTTGCTGAAGGACCAGGGCTTACTTAGTGGCCTTTGGAAATGAGACAATGAAATGTGAGCCATTACATATGATAAATTCAGTAATCTTGTTTTACCTTATAAACTATGTTCTTGGTTAGGTGTTTTGCAGGGACAAGGCCTGAAGATTGTAACAAGTATTTAGATTACTATGATGTTAACCCCTTTAATCCAGTCCTCAGGTTCAAGGACTGAAGTTTGTAATGCATATATATTCATACTGTTTTTTTAACCTTCTTGTTTGTATGTTTTGCAAGAACAAAATGTGAAGTAGTAAGCATGTGTTCAAATTGTTGGTATATTAACCAGTACAGTCTCATCCTCAGAGATGAGAGGTGGAGTTTGTGGGGAACATATATTCAGGCTGTGATACTTTTAACCCTAATAATTYAGTTAATAAGAGCAAGGGGTGGACTTTTAGAGTAAAAATTCAGAATGTAATGATGATAGTGTCTGCTATCTGGTTCCCAGGAGGGATGAGTTAGGTGAAATTTTAGTAAGTTTGTGTACAAGTTGTTATGATAACACCTGTAGTCTGGTCCACAGGGACAAGGGATGGATTTTGTTAGATATGTATTCAGACTATGATGTTAATCCCAGTAATGTGGTTCCCAGGGCAGAGAGTGGAATTTTAATGTGTATGCACACATTGTTACTGGTGTATGTTAAGATTGTGGCGATGTTGAAAGTAGCATTTATAATGGATTTATGTGCCAACAGTTTTTTAGTATGTGTTTTGCAAGGTGAAGGTGTAGAATGTGTTTGGCATAAATTGCAGGGTTGACTGTGTTCGAAATTCCTTGAGTCGATGCTATTTTGCTCATTACAGCCTTCTAATGCTGTGGGCACTGTGTGACCTGCGGAGATTATCATTACTAACTGTTCATCCTGGGAGACCCCACAGGCAAAAGAAAACATCGGTTCAGGCTCTTACGATGCAACCCTAATTTTGGCATTATTCTGACAGTCCAAGGAAGGTTTGCTCATGACACGACAACAGTACTGTGCCATACATGCAAGAGCCTGCTTTATAAAACCATCTGGGTTTTATTGTGTGGAAAGTTAACAGCTAATACACATACTAGTTAAAGGGCTTGTCAAGTTTGAAAACACTGTCTGCCACAGGCCTAAGAGAAGGCATAATGGCAGTTCACATGGGTCAGCTGAGGTAGGAGAACTTGTTGGATGGTAGGAACTTCATCAGTAGTGATTCTCTATCCTGACCTGGGGAAGTACTTTCAGTATCATACTGTCAAAAACAGCAGCCTTCAGCTGTGAAGCTACTAGACACAAAACTGTTTGCTATGAAGACTTACCGTCATATTTTCATAGGGCCTGAAAAAAGTGGTGTTTTTATTCATCCCCATTTATCAAAWCTTCCAATTTTAACGAAAGTTTTCAAATGATTTTGTTTGAATCTGCCTTCCTTTTGAAGGATCATAAAGAGATGTCAATCAGACATCTCAGTGTCCCTGGAAACTATTATTCCAGGCAACAGTTCAGCAAAAAGGATTACCGAGAATTTATCCACCTCACTCATGTCAGCAGTGAACTCAGAGCTGAAGTATTCAAACCTCAAAATTGTCACTGTCAAGTGATTTCATATGTCTTTATGGTCAGAAGCYTGCGAGAGGCACCTATGGAAATGTTCCTGCTCACTGGAACAGGTAATTTCATACGACCTTTCTAGCTTCTGGGCCTGGTTAAAAACAGAAGGGAAAAACAGCTTATGGATAATGTTAAAGCTGATGTAAAAATCTAGTGTCTCCCCCACCCCTGGCTAATAGGAAAGACTGTGTTTATTGCCTTGTGGCSTCTGAGATATGTCTGCAGGGTGTAGTACTGACTTGAGATGAGGTAGAGTGCCTGTTAGAGAGGGTATCGTTATGTTCGTATGATGCCCTGGTTAACATCGTTAGTGGGGCTTTGCAACCCTAGTTAGAGTTAGTGGTGTGATGATGCTTCTTGCCTAACAAGTTCAGCTTGCTCAGCTGTGGCTGGGCTGCACTGGGGCTTGCAGAGGTCCCCCAAGAGCAGTGGTGCACCCTGCCAGCTGTATTCCCTCTGGAAATCAGGGCTGCCCTCCCAGGCTGCACAACAGCATGGTTCTGSCCCCAATCTCTGTGGGGCTGCTGTGCTCTCTTCCACTGTGCCTGTGCTGGGGAGTCTCTTCCCAGGCAGCCGCRGGGCTTTTAAGACCTCTGGATGAGATTCTGCCTCTGGTCCCAAAGGTGGAAATTGTCTTCATTGACTTAGCGTGTAAACATGTTCTTGTTCCAATAGGAGCAGGTACTTTGGGTGTGAGTAGATACAGTTTTATACTGCTTTGTGCATGTGTGTATTTTTTTAATTTATTCACTGTGTATGCGATAAGCAGTTGAAATGTGACCACTGGCCACTCCCAAGATTAAAATAAAGTGTAAAACTGCTGTTGCCTGGGAAGTGGGTTAACTGCTTTCTGCTGAGGAGACAAACTGCATTGCCAAGAAGTTGACATTTAGGTTGAAAATAGCCTTTTCTACTATGTCATCGTTACCTATGGGAGTCATTGTTTTTAAGGATATTCTGTATACGCTTTTTACTCACTTTTGCCATTCCTTGTGTCCTGCCTTGACCAAATCATGGCTGCTTTTAAAAGAGTTGATTGAAAAATAAATACACAGTTATATTGCTAAAGGAAAAAGCACTAAACTTTGTTCCAAATGTTGAAAGGAATAGATCCAGATATTTTGAGAGATTTGTCCAGTTTGATATATTTTGGAAAAGAAAATGGAAAAATATGACAGTGCTTTGAGATTCTTACGAATTTCTAGGAACGAAGCCCAAGGTGAATTAGAGATAACATGTCCCTTGCATGCTCAGACATTGTACTTTTGAGTTTATTTAGATGTATAATTTTAGCATATTAAGGAACAGTCAATTCATTCCCATGCAAATATGTCCAAAAGCTGTTTAGCTCTTTGGGAAGTAACTTTCCTATCCTAAAGATTTCCTAAGGTTAATATCCTCAGTTATGGTTATCATATTAGGCTTCCTACAAGTGAACTATGCAGGACTCTGTTCACATTTTGGTAATTTATTCCCAATATTATTCTATTTACTGGTCCCTGAGAATCTTGATTTCTAGAAAAAATGGAGACATTACGGAATTTAATTTACAGTCTGAGCATAATGTAGGGTGGATGACACTGACAGAAATCATGAAACATGAACAGAATGAGAGAGGCCCAGAAATGTTTATCGAAGTAAATATCAGTACAGAACTTCTGAAGCAACACCTGAATCGGATAATTGTATCAAGTAGCCCATCTTTCTAGAGTTAACAAAGCCTTTGATTTCCRTAATAAGCAGTCACATTTTTTTATCTCTTGTTGTTTATCCTATTACCTCTGGCCACAGACTAGGTGCAGTGTTGGAGAGCGCTGGAGAGCAAGTAGCTTGTTTGAAGAAGAGTGTGGCAAGTCAAGACTTAATAGTCAAAGCCAAATTTTCATGAGCCCAGAGTAGTATATTGCTGAAATTAATGGGAAACAGAATTGTCATTACTATGTGAAAGTTGAGGGAATTCAGGCTGTAGTTGTGAAAAAGTCAAGTTTCCATACAGATGCTTAGTGCTATAAATGTTTGAAGAGACCATAGTACTTCAGTTTTCTTTTWARAAAAAAACAAACAAAAAAAACCCACTTTTCTCGTATTTTCTAACTTGGATTCTAAAATATAACTCAAATTATCCAGCATCTTCATATCTCACCTGGATGATCAAAATTGTCATTGTGCACGAAGGCCTACTACTAGATTTCTGTCTGAGGAGTATTAGCATTTACTAGGAAATGTTATTGTGTTCCAGGGAAGGGGATTCTGAGGAAGAGGAGCTGTGCTGTGGCTGCAGGTTCAGGGTTCATCCTTTTGTTTGCATGAAGTCTTCGACCCAAATCAAACCATTTTATAGATGGTTATAAATGAGCATCAAGTACAGAGATGTTTGCCAAGTCCTTCAGATTAAACATCTTCATAAATCTGTTTAAATGTTTCTGTTTCAATAAGCTTCTAGTAAAACAAAGGTATCTTGCATAGCTGTGAAACATCTGCAGCCAATATTCTCTTGCCTGAAGTATAYGGGAAGTGGTCTCTGCCTCTCCTGCTGTGTATCACAGCCTACACAGAAATGCATGCAGAGCCTGAGTTGTTTCCCTGCTTGTCGAAGTTAATGGCAAAACACCAATTGACTCTCWCAGTGGGGGACTAGCAACTGATGTGGAAGGATATTGGGGAAGATTGTTTATTTCAGCAGTGGCTTATACACAGCTGATATCACCCCTGTTAGTCCTGTATAATAACACTATTCTGCCTAATGTCACAGGTGCCATTTCTCAGCCCAGAATTTTTTTTTTTGTGTGTGACTATTTGTCAGTTAAGAAGTGGATAATGTAAGTAGCACTAATTGAAATCAGTTTGGGGTTGGTATGTCAGAGGATGATCTGTTACGATGTTTTCAAGGTAAATTTACTGGGAAAAAAGTTATATGTATAAAAAACAGGACCTGAAACATTGATAGAAAATGCACAAAGTTGCTGCAAACAATAGTAGTTAACCTACTCCCAATCCCTGGTTTTTGTGGTACTCAGCCATTGTGGCGTTGACGCTGTATAGCAGAAACATGAACCGAGGGGCAAATTCAAAAAAAGGTAGTTTAACAACCAGCCRGACCCATTTCAGAGCACAGATCTGGATTGTCAAGGCAGAAATGGCTGCCTTTGTCTGCTAGTGCAGAAYGCAAGACTCGAGCGTTGGCAAAATGCTCCTGTGAGATGCTAGTGTCACGTGCTGCTGTTCAAATAGGGTGAAGCTGAGAGCACGGCTGAATTATCTTCCATGCGCTGAACAGAGCRTGCCTGAAAAACAAAGCAAAACCAAGGAAAGCAGAAGGTTCTGCTTTGCCAGCTGTGGTRAAAAYCTACTTTGGTKTTTTTCTGTAGGTTACMGYGCRGGTTGCTTCTGCAGTTCRCGTTGTTTCTTGTGTGTCWGAGMGACACAGCGTTGGTTCTGAGCCAATTTTGTYGCTGCGAATTGTTGTCTGTTGCTTGTGGGTTTTGCTGCATGGCTGCAGCAGGAAGGCTGTGTGATGTGGGGATAGTGGAACTTGCATTTCAGAAGAGCTGATTTGTCCCTGAAGTGTTGGGGAGCATCTTGCCTCAGTTCAGGTAGATCATGGTGCTGGCAGTGTTGTGCTTCTCCTAAGGATAAGGCTGTCCAAACCGTACCTTCTGTCMWTCCTAAAGGATGGAAAATAAGTAAATGTCTCTTACTAGTGAGAAAATTCTAGCATAGCTARCCTTCTAGCCTGCCTCCCTCTAGGTGACGTGAGAAATCCCAGAAAAGTYTGCTATGACGATAATGATCGGAACTGGAACTAATGGTTTCTTTAGCAAAGAGCAGAGGGGTTCTGTTGAATGATCTCATATGCACTCATGCAGGTTGTTTTCTGTGGCCCTTTTGCTGGGCTATTGAGACTCCTTCTTGAAGCAAATAGTAGAAGTGAAAGCTTTTGCAGATAAAATGCATCCTGATTAGTTGTCAGTGCTAAGGAAGTTGTCCCCTGATAAAGCAGCTGTCCTTGTTGCCTCCAGTCTTCCCTGTTCAGAGATCATAGGAGCTGACTTGGCAGAGCTGGCTTCTGGGAACCATGGTACAAGCACCAGCTTCRTTTCTGAAAGATTTGGTTTCCTCACAGAAATCTTTGAAGTCAACAGTTGAATGTGGGAAAACCAAAAAATGAGAGGTGACCAAAGAAAACCCCGAGACGAAAGTGATGGGAATGAAAAATTGCGGTCAACTTATTCCCGAGGAATTCCTTTGGTATTCTTGCTTTCCTGTCTGTTCTGGACCCATCTGGCCACGTTCTGTCTGATCAAAAAGACAGATATGTTTTTAAATGTTTGAAAATACTGTAATGCAATTACCCAGAATTGCTAGAAATATGTTACAGAGACTTCCTGACCAAGACAAACAGTTAAGATTGCTTGAACTTTCTTTGAACTTTGAGTCAATGATAAGGGAATCACTGAAAATGAAAAAACATGGGAGAACATGTATGTGTCTCAGTGCTCAGGCAAGCCTTTGTTTTGGGTTTGTGAATGTAAAACAGTTTCTCAGGAAGGTCAGTCCCATGAGTAGCATGGAGAAAGCCTGTTTGGGAGTAGGTCTCCTACAGAACTGCTGTGTAATTGAYATCTTGGTAGCTAGTGTAATGGGTTTTTCTTTCTACTCTGAGCACTCAGCACTACAATGAAATATCCTCTGTTGATGCAKTCTGCAAGAGTGGTTCTGTTTGTTTTTTCTTTTTCACTGTGTTATCAGCATGTCCCCACCCCCCCACTTGTCTTCTAATGGGTGAAGAGTACGTCAGCATGTTGCCTGTGTAGCAGAGCCATTCTTCTTACTTGACAGGTCATTGACTAGGTATGCCTTAATATGCCTCCTGGAATGATGCACTAAGAAAAAATAGAGGAGTTCTAGAGCAACAGATTGTTGCAGACTGTAAAAGCACTAGTGTTCACTGAAGATGCAATAGAAATGATAATACTTGGGGAAGGGCAAATATTTCTTCTCTTCTGATTTAGCAAGAAATGAATCCTATACTGGAAAGCACAAAAAGTATCCAGAAAAAAAAAAAAAAAAAAAAAAAGCAGGCGACTACAGCCAGACTACAGCCAGAGGTGGCTCTGGAAACACTGCCTGCTGTAAACTCATCCAGGCTGTTAGAGGGAGGAGTAAAACACACCTTGTCTATACCAGGCAGGATTGATTGAAGCCATTATTTGCAATACAGAAACTTTATGATGCTGACACTGCTTTGGGGTGTGCTGTTTTCTTTGCAGTCTGCAGTTAAAATGGCCTCCTCTCCTGCTCTAGGCAGATAAGAATTTGCAGAAGTAACCCACAGTCTGTTGGGTGCACAACCCACCATTTGCTCTAAGCACCCAGGAGCAGCAAGTCCTTGAGGCATGAGGACGGGAGAAGGTGAGTGGTGAGGTGGAGGGAAAACAAACAGGGAGATGCATCCTTGCTCCTGGCAGTTTCCTTTTCTGCCACCAGGGCAAGGTGTGAGGAAGAAGACCTTGCATCTCTGATGCAGCACTACCCCTGTTCAGTTGCTGTCACTGACTCCAGCACCAGATGTGCACACTGAGCAGGAAACTGAAATGCAGCCCTGAAAAGAGGAGTTGCAGAAAGGAAAGGAGAACGAAGTGGCAGAGAGGGGAAGTGGAAACAGACCAGGAAGGGCCTCTCTTGTTAGCTCTTGATTCACAGTCCAGGACTATGTTCACACCATCCAAACTGGATGCTGAACCGAGGCAGTTTATCTCTTTGCAGAGTGGGAGGAGAAAGGTTCTTCCAGCTCTGGACATCCTTGGTGTAGGACTTGTCARTGGGATGTGTTTGACATTAGGCTTATGGAGTACTGCTTATGGTTATTTAACCCCTGCTGCTCAAAGGTGGCTGCCTGTCTCCTCTTAAGATGGTGCAGTGCAGAGGGGAGCAGAGCACTGGAGGCTCAGGTTCTGTGGTGCAGTGGGGGTAGGACACAAATAAGGACCTGGATGGACAGTGAGCACAGACAGCAGGTGCAGAGTTTCAGTGCTATGGTGCTCTGACTTAGTTGTAGCTGGTGCAGGTGTTCTCATATTTTGCTGCCTGGTGTTAAAGTTTTGGAGTTAGCCTCTACCTTTTAGCTTTGTGTGTGTGTATAACCTAACTGAAATACATTAGGAGGGGAAAGGTAATATCTAATTACAGTCTTAAACTCTCTGCTATCTATACTGTTGTAAGAGGTGCTCTTAACTTCTGTGAATTAAAAAAAAACACTTCCCCTTACACTTGGTCACTTAGAAATTTCCAGGTAAAAGGTGTTCCTGCTCTTTTTGCTGCCTTTGCGTGACCTCCTACAGGACACAGCTGACTGTGTCCTCATAAATCAAACAGGCACTTCTAGCTCTTCCTTTCACTTGCTAATGTATTTTTCTTTCAGATTAACAGACTGTTGGAAAGCTATGCATGGTCCTAATCAAGATGCAGTTCTGCTAGATCAAAGGAACTGAGCTGGGCAAGAGCAAAGGCAGCTGACATGGTAGTAGACAATCATCTAAAGAAAGCTTTAGACGGAATTATTTACATAAAGTTAGCAAGACATGACACTACTGGGAAATTTAACTTATTTAGATGAAATCTTGACCTTGTTGAAGTCATCAGGACAATATTTCTTCCATAATAGTCGTCATCTGTTCTGATTTTCAATTTTTCTTTATGTTTAGTGCCAAATACAGCACAGTTTAAGTATCATAATACTCAAAATATTTTCAGTATTTGGAAAAGCTTGCCAGGTACAAAAATGAGTAATTTTTAATGGCTTGATTTTCTTGTATGTGAGTATTGAGATCAGTCTCTCTGCTCCTTGAAGGATGTGAAGAACACAAAATGTTATCTATGCTTAACACCAGGGGGAAATTTTTGGTCCAGTGTGCCAGCTGATGCTAGATACTTCAGAGGAACTTAAAGCTAACATAATGAGCTGAAAGGCACTGTGGTAGCATTGTGGGCCAGACCACTCTGCCTGGTCCTGGCTTAGACGGTCAACTTATTCTTGGAGCCATGAGAACTTGGAGCCTTGTTTAGCTTGTCTTAAGGCTGTACAGGCAAATGAGATTAATGTGCTTGTTACTTTTTAACTTAGCCATTTGTCAAATGGATGCCTTGACAGAGAGTCCCGTAGCAGAACTTGACTTGCTGTAAAAAAATCAGACCTGGGTCAAAACTAGAAAAGGTATGCGTGCACCTAATACTAGAGTGAAACAATTACATCTCTTTATATGCTTTTKGGGTTTGATTGATTCCTGCTGCCATGAAAATACAAACTGCATTCCTTTCTGCTTTTGAGACAGCTTTCTGCTGTTTCATCTGGAGGGAGGATGGAGGAGACAGCAGATGAGAACTGATCTAGACTCAGTTCATGGAAAGTCACAGATCGCAGCATCAGCTCAGAGTTCTRCATTGATATGGGTCAGATGGGAGTAGTTTCTGCTGTTCCTCACAATTAATAGCACTGTTTTCAGCATGAATGCTTGCATATGGCTCTATCAGAATTTTAACATGCCAGCACAGGATCTTTATGTGCTCTTCATTACTTTATGCAGACTGCCCACATTTACAGCCCATATATGAGTGGGAAGCAACTGCCTTCAGGCTGATGCCCCATTTCCCCTAAAGATGGGCAAGGAGTGGGCAGTTCAGAAGTTTGGTGTTGGCCCTCAAAGTGCTGAACAAAGTTGAATAGTCAGCAAAGGAAGCAAAATAACCCATGTTGAGCAGAGCACTGCTGCAGCTAATTTGTTTCATGAATTTTGCACTGGCCCTGCTTGCAATATCCATCCTACATCAGTGAAACTGAGTGAGGATGATAGAGCCTGGGGCTTTGAGCAAGAATGCTCCTATGCAGAAATAGCATGAAGCTGCTGTTAGATGTGCCTTTGTACTGTGATTTCCACGGGCTGGAGTATTCTTAGCTTCAGGAAGTTATGGCCAAGTAGAAGCTAGCCAGGTGAGTGAAGTGACACTAAAAAAAGTCAGTGTTCAAATACTAATTGATTATTTTGAGGAAAACTGGCAAATATCCCTTATTTTATGTAATGAAGTGACTGGTTTCTATTTAGAAATTTAGAAGCAATTTCATTTCCTCTTGTACAGCCTCCCCTCTCATATGCCATAAGCTTTTATTATCATATCCATAGAAACAGACTGCTCAGGATGCTCTAATATCATTCAGTCTGATTCATTAAAGATGAGCAATAAATTGTGGTGAACTTTTGCCTGAGGATCTTTTTAGTGAAAGAWTAAAATCAGAGATTGAGTAAAAACAATGGGAGGAGAAGCTGCCTTTACCAAAAGGCAACAGAGGAGGGGTTYTTTCTGGCAAACAGTAACAGAGCGAAGAGCAGAGTACCCCTCTCAGAACCTGCTGCACTCAGAACAACTGCTGCCCTGAGGCAATCTCAAGGCAAGACTACAGGGCAATGTCTTGGCCCAAAGAGGGGTCGAATGTGTCATGTGTGAGAGCGGGTCATGAAGATGGCTTGGCAGTGGGGCTRCACCTGGGTGGTCACTGGCCTGCTGGATAGCTGTGGCCAAATCGCTCAGTTCTTCTGCTGTTCCCTTTGTGCCCTCCAGCCTTGCTCTGTCCTGTCCACGTAGACTGCAGGGTCTTTGGGGAAGAGACAGCTCTCCTGAGCTATTTAGGGCCTGTTTACAAAGCTCTGAGCGGAACTGACGCTGCAAGTGCCTGAGGGCTTGGGGCAGGCTACTGTAAGACAAATTAATAAATGGTGTCATTTCCTCTTTGAGTCTGGAGAATGCTGTTGTATTTTATGGTGCTACACCCTCGCAAAGTGGCGAWACGACTGTTTGTGCCCTACGCACCAGGGCTCGATAACTCTGGGACCGTTTGGTACCTCCTGGGCCCACGCTGGGGGTGGCCAGCTCTGCAGCAAGCTTTATGTTGCCTCTTCCTCTGAGAGCACCTAGTAGGAGAAGGTGCATTAAAGGAGCTAATCGTATCTGTCCCATCGCGACCCGTCTGGATTCTGGGAATGAAAACTCTGAGAGGACTCGGTAGCAGGGGGTTCGCAAGGGTTTCTTTATGTTCCCCAAACTGGGGGCCTAAGGAGCCAAGAACAGCAGCGACATCTCTTTGCTCAMRTGCAGGGCCCKGTGAAGCGTGCATTTTTCAGAGRGGAGTGTTCTGTGTTTGAAAACCACTGACAAGAAGGCATGGYGGTAACGACCCAAATTATTCTCTGACGTGGCCAACCAAATAAGTAAGMTGAGTAACTCCCTGATGTGCAGCGGCTGTATGTGACCTTTTCGTGCAGATTCTGTTAGCTGAACGTCACACCACGCGTCCCAGATTGGAACGGGCAGACATATAGGCCCTGTCACGTGGAAGTCGTGCAGCCTCGGAAGGAGGTGATTGGGGTGGAAAAGGGTGGGATCGAGTTGTTGCCCAGGCRGCATTTCACAGTCTGTGTTTTCCTGTGCCCAGCTACCAGGCAGGTGTCCCTGAATGGCATGTACCAGGTTTTCTCAAAATGTAAATTAAGGAATATCTATTGCTGTTTGCTTTCAAAGCAAGGACTTGTGTGAAGCACGTGTTTGCTGGAGGCGTGAGTAGTCACTGCCTCACTGAGAAGACAGACCTGAGTGCTCTAAAACCCTGGACTGTGCTGATTTTTCTCCCATTAAATTTGGCAAAAGCTACAGCCRTAGGTGGTGTAGAATTAGACTTGAGCTTAGGACAAGGGTCAGTTTGGAGGCCTACTAATGTAGAGGATTCCTTTCTGTTATAGAAAGGGTGAAAAGTTTGGAAAAAGAATCATTTTTTGTTTGAACACAAGGCCATTTTATAAATAGTGTTCAGAAGTGCATTTTGCACAGAGCTTTCATGAAATTCATGTGTGGTTTGCTGGAGATGCAGGAAATTAAAAACACATAAGATTTAAAAAAAAAAAAAGTTTGTGTGGGGGGAGTCCCTCTTGCCTTTGTCATACAGCATATTGCTTGGAAAATCTGTTTTAACATCTGGCCGTATAAGAAATCTCTGTCGGTGCCTGTGGCTCATGGAAACAAACTGCTGGAAATCAGAAACAGCCTATGAAAGSGGGAAGTGTGTGGTCCTCCTCTTTGGYAGTTGAAGCCATGTGGTGGGAGAGCTGTTGTGGTCAGACATGAGAAGTCAGAGCTTGATCAGGACGTGTTRGTGAGGAGAAGCACTAGAGCAAAATCTAGTGCTCTAGTCACAGATGGGCTGTCGGGCAGCTGGTGTCCATGCGCTGTGCTGAGCTCAAAGGGCACGAACAGCACGGGAGGAGGAGTTCAGTCTGCTTCGCTACCTGGTTACATGGTTACAGGCTCCATGGTGCTGGGCAAAGGGGACTCCACTGCTGCCAAAGGGTCCAGCTTGGAGCAGTCACAGTAACAGAGTTAAGCTCCTTGCAAAGGGCTGGGTTTTTTTTGGGGGGGGGGGGGGGGAAAGAGAGGGGTTGTGTTTTTGTTGGTTTTTTTTTTCTTGTTTGCCCCTCAGTTGTCGAGCTGTCTGTCTGAGCTGGAGGTTCTTCGGTCAGGTTGTCTCCCTTCCGCGAGCTGTCTTGGTGCTGTCTGTGCATCTCTCCCTTGGGCCCGTTGATGTTGGCGGAGCGCCTCTGGCGTGACCAGCCCCTGGTGGCCTGGGACTCCTGGTATTTGGCAGAATGGGTCTTAGCACAGCGTGGGGGTAAACTGCCGGTGCTGAYGAGCAGTCTGTAGCAGCCTTGCTGAAAGTCAGCACTGGAGCCTGTACATGAAAACCAAACTGCAAATCTTGCTGTTGCCCATTTGGGCAATTGGCTGTTTTAGAGATGTGGAGAGGAATAAGAGAGATCTAAATAGGCCCTGAAGCCATTGATAGTTAAAGCACCGTGACTGTGCTCACGGTCCAGTTGTCAGGTGCCAAATGTTCTATTAGTTCAAAGGCAGGGGCACGATTTTTGTTTGTTATTTTGAAGCGAGAAAGGTAATAGCTGTACTGTCTGCGGTTCAGGTCTCAAAACTCTGACGATTATGTTCCTAAGGCAAGTTTTGGCAAGGAGGAGATTGTAGGAAAATTGACTTTTAAATGTGGTATTACCTCAAGAAAGCGTAAATGGCTTTCATTTGACTAGGTCCTTCACCTGACAAGGACTTTCTGCTTGAGTAAATGAGGCAGGCAGTTAAAGTCACCCAGCCCCTGGAATCAGTGATGATGCGGCAGGCATAAATTTGAGCCTTGCACTCGGGTTTTCRGATTTTCAATGMTTTTTCACTGATATCSATAGAGCTTAGACAGTTTCTKTCTGCTGTAGATCTGGAGCTAAATCACTGTTTTTATTATGGGTCTGCTTCAAAGGTGGTTGATGTCAGGAGGTTTTGGATGAGCTTTAGGCGGAAGCTTTAGACTGGAGACCTTTTTGTTACTACAACAGGCGAATAAGAATGGGCTTCCTTTTTCCCCCCAAAGAAGCGCATCTTTTTAGGTTACTGCCTTGGCAGGCTAGCCGTCAAACGGAAAGCAAAATTCTCGGAGAATACAGAGATGTTTTCAGAAACAGGAAAGAAGTGGTAGTGTTATTTCAAAATCCCTAGCTGTTTGATTTGTATCTGCAGGGGAAAAAGTGTATTTTTGATACCATCAAGTTTGTTCTACTTCCAAATACCAATCCAACAATGGCAAGGCACAATCTAAAGCTCCTATGCCTTTCAAGTTCCTACCCCTCCCTACTGTGTGGTAATAAGTCTCTGATCCATTTCTTGATTAGAGATATCACTGCAAATAGAAAGGATAAAAGCAGGACATTTCTGAGGTGCTTTGTAGGCTTATTGATGCTCTAGAAGCTTGCAAATATAAGAATGGGAATTTTGGGCTATAGGGCTCATGTAATAAGATTCGATGTCTGTCTGTCTCTCTCTCTCTTTTAAGTACAGGCTGTTCAGAAATGAATAGAAAATGACAGGTGAGTTGTTTTCCAGAGTAATTTTAATTTGAGCTCTGTCTCCCTTTTACTTGAGGACTGCAGGCCCTGGAAAACTTGTTGCTTCTGTCTTCGGAGAAGGGAAGCACCAGCATCTTCTCCTCAGCATCTTTGTTGTTCTCTGTGCCATCTTGTGGCACATCTCTCTGCAGAAGCTTAGAGGGATGTTTAGGCAGCTTAATGAAGTGTGTGGATACCTGCAGGCGGCCAAAGACAGTGCAGGACTCTGATGTGCTTTCAGAGTTCTCTCTTCAGGTCACTTTTGTGACCAGTTAGGCTGCTAGATCAGTATATGCTTCATGACAAAGCCCCACTTAGACCTAAGGGTCTGGCTCAGATCTCTTTCTTTTTCTGCACGCTTGCTTCCTCTGGTGGCCCTTGTCTTTGCCTTCTCAGCTGCCTTCATCAGGTCTCCCAGCTGCTTCCTGTACAGTTACTGCTGTTGCAGTTAGCCAGGAGCTCCTTTAAGGCAGTATGCAGCCCTGTGCTTAGCCTCTGCAGTGCAGTTTTTGAGAAATCATGACTGACCGATAACACTGAACATAAGAAATAGATCTGGACCAGGGATGACATTTGCTCACTGGAGGTTGCAAAGCTGGTCCAGTTTTTCTCAAACTGCAGGTGTGAAGGTTACACTATGCCATTTTTTGTCTTGATCTAAAATAGCTCTTGGCACTTCTGTAAAGGGAAAATGTGTTGATCAAAAACTTTTTGCTTCATTCTGAGTGAGAACATCTTTGAGCTGAGAATGCAATTGTAAGGTAGTTAAATGGCTCTCCTCCCAAGAAACTGATTTTGACTAAGATCATCTGTGAAAGGCTCTGATTTCTGTAGCTTTGCATGATTACAGAACATCATGATGACTGAAAAACCCAACAACCTGAGATCTTGATCTCCAGTTCCTGCTTTTCCATCAGTTTTTATCTGTTGTGGAATATAAAGCTGTGTGATTCTTGGTGACTTTGGGTTGAGGTGAGTCACCTATAGCAGACCATGGGACAGTACAGCAAACAATTCCCAAATCCTGGACTATAGTGCACTCACGCTGCTCAAACAGGCAAGAGAAAAAAGATAATAGAATTAAGAGAATTATAAAATGTTACATTCCAGATTTTTGTGCTAAAAATGATGAATAAAGTGGGTTTTGAGTTGAGATTAAACAGAGCATCCCTAGCTATAAACCTACTCATACTGCTGAATTGAGGCAGTTACTCGGACAAAATTTCCTGTAGCACATTTCAGGAAATCTGAGTTGTGGAGTTTGGAATTGCCAGAAATATTACTGGCTCTGAGAACTCTGCAATAATTTTGCACCGAACTAATTCTCTGCACTGGTTTATTTTCTGTCTTTTGTAATCTGTTTTCAGTTTACATATTCTCAGACTGACAGTAAACTGCTGCTGATATTACATGGAAAAATCCTCTAGCGAGGTTTGACAATGTTCTTCGATGCCAGTGACATGCAGGTGGCTGAAACCATGCCCAGCACCCAGCAGATTGTGGTCCCGTGTCCCTTTCAGAGCTCTGCAACTCACTTCTGAGTGATCTTGTACACCTTAGATAACTTCCCTGTAGGGGACTGTCTTGACAGAGTGCTCTTATTTTTTTTTCCACAAAATTTTCAGTTTAAGTCCTTTAATCATGCTTTGTTATCCAGATTTTTCTTATCAAAAATCACAGCTGGTAGCATCCTTATGTGAACTGTTGACATCCTTTAACTTCCAGGCTGCAGAATGAAACTGCTGCTGGAATCTGCAACAATCTGTCATCTTCAGTGTGTTTTTTCTTAATGTAGCAGTTTTCTAACACTTCCTTGCTCCGGGCAGGGGGTGGGGGGGCTGCCCTGCTGCAGCAGCTTCAGTGAGGCCAAGCAGGGGGACACGATGAGGGGCCCTGCGGGAGGATGGTGCAGCAGAGCGCGGTGCCTGGGGGTCAGTTATGGTGAACGAGGGCTGCAGCATCTCTGCTGCAACACTGCTGTGTGCCTTTAAGTCATCCTGGGCTCTCCCCGAAGGGGGAATCAAGCAGGGCAAGGACTTGATCACCCAGCCCATGGTGGGCCCCGGGTGGGGTGGGCAGGGTGGTGGAGTCAGGCTTGTCTGTGCCGGACAACCTGCCAGGCCCTGGAGGGCTGCCCTGGCCAGCCTGGCTCTGTGGGGCAAGGATGGGTCGCCCAGCTCCAGGCCGGCTCCGAGGGAGAGCGCCGCTCCCTGCGTCGTGCGGCACCCAGCCGGGGGCTTCCTGCGCACTGCGGGACCCTGCTGTGCCCGGGCCGGGGCCGCCCTGCCAGCGGGCCTCAGTCCCCGCGCCGCCCGGGAGCCTCCGCACCGCCGAGGGACGGGCGGCCGCTCCCCCGCCCGCCCCCGCCGCCCC
>NW_028186608.1:248295-292157 GCF_003343005.1 Rhea americana
CCGCGGCCCCCGCGGCACGGGCTGGGCTGCTGGCGAGGCGGGGGTCTCAGCAGAGGGGCAGCTCCAGCAACACCGGCACCCCAGGCCATGGGGCAGACCCGGCTTTGGAAGAGCGCGGCCCGGACGCTCAGCGCTACCCCGGGCCGCATCCCCGCAGCGGCCCCGGCCAGCCGGGGACAGCGCCTGGCGCCAGCGCCCGGAGGAGTTGGCATCCCAGGCAAGTGGCGCCACTGCAGGGCGGACGCTGCCGGGGTGCAGCCTCCCCCCTTCTCCTCTGGGTGGTTTTGAGTCTGCCCAGTCGATGGCTGTGCCTCTGGCTGTGGCAGACCGCTCGAAAGAGGATGCGAGATGCTCTGTAGTTAGTGGATGGAGCATGCTCTGTTTTAGGTTTTAGTCTCATCACTAGTGGGTAAAGAGTGCTAAGATCCTTGAAGCATAAGGTTTGTAAGGTTTCTGTTAGTATTAACTATTATAATGCTGAATTACCTGTCAGCCTTTTCTTGTTTCCTATTAAATACTTCTCCTTGAGTTTCCTGTACCATTAGCCATGAACAGCACCCTATGAAAACTGTAATCTGTCAGTTCTGAATTTATGCCATATTGTACACTGACTGTTAATTGTGTCTATGTGATGGGAAAACAGAAGCTCCTGCTGGATTCACTCTAGTGCGTTTGTTATATTATGAACTTTAATCTCCGAGTCATCAACTCTCTGCAAGCTTAACCTATTCCATCTGTGCATTTGATCTTCATACTAGATTTTTCTGTGCCCTGGGGCATTCTACTTATCCATTTGTAAAGGTCATCTTAAAAGTCTGTGGTATCCTTTTCTGAAATGTGGTGACTGCTACCGCATTTAGTAGTCTATGGAAGACTGCCACAGGTTTGTGTGTGTTGACATATTTCCTGTATTCTCTGTTTTTACTTTGTGTATTGTAATACTTGTTCTAGCTTTTGTTTTTTAATACGTTTGCCCACTGAGATAAGGTCTTTGATTGAGCCATACATGGTGACACATACATTCCTCTTCTGAGTTAAGTTAATTATTTCACCACCTTGATGCATGTGAGTTGCTTAAATTCTCCTCTACAGTACAGGTTTACCTCTAATGAACTTCATTACCAGCATACTGCCATGTCACCTAGCTGAAACACCAGATACCAAGCTACATCCAGGGATTTGGGGAAAAAGGCACATGTATGCCTTTTTATTATAATAAATAATTCTTGTTGTCAGGAAGATTGGACATATTTGAAGTGTGATCTGTGTTGTCCAGTATTTCAGTTCTAAGCTGTTGTAGACAACAAAACAGAACAGAGTTGTGGATTTGTTAGAAGTACAGTTACAGCAGCCAGTGAAAACAAATTGCTGAGGCTTCCCAATTTATTTCATGTCAGCTAATCACTGTACATGATCTGGGACCCGTTCTCACCAGGCTCGAATGCCGTGGTAGAAGGGATTAACTTAAGCCACATCACTCGAGGTTCAGGCTGAGAATGTGCTGCTTCATTCACGAGGCAGATCGGCAGCTGCTTTGGGCCAGTGGATGAGCAGTAGCTTTAGCAGCCTTATTGCATGGGTTAGTGCACCAGTACTTTTATAAAACCTGTTTGTAAAGCTCACTGATGAGGGAAAAATCAGACCCCAGGGAAAAGATCTTCTGTAATGGATATAACAGAATAGGCAGGTGTCTCCTGGGCTGTGATCTTCTGCAGCTGCAAGAGCAGAGCAGAGTTGAACAGACTTCCTCAGGAGTGTGAGCAGTGGACAGCATGGGATGGCATAAGAACATGTAGTAAGGAGGTGCCAAGCTTGGTATTTACCTCTGTGAATGAGACTCAATGGGGAAAATACCACCGAACAAAAACGAGCTAAGTTGATAAAGATAGCAGCAAGCTGCAGAAGCTGAGACTGGAAAGAAAAGGCAGAGTTGTCTCACATTGATTTCCTGACATGGTGTTTTTACATCTGCTCTTGACAGGTGCAGATTTCTGTACCTTTGGCAAGGCTGTTTTGGTTTCTCTTGTCCTGTATTTGATACTGTTGTGAGCAAGAAAAAGTAGAAAGATAAGAAAGTGAAATCTGAAATTTCTTCTTCTCTTTTCTTTTAGCATTGACCAACAGAAGGTGCTTTTTCTGTTCTCAGTAGATCTGGGATGACAGGAGGACTTAGAAAAGGTCACAGTACTGCTCCAAAGGAAGACTTCAGCTCTTACTAATTTGCCAGGTAACCTCACAATTTGCTTTTGTAGCTATGGTATTTGTGCTTATCACTACATTTTTTTTTGCCTATTTATAATCTCTAATAGGAGAATCTGTTTATGTGCTCAAAGATTAATATAAACATGCCTGAGAGTCTAGGTGCTCTCCTGCTGTACAGAGCAAATACTTTCAAGCAATTGTTTCAGTGGGAACACTTCCAGCTGTAAA
Source organism: Rhea americana (assembly GCF_003343005.1). NCBI lineage: Eukaryota > Metazoa > Chordata > Aves > Rheiformes > Rheidae > Rhea > Rhea americana. The sequence goes on from NW_028186608.1 coordinate 250,726, forward strand.
TCTAGCCAAGCTTACCTAATCCTTGCTCATCATGGGAAGTTTTTAAGAAGTTTGGTAGGTTGGCAGCAAGTGGCTTACTGGAATGCAGTCTAGTACTATCATTTCAAAACAGCTTATTTGCAGTGCTGTGTTCTGGTCGCAGTAGCTGCATTTTGAGACGTTCTCAGCTGTTTGAGATGCAATGTGTTAGGGCTGTGTAGGGAGATTTCTTGGGAAAACCTCTGTGTGGTGCTGTGACCTGGGCAACCCAGAAAAGCCCCATGCTTCATTCCTTCCTCCTTAGTGGGGGTCTCCTCAGGCTTGAAGTATGCTGAACTGAAACATGGCACTGCTGTAGTCAGCAGATGGGATTTTTAGATAGGCATTGCTCTTCAGGAGTAGTGCAGGGATACAGGGAAAGACTGTTGAATATTGGACTCCCAAGAACAATTTGTTAGTTTGTTTTTTCCCCTAAATGTGTGTGGTAGAAGCATCTAATACAGCCTAACCTAAGTAGCAGGTATTGCTTCCTTGCTCTTAAAATAATAAGAGAAAATTTGCCAAAGGTTGTATCCATGAAGAGAGGTGGAACACTTTGTGAACTCACTGAAGGCTGCTAGTTGCAACAAAGGCTTGAAGTGTAGGCGTTCTGCTAGGAATCCAAGCTCTTTTTTTCCTCTTCACTTCCATGAGTAGAAGATGGAAAGGGATAATTTCCCATGAAAGGTTGTTGTTCCTTGATAGCAACAGCTGCTGCTACACTAACAAGCCTGAACCACCTTTAAAAGCCTGTAAGAAACTTCACCGCCTGGTCTTGGCGGAAGTAAGTTAGGTCTAACTGTGTGCTACCCTACCTAAATTTCTTATCAGAAAAGGACAGACAGGAAGATCAAATTTCTGGAGTAGTTTCTACCACTGAAGTGAGGAAGGACTGAGTAAGCTAGGATCCTTCATTCTGGTGAAGAGTTACCTTCAGACAGAGAGACAGGACAGAAACCTACAAAATAGTATAGAAAGGGTGAATAGAGATCACTCGTTTTGAAACTGGCTCCTCCTAACCTTGTGTGATGTTCTCTAGTTTCATATTGGAAGGGACAAATAAGAGAAGGTAGTTCTTCATGCCAAAAGAGCAGACCTGTGGAATTCCTTGCCAGAGATGCCATGGATATAAGAGGTTCATGTGGGTTAAAGGGAAAATAAGACAAGCACTAGGAAGAGAGATCCATTGAGGGTTATTAGATAAAGCATATCAGGATCAGGAAATTTGAAGTTTGGGGCAGCATTTGGATGAAGGAGCCTGTATGCTTGTCGTTTTGGTAGCCTTTCCTGCGGATCTGCTTATGGCTACAGTTGGAGAGAGGTTACTAGCCAGCCAAAGCCTTATTCTGATCAATATGACTGTTCTTTTAAGTAACAGGTACCTGAGAGGTGTTTTTTCATTGTTACTGATTATTAAGAGCTCTAGCCCTTAATCACATGTCCCTGCTGCAGGGCAAAAGTTCACCCACTGAATAAGGTGGTCTGTATGCTCAGTAGCTGTTCTTCAATGGGGAAATGAAACAGAACTGGTTTTTGCCTTTTCCTCCTTTCATAACATTTTCTTGCTTCAGCAGCAGAGCACAAGTTTTTCTTGTTCTTGCTCTTTGTGTTTATACTGTCTTTGTAAAGCTGATAGAATCTTACACATCTCTTCCTTTATATCTACACACAAAAGAAGCGGCAGCCATCAACCTGTTGCTTTGTATCCACCAACCTGCCCACCTCTTCTCTCTGCCCTTCTGTCTACTACTTTCAGGACTGGAAAGGAAGAAAGTATAAACTGTGATGTTAGATATAGTTGTATATCTCAAATTCAGCTGCCAGTTAAATGCTAAAATCATTACCTGCTATCTGACCACAATGCATATTTTTCTTATAGTTGGGCAATTAACAAAACCACAAATGTATGTTATTACCTAGGTCTCTGGACAAAATGGGGAATGGATCAGTGAAACCCAAGCACCTGAAGCGGCCAGATAGACATGTAGCAAACCTCTCTACTGGCTGTTCTGGCAACTGTAAGTTTTTGAAGGACCCAGCTCTGGGCATCAATGTGACTGGGCAAGTTGATGTTCTTTGCAGCAGAGTGCTTGACCTGGAAAAGATGCTGAAGAGAAAAGATGAAGAGTTACGGGACAGTGAATGCCGTGTTGCTGAGCTTCAGGAACAGCTGGGTGTGCAAACTAAGGTTATAGCAGAACTCACCAAGGAACTTCAGAGCAAGTGTATACAGCTGAACAAACTGCAGGATGTTGTTAACATTCAGGGAGAGAGCTCTCTTCAGGCTTCTCCATTTAAAGTGGCTCCAAGGATTAAAGTCTCTGCTAACGGGAGGAGAGGTGCTAAGGAAGGTGTATCTGCAGAACCGACAACATGGCTGTATGATCTGAGCAGGCAGGCTCGGTTTTCCTTTGAAAAAGCAAGAGTCAGAAAGGATTCCAGGTGAGCTCACTGCATGCCGTTTGTATGCTTGTGCTTCTGTCATTGCAATGACATACTCTTCCAGAGAAGTCCTTTTCCATTTCCTGCCTCTGCTCTCCAAAGGGCGCTTTCTTCATTCTCTGTTTTTGATACTTTCCATGTCACTGTAGTAGTTAGATGCTGGCTAGGTTTGTGGGTTTTTTGACTAGACAGTGCAGTCAAACACTTCAGGACCTTTATTTCTCTCTCTCTTTCAGAGCTCACTAAAACATGTCACAGTTGAGGGTATTTCCACTGGTATTTCAGGAAAGAGTGCGAGGGATGTGTAAGTCTTGAAGTCCTGTGAAGTGTGTGTGTGTGTGAAGGGGTCTCACATTACTGCCCTAACTAGAGCCTGAAGAGATGAGAAGTGTTGAAGGGCAAAAGGTCTTCTGGAGAGATGAGGGAAGTACGCAGGGCAGGGAATCCGCTGCCCTTTAACCAGGAACCATTTGTGTCCAACAGACTTCAGATGAAGAGTGGTGGGTGGATGATGGCCTCTGTATATCAGCTGTCTTTGAAGGGGGCACCAAGGGCTTTGCTAGTCACTACAGGAGCTGTCTTCACTGTCAGCGAAGCATAGCCTAGGCTGATTCTGAGGTCCAGACTTGTCTTCTCTTACAGTCTAAACTATGCTCTGGAGCACTGAGATGGGCATAAGGCTGGATGCTTCACATAGGCTCAGATTATTACAAAAAGAATGGTTTGGGAAGAGCACCTGGCTCCAGCTTACCTCTTTCGTGTACAATATGGACACTTATTATGAGCTGTGTAAAAACAGTGAGTCCAGTGTTGACATAGTCTGGTACAATATATAATAAAATGGTTTGTACAGAGTAATCATCTTTCTGGAGGCTTTTTTCCTGCCTTCTAGCTTCTGGCACTCATGGTTTAGAGACCTCTCTATTAGAGACTGAATTTACTTTTTCCTCTTGGAATCCAGTTATATCTCTGCAAAAGCCAGTGGTATCTGGAACAGCAGCTGACCTTGTGGACAGAGATATCCAGACTGGTATCCTTAAACATACCATAGGCCCACTTTTACTTTGCAGTATCCCAGGTATCTGCCTGAGCATAGTGCTGGCCAAAATAAATCCAGAGTTTAGCCAGCAGCTCAAGTGTCTCGGATCTATGGGAAAATGTATTATTATTTTATGAAGGATTCATGGCACATTTGGATCCATACTGTAACTGACATGATAGAAGTTGTCAGTCTGGATTTAGTTATCAGTCGCGTCCAGCATTATATGTTAGAAGTGTCTCATGAACCAGAAAAGATGCCTGAGTTACCATCAGGAGCTTCGGCTAGCAGTATTCTTCCAGAGTAAGAGAACTGTAATACGTCCTATTTCCAGTGGCTTGGCAGTTTTAAAAATATATATATTTGAAGAGTATTCTATTTGTAATTACCTATCTTCCCCCAGCGTAATCTGTTTGCTGAAGTCCACCAGCTGGTTTTCCAGCGTGATTTCAGAAATATAAGATTGTAATGGCACTAAGGAGTGATGCAAAGAGAACAGCCAGGTGATGAGGAAGAAAGTCCACCACAGACATAGCTGTTTAGGACAAATGCAAATATTGCAGCTTACACAGTCTAAATGTGGTGCTGATCATACAATAGATAAGGTAAGTAGAGAGGGCCAGATGTTTTCTTTCTGGATTCAATGGTTAAGCATTTTAAAACATTCTCAATTTTGTTTGATGCTGACTCCATTTTCTTTCTGAAAGAGAAACAGTGCAACTCAACTAGATAAAGGAGAAGTTCTCCCCTTTTTTTCTTTCATTTTTTTAAACCACTTTCATCTCTTAGAATCATATTCAAAGATCATCTTTGTTAGTTGTAGGGTTCCTGTTGATTCATAAGGATTTAAAATAGACCATTCCTGCATTTATTTTGATCTTGATTTCACTGAAAACAACAAGTTGTTTTAGTTTTGACTGAAAGGGCAGGAAGAGCAGACCATTCTCTCCTCTCCTCCCCACCGTTTACAGCTTTCTTATTAGTCTGTTTGTACCTTTGTTTCCTTCATTTGCACATTCTTTAGTTTTAATTCAAATTCCAGTCTTCTATGATGGCCATAAACTTTGACTTATCTGCTAATTGTTTTCCTGGTATAGCTAATGTGAGAATGAAATGGAACTCATGATTTCTGTTTCATTATCTACTGGTAGAAAATGCAGAAACTTTGCCAGAGTAATTAGCATTAGAGACTACTTGCCATGTGTTCTTTACAAAATAAAAAAAAGAGGTTGCTCCTCTAACTGCAGTGAAAACAAAAGTAAAAAACAGTTTTGGACATTGGACTAATCTTCAGATTTTATAATTATTTGACAAATATGATCAAAGTCTTAGGTGATTCAAAAGGTCATGTAAACTTTCTTCATGTGAGCCAGGATTATAAATGAAGAAAAACATGGTGTATAGTACATGTATAATAAGGCATCAGATGGGCTAGAACTGAGAAAATCACTTCTAGGATCTCTTAACTTTTTACCAGATTATGCCACAGATATATACTGTATTTTCTTATAGTATTAAGCTTATAAGAATTTTCTTAATATTTTACCCAATGCTCTTAAGAAAAAATACAATAACTAAAAATTTTAAAAAGTTAAATTTTAATTTAAAATATATATTTTTTTTATTTTTAAGATAAAAGATAAAATTCTTCCATGATTAACTGTTTTGAAGCTCTCTAGCTCTTGGTCGGACATCAAGTGGTAATATTCCTAGGCTTTGTTCTTAGATCCAAGAGCAGTGTCCAGTAGTTAGAAAGAGAATTAAATGGCTGAGTTCGGAGTTTTATTATTGATTGACATTACAGCATTTTTTTTTTAAGTCTGATAGCACAGGTAACAGACAGGTAACTGGAGTTCTTCTTTGTTTTAGATACAATTTAGTCCTGAAGAGTTCACATATTTTTTTGGCTAAGAGTCTGAAACTTAAACCTGTTATTGTGGATCTATTCTATCTGTAAATCTATTATATATGGATCCTTGTTTTCTACTTTGCAGTGGTGGAAGTGACTTTGTTCTGACTTTATTTTGAAAGACTACATAGCTTGGATTGCCATACAGCAAGAATGGCAGCATTAATACAATTGTAAGATATTAATGAAACCTCAGTTCCTGTGGATAATCAAGTTTAAAACCTTAAAGAGGAAGCTCAGAAATATTTCAGTCATACGCAAGTTTTCATTTTTATTTTATTGTCACAGCCAGCACAATATTAGATGTGTATCTGTGGTAGTTTTTAGGCTTAGGCATAATGCTTTCTTAACTTTTTATTTAATGTATTTTATGAACCCATACATATCACATGCTCAGAGGGAAGAATGAGTAGATTAATACATATATTTACACTTTATTCAACTCAGACATCTTGTAGGGGTATATCTCTGGGCAAACTTTGTCTTTTATTCCTTCAAATATTTTAGGAGAGAAATGTGAGAAAATACCATCTGTTTTAGAGGCATAGCATTCAGATATTCCTATGATATGCACGCAGTTATTAAAGCCACCATAATGTTGCTATTGAGATAACCAGATGCTCAATTCTTCACTGGGTTTCTTTCCCAAACTGTTAATATTTTCTTAAGTCAGTCAAATTCAGAAAGTTCCAGAATGTGACAGGACTCCCTGCGAGATTTGACAATGAACTTTATTGGTCATAAACCAGGTCCTTAAACCAGGTCAGGTTTAAGGATAAACAAAGTGTCATATCAGTGTCTAGCAGCACAGTAATGTCTACAGAATTATCTGTCCACTAATTGTAAACTATTACTAATACTTTATTGTAACAGCAGCTATAGAAATATTTAGACATGCTGATGGAAGTGGCTGTTTATGTGACTTAAAGCCCCACTGTCACATGTTATGGCAGAACATTCCTACCGAGTTATGAAAGAAGCTGTTTCAGAAGGAAGGGAAGGGGGAGGCTCCAGGGGATGCTCTTGAATTAAAATCAAGTTCAGAATATTGCTGGACCCCTTTAAAAGCAGTTGCAGGAACAAATGGCATAATCAAAGATTCATTTTGCAGGGCTTTTAAGTACAATATTTCTTTGTTTGGAATAACTCAACATCATTGATCTTAAAAGTCCTAGAAACTTTTCATGGTGCTTTAACTGTCAAATATGAATGAATTATTTCTTATACGTATATTTTATCAAGATAGTTGAATAAGTTCATTTTCTCTCTCAGCTTCCAAAAACTCGATGGAAATTTGAGCTTTGAAAAATTTTGGCTAAGGCACAAAAGTTTTGGAGGGTTTGAACATGATGTTTTTGAAAGTAAATTCCTCCCAAAAAGCTTTCAAAATGGAATTATTTTAATTTTACTTAATTTTTGCCCAAAATCATTTATGTGAAAGTCACCAAGTTTGTGTCTTTTGGYCTTGCTTCTCCATTCCGCCCCCCCGCATGTGCTTCTTGAACTTGCAGCCTCCATCACCAATACTTAAGCTACTTATGTAAAACTTCTTCCCGTTGTGGGCTCAGGATCTTGAACTTAGTCATTATTGGATGGGGAATGAGAGCTACACTTAATACTTACCAGTAAAGGATGCTATAAATYTATGATCTTTCATGTAACTAGCAGAAAACTGCATAAACAGAAAGCATTGTTCCACAAAGGACATCACATCTTTGTACTTACGTGATGACATAACAAATGATGAATCTGTAAGATGGGAATAATTGTGCAATCCTGTTGTCAAAGCAGTTCTTCCACTGGCAAGTGATATTTCTGGGGGTATGGTTGAGAATATATTCAAAGAGGGACACATCTATAACATCTCATAGCAGCAAGGAGAATTAAGTTAGAAGTGTACTACAGCAGGTGAAAAAGCTGATCATATTAGTGGTGGAACTTAGAAACATTTCAGGAAAGAGTAAAAGATGGGTGTGGAGCTGTGCACTCCCTTTTTAGCTTTAAGAAGCATTCACAATGGCAGTACCTAGCAGGAGTAAAAGGTTAAATGCCTTCTGTCCTTCCTGGAAAACTTGTTACTTCCCAGAGCTGTTCTCAGTTGTTTTGCTCAGCTTTCCCAACACCTATCTCAGGTTTAGAACAGCTGTTATAGAGAGTTGGCATGCTGTGTTGGTGGCCCACAAGATCAGCAAGCAGCTGATGCAGACCCTGAGCCATGAATTTAATTATCTTATATCCTCCACTGAGGAGCCAACAGCACTTTATAAACAATATAGTATTCTGAAGTATACTATAACAGTATACTATTCTGTATCAGAAAGACATAGTGCTTGCCATTATGTATCACTTCATCAGCCATTTCTGTATTTTATTGCAGTATTATGTGCATGATGTACAGCAGGGTCAATTAACTATGATTTTTACAAGAAAAAAATAAGTTAGAGATTGTATTTTAATGTAACTATTGCTTTCGGAAAATAAGTTTTTACAGTTTCTATTTCAGGCTCTAAATACAATCATTACCATACCTAGTGGACTTCATTTCCTGGCCTCTTGTTGTTACCATTATTGCTTTTCAGGCATTACAATGCATAGTAAGGCAGGTAGGTATGACTTCAATAACCATTCACTCCTAGATTCCTCCTCAAAAGATTTATCCACATGACCTAATTTTGATGATAACCTTTTGTTGTGCAAGTGCAAACAAGAACATGCTTTAGATGCTTCAGAATGTTGTGAGGCCATTTATTTTGTTAGGTAACTTGATTACACATGCACAATAGGAACATTGAGTCTAGAAGGTATAGGCTGTCTTTCACTTCCTCTGAAGAAAAGTCCACTCAGCAGGTCCATAAAAGCTCCATCAGTGCTTCATTTGATTACATTAATTTCTGTCATGAATTCARAGCAATGCTGTACATTTAGGGCTTTATAGGAAGCCATTGACCTAAAAAGGTATTTCAGCCAGTCAAAATTGATAGATTGCCCAACACACATACAGACAGCTCTTCCCTCCCATCACTCACTTGGTCATACATCCTCTATTTTACCTGCATTGTCTCCTTAAAATCCATCCACCAGGGTCTTCCAGCAGCAGCTCCTGTCCCTACAACTGCTCCATTTATTTGTCAGTATTCACTGTTCCTGGAGGTGATGCAGGGGGGCTGCACCAGACAGCAGCAAGAACAGGGCTGCCCCGCAAGGGAAGGTGACCTACATAGCAAAGGTAGCCATAGCACAGGCAGTGAGCACTCTYAGTGGTCAGGCCACAGACTCAGCCAGTTCAGGTAGGGTGGCAATAACAGCATCCCTCAGGAGTCCCATCTAGGAAGCCTAGTCAGGAGCAACAGAAGACAGTAGATGTCCAAGGTCCATCAAAGAGGCAGAGACATGACTGCAGACAAGGTCGCAACAGAGATCCAAGGGCCATCTAGGAGATAAAGCCAGAGGGAGCACTGGAGACAAGCTGCCTGGAGTAGAGGTCCAAGAACCAACCAGAGACACTCATCTCTATAGCATCATCTAGTGAGGAGGAAAGGCCCAGGCCTGAGCTAAAATAGAGCAGCCAGACCAATGGGCAAAGGATGTGTGGGTGGGGGTCCCAGGTGAAGCTAGTCGGGACAAGTAAGGCTTATTACTGCCCTCCAGACCTTGACTGACTGGCTTTTGGTTACAGGTGTGCATGCTTTCTGTCTGACATTTATGAATATCCTGAAGATTTTCCAAAGATATTTCAACAAAAAAGCCTGCAATGGCTGGAGTTTGCTCTAGCTTTACCAAAGGATAGTTTAATATAAATGCCTTTCCCCAGATACTGAATTTCAGAAAGCAAGGAGGTCAGCATTAGTGGCTATGTGTTTAAGCACACAAGCTTTTGTCTCATTTTTGTTCTTCTAATTACACCTAAGTGTTTCAAAATGGCAGTAGAGCAAAGAGTTGTTTTGGGAAGACTCCTCCCATATCTGGTAAKTCTTAAGGAGGCAGTAGGTTTGTCATCCGAAATGAGCAGACTACTGCAGGAATTTTACTCAGGAGCTTTTGTGCTGTTTGTTGTCATCAGTGCAAAAGAAGAAGGAAGCAGACAGCAGAGACAGGAGGAGTTTTGCACAGAGATGGATGGAGGGCAAAGAACAATGCAGAAAGGATCTGCATTAACACCCTGTTTTCCCTCCTTCCCTGGATCTTGGCCCTTTCTTGTGAAGGTGAAGGGATGTTCAGCAGATATTCTGTGGCTGATCTTCAAGTCATTTCCTGGTCATGGATCTGTTCTGTAGCTATAAACAGGGAATGTCACATGATCAGTGCCATTTTGCTGGCACAAGTGAAGTTCTCTGTAATCATTTTAAAATCAGACTCATTTACAATTTAYTCCACTTTCTCCCTTCTGAGGACGTGTAACATACTCCTAAGGACTTGCAGCAACTGTTAATTGTGTTTCTGCATATTTTTCTTTGCTTGCTTCTTTCTTTGCTTGCTTATTTCCTCACTGCAGAGGAGGAAAACTTGATGAGGCTTTACTAGATGAGTGTTGAATTTAACCCTATTTCTATTATCAGTATTATGTTTTTGCTGGGATTTTTTTAAAAAATAAAAGGCATTAGAAAAATAGGCCTGATGTTGTAAGGGGCCTAACTTTGACATTTCTTTCCTTCAGATAAGCAAGGCTGTATGACTTAGTGATGCAATGGGGAAAGAACGTGCTGGAAAACAGCGCAAAACTTTTTGGGGAGCTTGCCTTCTAGTGGAGATCTTTTTACATCTACCTTGATGCTTTCTGCAGTTGCAGTCACACAGAGGGAAAGAGGCCATGATGTAGCTTGTCAATGGAATGCATATTAGCTGCAGGGATTGTAACATTAGTCAGTGGTACCAGTCATGCTGTCAGTGTTGGAACTGAAAGGAAACATCTTGAAAGGAACGAATGTCTGGTGAATGTCCAGCGTACCCCAGCAATGCTGGACCTGTTAAACTTGTTTTTTTTTTTTATTGAAAACAGTGAGAAGAAGCTCATCATGGATGCCCTGAATAAAAATCARTTCCTGAAGAGACTGGAGCCTCAGCAGATCCGAGACATGGTGGAATGTATGTATGAAAGGACCTACCAGCAAGGGAGTTACATCATCAGACAAGGAGAGCCAGGCAATCACATTTTTGTACTTGAAGGTTTGTACTGCTTGTTTGTACAATGCACGTGTGCCAGAAAGAGGAAAGTCATTTGGAAGTCTTTGCAGGAGACCCTAGTGTTGACCTTTGTTCTCCTGAATCATTCATGCTGGCCCTGCAGAGTGGAATGAGAGTTTTACCTGGGAGTCTTTTTATGAAACAGAGTGAGGGCCACAGAAAGTGCCTTAGAAACGTCTACCTCGATTTAATGCTATTTCTTGTGTGAAAGAATTTGAGAGGCTTCTTTCATTTGGAAAGCCTAGAGACCAGCAAATCCTATCTGTTGTAGAAAGAGCCAAACCCCTCTTGTCCAAAAAGAGGAGCAGGTATAGTTTAAAACCCCCAAAACTGCTCTGTGGTGAAACGATTTCTAAAATAAACTTACTTTTCAGTATTCATAAGAGCTCTTACCAGTTTCCTATGTGTGGGATGTTGAGAGATGAGGTCTGAGTTATCTATTCTCAGAGTTCAGGGCTTTTTCTTAAAGCCAACTGTTTGTTTCTTTCTGAGAAAAGAAAAGAAAAAAGAAATGAAACGAAACRAAAAGAAACGAAATGAAACTTGGGGCTAAGATGACCTCATAAAATAAGACCAGCAAGTCTGAAATTATCTTGCTGCTGTCTTCTTTGTTGACTGCTACTGTTCCATCACTGAAACCTAAATGAACAGCATGCAGAAATCAGCTGTCCTGGAGTTGAACACCTGGAGTTACTCGTGAATGAAATGCTCTCTTTCATCATCTCACCACTAAAAAATATATATATATATATATATATTAAAAAAAGAAATTTGTATTTGTAATTCATTTGCAAACTTCATTAATTCTGGACTGCTAGGAGGTTTAGCAGCTCTTAAGAGTTAGAGTTCGTGCTGTAGGGAGTATGAAAGACTGCTGTGTTGAGGCAGGAGTGTCGAAGCCAGAAGCATACATTGCACACATTCGAAAGCACATCTGCTATCTTCTAGCTTCATGTAGATGGATTAGTGTGAAAAATTGATGGTAGCTGTGCTTGTATTATACAAATGGTGCRGGGAGAAAGGAGAGGCAGGGCTCATAATGGGGAAGTTACATTCTTATCAAGCAAAGTGACAAAGTTTTGAAAAACAGGTGAAATTTGAAGAAAGATTTGTGAGCCCAGAAGTTTTACTGGCACAGTAGCCTTTTTTTTCTGAGGAGGTAATAAGCGTCCTGGAGAGAAGAGAGACAAACTTTCAGGGCATGTTTAAGGGATTTCTTGGGCTGTAAACCTCAGAAGAAATTCAGACTATCTTTGACTTCTGCTAAATGTATGGCTCAAAGACCATTTCTTAAAGGAGACATTAACTTGCTTTTCCTTTTTCTGCTGTCTTCCCTACATTCTGCACATACCTACACAAACATATGAACAGACAAACTGGACAAGCAGTTTCTCTTATGAGTACTGTTGTAAGACTGCTTTGTCTAGGCCACATGAGGTTATCTCAGCCAGTACAGTTCTATTGTAGCAAAGGTTTATGCCATCAGGATTTGGAATTACACTTTTCCATGTCCTTTCTGGTGTTGAAAAGTTAGTCTTATCTTTCCCTCTCTTCCACATCAAAACCTTCAATTAGCAACACATTTAAGGAAAAGATTTCTCTCCATTGGTTTATACCTGGGTTTCAAAGCACTATTTGCATCATTGCTCCATGTCTGTATTCCTGAATGCAGGGAAGCCAGGACTGTATTGATTTTTTTACCCTTCATTCTGTATAGTAGAGCTCAGCTTTAATGCACGTGAACCTGTTGATTTTTGACAGAGGGCAATCTGGAAGTCTTTCARCAGAACAAGCTACTCTCCTCAATACCTGCATGGACAGCATTTGGTGAACTAGCCATTTTATACAACTGTACACGGACAGCCTCTGTGAAAGGTATGCAAGGTTTATTATGACAACGTTGCTCAAAATAAAAATAGTATGTACTATTTTGAAGTCTCTGTTGTATCCTGTTTTTTTTTTTCTTTGAAGTCATCATTTAATAGATGTCTACAGGTACTGACAATCTACAATAAGTTCTCATTTCCTTCTCTGAGTTCTTCCTGCCTGGGGAATCTAATACTATAACATGAGTATATTTCCATCTCTAAGAATGACCTTTGGTAAAAGATCAGACATCTCCAAAGTCTTTGGTGAGCCAAATGTGTACAAAGCTAACTGCTGAGGAAGGCTTATGTTCAAAGGTTGAATGATTTAGTAGGAGCAATGGTCTTTGGCTGTTACGCTCTTGTTTCAAATGCAGCCTGGAGGTTTAAATTACAGTGAGTTTGAAAGGATTTCAGATCCATGGGTTTTTTAATAGAGCAGATAAAGGCTAATGAGAGGAACTAAAAGACATAGGAATTTGTTGCTTTTGTACTTCCTTAAGTTCTGTATCATTAAGTTACTGAGTTTTGCCAGGATCCATTTTCACTTTTGAGCTTTGTTTTAATGGAGGAGGAGAGGAAACCAAAATGTAGAGCACTAGAATTTGTGTTCAACTGAGTAAACATTATTATTGTAGCTGTAAAGTTGATTGTTTTTTTTTTCTTCTAACTATTTTGACTCTAATTTCTTCCTTTTGAAAATGCTGAATGCCTGTGTTAGGGATAAGTGATACTGGGTCTCTGAACATCTATTTGAAGGTGAATTTAGAAGAAGAATACTTCCCTGAATCAGAGCCTGAGACTGCCTTGTGAAAAGAAGATCCCATGTGGCTCATATTGCCGAGAACAGTTTCATCGTGCTTGTTCCTGTGTTTGCCACCAAAATCATTCCTGTGTGTTTATAACAATGACTGGAATGGTTATTAAGGTATCATTTTAATTCTGTAGAGGTCAGTGGAGTGACTTGAATATTACACAGGAAAAGATAGACTACTGATGTGACATATACGATATAACCTTTTCTCTTTAATATAATATGACTTGAACTTTCCAATTGCTCCAAGGCAAGTTTCAGAAGATTTTACCTGTCATAAAGGAATGTTCTTCAATTCAAATCCTTGCAAAAAAAAAAGGAAGTAATGCTCTGTGTCTTAGTGCAGTTACTTAATGTTCAGGCAGAGRCCAAGTTCTGTTTTCCTTTTCGTAGTCTTGACATAGGAATAGCTTGACTGAATACTGGATTGTTGTGAAATCTCTCTAACTGGAAAGCTGAACAGGCCTATTTGGACATGCAGTGGGTAGAGATGTGAGCTGGCACTCAGGACAGAGTCTGATCACAAGGAAGGTAGTGGGAGAGATGAAACTTCTAGGTGAGACATACCTCTTCTCCAGACCTGGCCTTTCCGAGGCAAATACTGGCTTTTGCTTTGTGTTTACAGTGCTGGCCAGGATGGAGTTGTTAATAGTGTAGTGATATAATAGTAGTATTGCTGCGGGTCGTAGGTAGTGCTGTGATATAAATATCCATCTTCCTGCAGAAGGCTGGGTTTTAATTCATTAAGCACGCCTTGATTCCTTTTCTAGCCTCCCGTAATTATTCCATGGCAAAGCAGTAAGTGATCAAAGAGAGTTTTAAATTATCTTCCCCATTATCCCACTCTCCACCATTCCATAAAAATATCTTGGTTTTRGAGGTTTATATCTATTCTTGTCTAAATCTGCAGAAAGTCTGAAACACTGGTAAGTGTGAAAAGTTCATGTTGACCTAAAAAGGAACAAATGGAACAAAACAAGAAGTTGTTCATTTTAAAGCTGCTGATCTTTTTTCCTGCACCTGGTTTAAGCACTTCATCATTGCTGGCTATGCAGGTAGAAGTTATTACATTTAATTGTTTTTTCTGTGGGCTGCCTGATGAACAGATCAGCATCAATAATTTGATTATTTTTCCTACTAGTTTGCTGTTGTATTTGACCGGTATACCCTGTTTTCCTTCTTGCATGGTAAACATTGTTAGCATTGTAAAGATCCTGCATAGCAACATGTCGTGCCTTTTTAGGCCCTTGTTAGTGTAAATTGGTTTTTAGGCATATTACAGTCAAGAAAGCATGTTTGAATGCTTACAATCCCTGCAGAAAGTGCACTCCACCCATCCCCAATGACTTTCCTGTGTTTGTTGTAGTGGAGAAAGAGCAGTGCAAATGCCTCAACTGAGCATGACTAGTAAATACGTCTTGAAAACTTTTCACTAAGGCTGGATCTAGTAAAATTTTACCTGTGGTCTTTAGAAAACAACAAGTGAAGGAGTTTAACCAAAGAGAACATTTTAATAGCTGATACTGTCCATCTTTATATGCAGTAGCTGCATTTGAACGTGGGAACATGATTTTCTGCTACATTTGTTTCTAAATTCCTTTCTCTGTCTCCTCTTCGAGATTACAGTTGTTTTTCTAGCTGTATAATTGCTCTATTTCATAAAGGTGCAAGATACACGACGTGGATTCTCATTAGCTTTTATACTTGCCATGTTTCCTTCATGCAGAGGAAACTGAAAGACGTTGTTCAAGATGAAAATGAAAACAAAACAAAACCCTTGTTCTCCTTCCCAGCATCTAGAAATAATTCTTTTGAGCTAAAACATTATTTGAGCTATTTTTTTTGAGCAAAAATCTGATGGCAGTTGAGAGTGTACCTGTGCATGAGAGTTACATATTGAGACTAGTAACTGAACTTTGTGCATCGTTTTAAACCTGGTATTGTTCTTTCCTGTAAAAATGCTTTTCTTTGTTTGTGATAAGTTGGTAAACTGAGGGAGTCATTTGTTCTTCCTTTTTCTGGAGATTTCTGTAACCCAGAGAAAAACAATTTTATTCCTTCATATGACAGAAGTAAAAATACTGAATATAATATAGCATCTTTTTAAAGAAAGGAGATTAAATTAAATGGAATCACCTTATTTTGCTTAAAAATAGGAAGTATAATGTGTTCTGTTGTGTCAGCTATTGCACACAGAGGCCACTTAATGGTTTGCTTCTGTGATGCTGGATCTCGTAYGTGCTTTCCATATTAATATTTTGATTACTATTCCAAAGGGTTCTGTTTGCTGCCTCTGTTAACTGTGCTCAACACTTACATTATGAGTTTTGGAAACTTAGATTGAGTATGGGGATTTTTTTTTTTCAAATGGGTTTTTTGTAGGTTAGAGTGCAGTTCTGGAGTGAGAATACTGTCCATGATTAAGAATAGATTTTCGCAGGCGTTCAGCCCTGTTTATGCCCGTAGCAAATGACTAGATTTTCAAGGTAACTCAGCTTGTTGGGTTGCCCGGAAAGTGCTCCGTGGAAGAACCATGTGGAAATCTGAGCCTTGTTTTAGTAACCCTAGTTTAAATGGGAGCTGAGTTCTTTTAAACATCTGATTGCAGTAGATACCTAATATTTGAAAATCTGGCCTTGTGCATTTTGGAAGAGCTAGGCTCTATTGTCCTGTGTCCTGATACTGTAGTATCTTCCATCAAATCATTAGGAAACATTGTTGGTTTTGTTTGTTTGTTTTTCTAAAGCAATCACCAATGTTAAAACATGGGCATTGGACAGAGAAGTGTTTCAAAATATCATGAGGGTGACAGCACAAACAAGACAAGAACAATACAGAAGCTTCCTTAGAAGGTAAACATAATATATTTCTGTTTCTGAGTACCAGTTTATATTACTATGTAAGGTGCACAACAATATTGTGCCTGTCTTAGAGAGGGAGAGAAACAGAGTAAGAGGTTCCCTTAATACAAAGGGCCTCAATAACCTAAATATTTACCTTGGCTATTTTTTGACGATTCACAAAAATGTTTTATCATTTTGATTTTTCTGCTGCATCACATTGTGAAACAATATGTGCTTGATGAAATGAATGCTTTTAAGTAATAGAGCATATGTATAGCAAGGCTATGTAGCTAGAAGTCGGAACAGTATATTAAATAAATAAGATTAACAAAATCCGCCAATGGGATGTTAATTTGCCACTTGAGTAGATTAAGTAGGATATTCCTCAGCTCTTGGAGGATGGAACAGCACATCTTTCTTATTATATGAACTAATTCCAGCATAAATTCATGGTCTACAAAGTCTGTAGAGAGGCAGTATAGAATAATTCTCTCTCCAGCAGGGAACGCTGGGAAATGTACGATGCTTTTCCTTTTGGAAGAAGGTCAGATAAGATGTTCCAAACACCAAGTAGCTGATTTAGTATTTTTCTTACTTTCTTTAACAGACAACAGCCATTCTGATATGGTTTCCAAATGAGATTGCAAGCATGGCCATGCACAAGATGTTTTGTGCGTTTTCACATTCACTGCTTGTCTCCACATTTATTTCTATAAATACTTCTGTCTTGGGAGCCATTAACTAGACAGCACTGTCATTTCTTGAGTGTTACAAGTCAGGCAGTCCAGGACGGAACATCATTTTTCATTCTTAGCAGCAAGTTCACTAAGTGGTGTCCCTGTGGTTTTATTCTCTTTTAATAGTTGCCAAAGTAGTTCTGTATTTTTCATGTGTTTGATTTTGCAGTTTCTGTAGTACATTTGAAAATATATTATTGGAGTAGTACAGTGTCTTGTTCTTCACAATAAATTAGAGATTCTATATGATTGAATTTTGACATTATTTTGGAAAAATGCACCCACCAGAGCTTTTTTCTCATGCTAGAATGCAGAACTGGTTGACAGAGTCACCAACATTTGCCACATTTCCCTAAATTGTGCAAGTTCRGTTTATCCAAAAAGCCGGTTTGGAATGTTTGAGCCTTATATATTACGTGTTGTGTGTCTTTTGTTTTATATAGCTGCACTATTTTAGGTGGTTATAAAATGTGGCTGTACAAAGTGTGTAGATGAGAAGAGACTGAAAAAATATAATTATTTTTTGTTCATTTGCTTTGCATTTCTCCTTTTTGGAAGTGTGTCCTTGCTGAAGAACTTACCTGAAGATAAATTAACCAAGATCATGGACTGCCTGGAGGTGGTAAGATATTGTTAAGTTTTTCTAAGCAGTGTTCAGTAAGCTTTTTTTTTAAAAAAAAAAAAGAAGAAGAAGAAGAAGAAGAAGTAAAAATAAGTAAAGAAAATAAAAATAAAAATAAAGGAAATTGTATCTTTAATACAGCATTGTTTCTGGAGTGGTCAGAACAGAATTTCAGACCGGCAACAAATAACATTTACTGTCATCAAAAGAAGTTGGACTCTTCTTCAAAAGAAGTCAAACAAGTAGATCAGAGGATGCACAATCTAGCCTGAATCAGCATTAAGCGCAAAGAGATTTTCGTATATTTTCCTTCAGTTTCCCCTGCTTCATAAAGATGATGCAAACGTTAACATTTTTTTAAAAAAAAAAGATAACACACTGCTGCATTAAAATATGTTATAGATTGCCTGTCATACTTTAAACTGTGGAATGCTTGCATATTGTTATGGGATGTAATATGTGCAGCAGTTAGGAAGTTAAACTGATGGAACATTCAGATGTTTTAAGAAGTCTGCATAATAATCAAATTTTTCAAGTGTCTCTGTTTCCTCCAACAGGAGTACTATGACAAGGGAAATTATGTTATTCGGGAAGGAGAAGAGGGCAGTACCTTCTTTATCATAGCAAAGGGAAAGGTAAGGTATACTTAAGCTGACTGCTAGAAAGCAACATATGTGAACATCTGCTGTCAGAAGCTGTCTTGAGGGGGTGGTCTTCAGTAAAAACTGTTCATACTATTGTGATAAGATCCAAGAGTGGTGTATCAAACACCTGATTTTCATTTACAGTGAAGTCCTGGTATACTATTCTAATTATAATGTAATTTAAGTGTCTTCTAAAGCCTCTTGATACTGCTGTGGAGATGTGAAGTCAACTTTTTAAAATGGTCCCATATCGTCTTCCGGGTATTGCAGTATCTGACAGGGAAAAGGCAGATTTGTGAAATAACTGAGAAGTGATGGAGTCCGAGATACCAGGCTCAATGGAGATGGGACTTTCAGGTGACTCAGTCAGGATCTACTTCCTTTCATTTGTCACTCCATGAGGATTCAGCCAACGGCCTTTATCCTTGAACTGTTACATTGGCTGCCAGCACAAGACTCTAAAGAACCAAAGCAGGAACAAGGTTCCAGTAAGCACGCTGTGTCTCTTAGAGGTGTCTGTATCTGAAGGTGCTGCTTTTTTTTTTTTTTTTTTTTTAATGAGCGCGGGCAGAAGTAGTAAGCGTGCTTTTGTGGAAGCGGCTCCATTGGTACAGAAATTGCTATGTAAGACAAATGTGCCAATTGCTACTGCTAAACACTGGTGTCAAGATCTCTGATGCCACTAAACAGATCCTGCTGTCAGTGGGCTCAGTGAAAGTTTCTGTGGGATTGGGCTGTGCTCACTGCTATCTTTGCAGTGTATTGCAATGTTAAAGGGTATAGGCAGGTTTTAATCTTCTCATGAAAACTCAGACAAATGAATGACATGTCTAAAATTTTAGTGATAACATCTGTTAAAAGTTTGTATTCTGAGCCTGAAGTTTGATTGTTTTGATTCTGGGCTGTTTCGAGTTCTAACAGTGTTTGAGCTTGAGTTACAAAAAGGCTCGTGAGGAACTTCACCTCAGATTAAGAGTTTAACAGAGATTCATTGTTGTTGAGCAAACCTTTTCTGAAGATTTTAAGGAGACGATTTTGAAATTCAAACATCCGTAGGAGCCAAGTTCTATCTATAATCATAAATAAGTTTGTTTAATGGTATTTTAAAATGAATTGAGTTATTCAAAACAATAAAATATTTTTTGAGTAACTAATCGATACAATTTGCTTATTTTTTAAACTAAGAACAGTGTTAAGATGTGTAGAATACACTGAAATATTGATAAAATACATGCAAATATAAAACTGTGATTATTTTGTAGATTCTGTGCGCTGATTTATTTGTAAAGGTGAAAAATGTTAGTTACCATTTCTGGAGGCTTTCTGTTTAATTGATAAGATTGGAAGCTCATATGATGTCTGCGCACTACAGGAACTGAAATATCTTTCGATTTTTCATTGAAATAGGATTTATGTTGCTCTTTTTTAAAGGATAGAAAGAGAAAATGGTGACGGGATGGTAATAATATATTATTTTTTCCCATCTCTCAACTAAAATCTGGGAGAGGCTGGGGGCTGTTTTATGGTTTTTGTTTTTGAGAGGAGGCAGGAATTATATTTATTTGTAACTCTTAATGAAACATTGCTGAGTTTTCGGTATTTATGAAATATACAGAAAAGAAGGGGAAACAGTGGGTTGCTATGAATATTATTGTGCTAAATTTTTGTTCTTCTACTTTCCAGGTGAAAGTTACCCAGAGTACTGCAGGTCACTCACAGCCTCAGCTGATTAAGACTCTACATAAGGGAGATTACTTTGGGGAGAAGGCTCTGATTAGGTTAGTTCACACTGTCTGATTTGTATTGTATAGTATTTCGATTGACCTGTTAAGGTGAGTCTGATTATACACCTCATGACTGGTTTGAATGTAAGTTTTGTTTTGATTGTCAAGCCATCAGTCAGAAGYAACAGCTAGATTTATTGGAATGTTTCCCTTTTTGGAGAGGGAACTTAAAAGACACTGTCACCTACATTTTATCTACACTGAAAAAGGAAAATGCTGGCCCTCTCTGCAGTGTTGCTTAGTGTTTGCCTTTTAGTAGTAGCTGTGATGGAAATGTGTTGTGCCACGTATGAACCTCACATGCAAGAGTTCCATCATTACCAGACAAGGTTTCCATGCCAGTGCCCATGATAATAAGAAACAGAGGAAAGCAGTAGAGAAAACCCATGGTGTATGAGCCATGTAGTTTCTTCCAAGAAAATACATCCAGGCTTTCCTGAGATATCCAAAGATCTTAATTTATTTTTCCTGTACTTCACCAGATGTTGCAGCTGGGCTCTAGATAATTTTTACCCCTTAGGGCTGCATCACATGATGTCAGCCRTCATGTGGATTGCAGTAGTTCAGTTCTGGCTACTGGAGGGCTTTTACTGATACAATCTGTGCCGTAATTTTGTCTAAGAAGATTGCTGTGAGCACTGCTTTAATTTTTAAACCTGTGACAGATAATGCTTACAATAATTAAATAAAAACAACCCTTTAAGCAGTGGAGAACTTTTCTATGCTCATTATGTTAAGCATTCCCTTTCTTTAATTTCTTTTTTTCTGTGTATTTGTTGGCTGTCAGGAACCTCAGAAATATTTGTATCATTCGTATCTCATAGATTGTCTTAAGACCTTGAGAAAAAAAAAGCTGTATCTTTCTTTTTTAGCAACCAGCCAGACAGGTAAATTTACATAGGACATAAATATTTTACAGTAAGCTTTCTTTATCCCTTCTCACAACTAAAAGTATGGCAAATATGAATAATGTACAATTAACTCTGAAATGCGTATTGACATAAAATAGTCACTAGAAACTGCACCTCTTCTTGGAGCTCAGGTCTGTTTTGTTTCATGTTTGATCACTAAAGTGTGTGATTTGGCAATAAATAGTACTGTGAGTACTTTAAGCTATCTAAATGTAAAAATAGTTCTCTCCTTAGGAAGGCATTTACTTACGGAAATGGGATTGAAGAATTCTCACACAGTCTGCTGAACAACAACAACAACAAGATTAAGGAACTTAAAAATATTCAAATCATCAATCAAATTAGTTTCTAGACCCCTTTGTGTTYGTTTCTATGAATATTTATGTGGGTGATTGAGTAGGAATGTTTTATTTCTGAGGATCAGTTCTGAAATTAAAAATACAGTAAATCCTGTTGTAATGCTAATTACATCTCATCCTAATTTTTTGGAATGTTGCTAGAGTCATGATCCAAACCCTGTTGAAACTGGAGGAAATACTGTGCTGGATGATAAAAATGACTATTAAAATGCTGGATCTGTGGATTTGATTCAGCAGTGCTTATCCAAACACAGGTTACAGAAGCCTTCTAGGAGTTTCACCTSTAGCAACAGTGACCGTTCCTGGGTACAGTGTGGGATACTTCCAGGATTTTGATATGCTTCTAAATTCTTTCTAAACTGTTTCAATTCCTAGTGATGATGTCAGATCAGCCAACATTATTGCAGATGAAAATGACGTGGAGTGCCTTGTTATAGATAGAGAGTAAGTACCACATTATGGTTTAAAGAAACATCTACTATCTCTTTCAGTAGGTCATCAGCAAGATGTGACTTCACTGTCACATCAGTGTCACATAACCACAGTTTTTTTAAAGTGAAACCACAGCTCCACTGTGGTTATGCTTGAGACCTAATGAAGAGAGGCTCACAAAAGGTGTGGGAGCATAGAACTTATGAGCAGTTCAGAGTTATTCTTTTTCTCTCCTTGTTATGGTGATGTTTCACGTAGATAAAGTAATGTTCGTGGGCTCATTGAAGAAAAAAAGCCCTTGCATGTCCCTGATTTGGGGATTTGTCAAGGCAGGCATGCAGCCAAATCCGTAGTTTTGCCTGGTATAGGCTAATCTCACACTGGAAGACTTTTCCCTGTGTTCAAGTGCCTTTATTCCATTTATAGTGGGAAAAGTCCTTTGCAGGAGATCATTTAACAATAGTCTCTGCACCTCTTTACACAAAATAGAGAGCAACTCTTGCTAGGAGTTCAGACGTTCCACATCCGCTGGTACAAGGAACACCAATCATTCTCTTGGTGGAACAGTAGGGCTGAGGAAATGCTTGCAGTGCCAGAGACCTGCATCCTTATTCTGAGGATCCTTGCTCATGAGCGAAGCCACTAGTGGTGAACAAATCAGGCTCTTGGTGAGCTCTCTTTGGCTTGCTTAGCTAGCAGAGAAGACCTGCTCCAACAGAAAAAAGCGAGAGAGCTGTGCTCCCTGCTGGATGGCAGGGCTCATTGAGAATAGTGGAGAGCAGTGATCAGAGGTCTACTCAGGTTTGAACCTTGTTCCTGCACATGCCTGTTCCACAGATTTAAAACCAGCTTGAACCAGTTGCTCCCTTTCTTCTGTTGGAGTGCTGCTGGTTAATGTTACGTAATTCTTGAGTGCGCTAGAGAGGTTCTCCAAGGGCAGTTTAGTTTATCATCAGTTAGTGACTCAGTGAGCTGGCTGTTCTGTAAGAGGCCAGAGTTTAAGCCCTGTATGGAGAGCATATTTGCTATACAACTAAAGAAGATAGGTCGCTCAGAAGACACAAGACAGGTTCCTGTCTTAGAAGACATTAAAGTTGAGGATTAATAGTAGGGAAACGTTCTGGCTCAACTAAGTGTGTGTGGGAGACCAAGCATACACAGCCTCCTCTGAATTATTTAGAAGTATCAGGAAATAACTTGAGAAGATCAGGCATTTTGTCTGCCTACCCTCTTGCATACCAAATCTTGGTACTTCAGCAGGTTACTGCCTCTCTCATCCTGCTGATTGTGTCCTTTGTTGATTTAGTTAACAGCCAGTGCAGACCAAAATCTTGATTTCCTGCATACTTAGTGATTGAAAGTAAAGCTCCTTCTAGCAGAAGCCTTCAAAGCTCTTGTAAGTTGTACCATCAAAGTAATAGTATAAAGCTCAGCCTGAGTCATTACTTAGAGGCAATCTAAAGCTTTTGTACAGCAACACAGACTTTGATTGTTTCCCTTTCCACCTTATGAACAGTAGTTTACACTATTTCATTCGTATGTTAGGACATTTAATCAAACTGTTGGAACTTTTGAAGAGCTCCAGACCTACCTTGAGGGTTATGTGGCTAACCTGGCCCGCGCTGATGAAAAGCGACATGCAAAGTAAGTGCGATCGTTTGTTAGACTCATCTTGATTAGGTAATCATAAAAATGAATGTTAGCTATGCCAGTACCAGCATGGATGGTAGCTGGTGGAGAGGAGCCATTAGGAATGACACCAATCACTGTAATAAAACTGTATTCCTATGCTTATTGAGTCAAAGGATTTTTTTTCTGGAACAAAAATTATATAGAATATCAATATATTGACTTCCAGCCAAGGACTCACAAAGCAGGCTATGTTTATGTATACAGCTGAAGAAGAGAGCACTTACTGGATCATTTCTGTGAACACAAACACAGTGCTAAATGTCTACTGTATTTCTCAGTCACAAGAAGACTGCTGCTTAGATAATTGTTTGAGATTATAAAATTTATTTTTAACAGTAAAAAGATCACCATTCTTCATATTTCAAAGATGTTAAAAAGGGAAATACTAAAAATGTTATACAAGTCATTCTTACTGTTTTCCAAGTATTGAGTATAGCATTTTTGTTATAAAATGGCCTTTTTTGCTATAAAAAGCTTCAAATGACTTTTGAAAAAAGTATTTTTCATGAAAGCTATTCATTTCATTTTTTTACTAGTTCTGTCTACTTTCAGGAAGACCTAGATAACCTCAGTAAGCAGCTATCATTTAATGTTTAAAATAGTTTTAATAAAATAGATAATGTTAATATACACTATTACTGATTAAATTATTTTRTTTTAGGAGTTGATGTGATTTGTCATGAGCATCACAAGTTGCAACTCCATTTTAATCAGAGCCAAAACATAATATTATAGCATTTCACACTTGCTGGGTAACACATGGTAGGAAACTCCGGGGTCTTTTCCATCTCTCATCTTTTCCCCCTTTTTTAAAAACTACCAGAGTGAAATGTAACGTTGCAAAGATTTAATCTGTTCAGAATTTAAATATTTAAATTTTGGTCCTATCTGAATAATTCATATACATTTATTAGAAATGAAATGAGGATTGTTTCTATACCCTATCAAAAGAAAACCAAAGACTGAAAAAAATGCAAGTGTACTCAAGTGATGTAGTTATCATTTGTACTGTGATGGTAAATTCTCTCACTTGTAAAACCCCTGAAATTCACACAGGAGTTAATAAAACTGGATTACTATATAAGAGAGAAATTGCGATTTCAAATGGAAGAATTCAGACATAAAAAGAAAATCTGTTTTTTATGTTTCAGTGTAACAGTGGTGTTGTTAAAGGATTTGCTTTTAGCTGTGCACTATACGTATAGCTTGTCTGTATCTGATTTCAACTTGAGCACCACTGGAAGATTAGCAAAATATGTTTTACTTCTGACAGAAAATATAGGTGCACTTTTATTTCTGATCATTCTGCTGGACTGGTACACAGTCCTTCAGAAATTGATTCTCCAACTTGGAGTGCCCTGAGTTTGTAAGCTGACCATATAATTATGAATCTCATCATGGATCAGCGCTTGGTAAAAATACCATTGTCTGTACTTAGTGAACTTTAGTAGCAGTTCAGTTCTAATTTACGTGTAAAGGATGTCCAGAAAGAAAAYACTTTTACATGGAAAAAAGTCAAGATCATGTTTGGGAATGAGAAGGCTTTTATCTTCTTTGTTTACAGAGGTAAACAGCCTTATTAGAGCACTGTAATCCAGCTTGCTCACAGGGAAAATACTAATCTGTGTTAATTTTTTTTAACTTAGAAGATCCCTCTGTGGACAGCTGACCAGAGAGGTCTCTCTGGAGATGATACAACTGAAGGAGAAAGTAGCCCAGTTCCCTTCTTCTCCRTTCCAGAATTTGGAAGTTGTCACAACTCTGGGCGTTGGTGGGTTCGGAAGGGTTGAGCTTGTAAGAGTTTGTTTTAAACATATGCGAGTAGTTCTCAATCTCACATAATTGATTTGACTGCTAAAACATTTGGAGGATTTTAACATTTAGTCTGCATGCTTGTATCTCTCAGACAGAGATAACTCCATGTAGAGTAATTCATAGTCAATATGTATTTTTTTGACTTCGACTTTCGGTGAAACAAATCTATTGTCTTATACCCTCATTTCTTGCTGTTTAAAGTATCTTTCTGGTCGCTAGACTTATTAATCCATGTTGTGCCTGTAGAATTTACAGATGTGTCTATCTGCATCATTTTCCAAGACCGCAGACCAGAGATTCTGCCTGGACTTAAAGTAATCTCCAGCGTCACATATTCTTTGTTATTAGAATTGCCTCAGTGTGCCCCACAGCAACTATTAACGAGTGTGATGTAGAGTTAAGCTGTGTTTATTTAGAAACAATTTATAATGGCTCTTCTGAGCCATTCCTTGTGTTTCTGGGTTGGGAAGAGCTTTGTTAGAGTGGAATCTTAAAATACAGACTCCTCAGGCTCAGTAGCAAGCATCTGAAAAAAATGTGAAGTTTTCTATAGACCACTGAAGTTGATGGTAAATCAGTGGGGGCTAAGTGATTTTAGTGAACAGAAAAATCCTTTGCAGTAATTAGACATTAGCTATTGTTTTATTGTGATTCATACTTCATAAAACAAATGAGAAGTTCTTACAAGCTGTTCCACATTTGATGACAGCCAGCTGTGGGAATGCTACAACATCACCTGGAAGATAAAATATGAATAAAATTCCCAGACAGCTGCAAAACACTGAGAGCTGTTTATTTGGTTTCCATGAAGCACTATTTTAACTTCAACCTTTTTATTGTATCTTTTATAAAATTTTAGTGTACTGTGAAATCATTCGTAAGGATTCATCGTAAACTCCTCTACTTTTTGTTCATCTGTATTATGTTAATGTTTGGAAAGCTTAATTGAAATTGAAATTGTGCTATACACTAATTGTAAAATACAGTACCTATGCAAACTGCTGATATTTTGCTTACATAAATGAGTAAAGGGAACATTTCTCATTTAGAGGGGAAGATAGATTTAGATTTCTATTTAAAGATAGAAAAAAAACCCGGTGCCTGGCTTAAAATTRTGCAGAATGGTTCTGCAGAAAATCTGGACCTCATCCATAGTTACAACTATCAATTTCAATCCTATGCTGTATCCAAAGTGAATATTTTGTGTAAGAGCAGGTTAGTAAAACTTGCTTCCTTTACCTCACATATACTCATCATTTTTATTCACAGGTTAAAGTGAAAAATGAGAACATGACTTTTGCWATGAAGTGTATAAAGAAGAAGCATGTAGTGGACACCAAACAACAAGAGCATGTCTACTCTGAGAAGAAAATCCTCCAAGAGATATGTTCTCCATTCATTGTAAAGTAAGTTGATCCTAGTGTTTCCTTAAAAGTTGACGTACTTAACAGTATTAAGGATCAGGTTTGACATGCATGAATTCTGGAGAAAAGTCATTGTGAATTTTGCATTTTATTTTGTTTCTCATAAATTGCTGCTGCTTATCTCCACAGACTATACCGCACATTCAAGGATAGTAAGTATGTATACATGCTGCTAGAGGCCTGCCTTGGAGGGGAATTGTGGAGCTTGCTGAGAGACAGGTAACAAAAAATGAAGTGGAACCTTATCCTTTAAAATCAGCAGTCAGGTGCATGCATCTGTTGAATAGGTTCTCTATTTTACTGAACTGATACAGCTCTGTTTCAGAGACCAGTATTGATAAGGGATCAGATTTTCCAAATCCATACCTCTTCAATACTTTGGATACCGTTCTTTCTTCCCCACTCCCTGATAAGGTTAGAGAGTTTGGTGAGCAATCCTCATTTCTTTTGCAGACACCAGATGCTGAAAGTAAATACGTCCTGTTGGGTTCAGAGAAGGGCCAGTACATTCCTGAAAACCTGCCAGTCTCACTCCATTAATCTCGCTATCAATTCAAACATTGAAGATGAGAAAGGAARCGACTGGGGCATTTAGCAAGTCATGAAGGCCGCTTTCCCTAGACCTGACATGAGTCAATGCCAGCATGTTTTCTTTAATTGTGCCTCAATTTGCAATGTCTGACTGCTTTTAGTGGAGTAGTGTATTAGTGGAGGTATTACAGGATGAGAATGGGATCACATGAGCGTTGTACTTTGAACTGCCTGGAGCACATTACCACTGCAATTGCCTGTTCTTAGTTTCAGTATGTCTCCATGGCCCCTTTTATGTAGGTAAAGGAAATTACATTTGTCTCTAGTGATGCTSTGCTAGTCTCTCTGGATTTGCTGCTGCCCATCACCACAGTACACCATGTCTCCATGCAGTGTAGACAAAGTGCTATAAAAACCTGAATGGCAGCTTTATATACAAAAGGAGAGGGAACTACAGGGTTTGGGAGGAGGAGGAGTGAAGTGCTCCTAAGATGAGGCRTTTTGTAATCAGTTAACTTGCAACCAAGCAGCCTTTTCCTGCTCAGAACGATGGCATGTACCATTGCCGTAAGAATATTATGCCATTTGTTGCTGAAGGGTCAGTGATGATCCTAAGAACTATCTACAAACACAAAATACAGAAAGTAGACAGTCTGTATGAGGGAGGGTGAAGCACCTCTTAGCTAACAAGGAAATTCCTGCTCTAGCTTTAAGTGTCTTGGGATCTTTGGTAGCTATACAGGCAAGACATTTGCCTTCATGAATTTGTCTGAAAATGCTAATCCAGAGTAAACTGGAAATGCTTCCAGTGGAACAGAAACTACTCTTAAGTGGAAGAAGTGCATACTATTTTCCCTTTTGCTATCATTGTGATCAGTTTTTTGAATGCACACAGCAGGAGGTGCATGTGATAAAACTCCTTTCCTTTCATGTTTGATCAAAATGTGAGCAAGGTTTCCTCACAATCCTTGATTGCTCTGTAGGAACATTACTTTCTGAAAGGCAAAATCTCACAGAGGTGAGATTATGACTTTGATATTCTCCATACCAGTGCTTGTTGTAGAGCCATATGTGCCCCCTAAAGCAGAACTTACTTGTGCAGCACACACGTGTAGACACTGCAGAGAAGTCAGTAGAGATTGTCTCTTTTCGTTGTTTCTTTATGTACACAAAGAGTGGAGTCTGTTAGAATGGAAACAAAAATTTTGCAAGAAATACGATTATAATTCCATTGAAGGTACTCTTGAGTTATTATGGTACTGCTATCCTAACAGAATGCTTGGTTTGTTACGCATTTGGAAGTGTTGTCCTTTGGAGTAGGTAAGAGATGAGAAGTAAAGATCTTGTTCCCTTTCTTGCAACAGAAGGCATGTAAGGCAAATTTCTGTTTGTGAAGGTGAGGGGCTGTGCTCTGTAATACCACCTGGCATTTCAGTCGTATGCAAAACTCTGTCTTCAATTTTTATTTTAAACTGTGATGTAGTTTGGCTGTATACTGTCACCTACTAGTTGTATTTTATTACTGAGTGAGTAATAACATGCAGTGTGTCCAGAGCTTTGGAATTTTTGCAATGAGAGGTACTGTATCGAAGTAAAATATTATCACCAGTCAAAACGATCTTGAACAAAGGCTGTCCAATGAAATGACATTTGACTCAGTCTTTAACTACGAGGGACGTACTGAACGTTACAGCAAAAAAGCTGTTAATATTCTGAGTGTTACATCTTATCCACTTAATGAGTGAAACTTTTTAAGAAGTGAATTCTGTCTACAAGGATAGTGATTATTTTTGTTGCAGAGGCAACTTTGATGAATCCACTACTAAGTTCTGTGTTGGGTGTGTGACAGAGGCTTTTGACTATCTACATCATATAGGAATTATCTACAGAGACCTGAAACCAGAAAATTTAATTTTGGATGCTGAAGGATATATAAAACTGGTAAGATATAATGTTATAGTTTTGAACCTGTTTCCTTGCAAGAGGATATAAATAGGCAGCATGTAATTAACAGTGTCAGGATTCTGGAGTTTAGTATCCTTCCCTCTTCAGAGAAAAAGAAGGCAAATTACTGATTGAGCAGAGAGGAACAAAGGCATTGCAAAGACATTACAACCCCACAAATAAACTGGGGATTTGCAGCTCTAAGAGCTCTCGCCACAACATCTACAGCAAAAGTAATTTATCCCAGCAGCCAGTCTTAATATAAAGGCAAGAGTCACATTTCCCAGGTGTGGAATTACCTCCCTGTCCAGCCTTAAGCAATTTTAGACTTAACATTGTTTCTGTAGTTAGGGAACACAGTGAAGAGCCCCCAGCTGACTTGACGGTGACAGTGAAAACCGGAAAGAGAGTACGCTTCAGAGAGCTTGAAACATCCACACTGAGGACAGTGAACAACCCATCCTTCTTCATGGGCTATAAGTCCTGGTCCTCAAAGAAAGCATGGGTTGTTCTGTCCAAAAAGGGACTCATTCAGGAAATTACCCGTGAGAGTAAATGAGACTGTTCTATAACATTCAGTAATCTAGTGGAAATACTTCCTTCTTCACAGTAATACTGTATCATTGTCTTAGCTGTAACATTGGCAACTGTGAGATCTCTGCAGGAGATGTGGAAGCAATTAAGACTTTAAAGCTTCTCAGTGCAAAACACCTCTACTTTATGCAACATGTGTTGATTTTAAACAGGTTGATTTTGGATTTGCAAAGAAGATTGGATCAGGGCAGAAAACGTGGACATTTTGTGGAACTCCTGAGTATGTTGCCCCTGAAGTCATTCTGAGTAAAGGCCATGACTTCAGCGTGGATTTTTGGTCCCTTGGGATTCTTGTGTATGAACTCCTTACTGGCAGGTGAGAGTCTCCTWCTCCCAGGTTCTTTCCTTGTGTGTTTAAAGTTATTTTTAAAACAGTTTGCCATTTTTCTCATCAGTAAACAGGAAAAACTTGCAAAATGATACTTCGTTTTGCTTCTTTCTCATACCTTATCTTCCCTCATTTCRGAAATGTTTCAGACAACCTTATGGGGGGCCATGTTCTTGGTTTTGGTTTATCCATCCAAGAAAAGGGCCAGGCACAGGCTATAGGTGGCTGGTGGAAAGATACTTTAGCTGATGACGGTGTACCTGTTCTTTTCTCCTTTAGTGGGTGAAGGGGTGCAGTGGGGTAGGTGAACTGTAAGCGGGGCTCTTTCCTTGCCCCTGCACACACTCCCGTGATGACTCTTTTTGACTGCTCTACATTAATACAATGTGGAAGCTTCTCTGATTCAGGCTGTGGCCAGAGCTTGTTTAGACCAACACATAAGGTCATGCATTTCCCTGGTACCTACAGGAAACTTTCCAACTCCAAACCTTGCTAATATCTTAAATATGCAAAAATTCATGTTGTAAACCTCGGGAAGTGATGTTTTCTGTATTTTCAAATATTCTTTTTGGTGAAAAATGGCCAAATCTGCTCTCACCCGCCATTCTGTTTAACAGTGTTGCTTGCTTTTTCTAGTCCACCATTCTCTGGGGCTGATCAAATGATGACCTATAATTTGATTCTCAAAGGCATTGAAAAACTGGATTTTCCTAAAACAATAACAAGGCGGCCTGAGGATTTGATCCGCAGGCTCTGCAGGTAGGTGGGGTAGTTTGTGGCAGAGCATGAGGGTGGACAGATTAAGTCATTTAAGATCCAGACTAAAGTGTTTCTGAACTTCATTGAACATCATTTTGCTTAACATTGATCCATTCTGATTATATTTGGTATGTCTGGATGTCTCTGAGTGTTTGTCACACCTCTTAGTCTGCAGAGAGATCATCTACAAACCCAGGCTCTGGGTTTTTTCCTTGGGATRTTATGGATTTTCCTGCAGTTTTCTGAATCACATCTTAGGGCAACTTCATTTAACTGAGGGCTGTGCAAGGAGCTGAAGAATTTTATTCTATTGGTTAAGTGCAGTATCTTAAAAAATGCCCCCCAAATTATTTACAATTATATACAGAAAGTTTGGGGCGCTTACAGACTGACTTAAGACCATTAGAATATGCAGAGAAATGAGATATTTCTAAGAGGCCTATGTAACTCAGGAGTGTTAGTGCATAGTCCCGTGTACAGCCTATGGCTGGTGACACTGCTGACTCTGAACTCCCAGCRCTGGAKGGATCTCGCCTGTGGCACTAGAAAYAGGACACACCATGTTTGTGTGATAAGAGTGGAAGGATTTCTGTAGCTGCAAATTTTGCACTGCCTCCTTTTGTACCTCATGGACAGACCTGTTTGCCAAGAAGCAAAAGATGTGTAACTAAAATTCCAACCAATTCATTTCCCTTCCTGGTTCTCAAAGCAGAGTGACGCTGTCTTGACTGCCTGGAAGGTTTTCTCTTCCCAGAAGAAGGGAGCAGTGAGCAACACTTGATTATTCCTCCTTACGTGCCTACATGTTGTATGCAAGCTTCCTGCCTGTGTAACTGTTAATACAAGCAGCCAAAGGCGTATGTGGTCCTCTATGATTCTCTTTTCCAAAAAATAGGATTTTTTTTTTTTTGAATTCTTACCTTTAATTCTTTTTTTCTTTTTTAAGGCAAAATCCTACAGAAAGATTAGGCAATCTGAGAAATGGAATTAATGACATCAGGAAGCATAGGTAAGTGAAGAGACACTTCTGCCAAAAAGAAAATTAGGTTTTGAAGTTGAAAATAATTTTTATTATATTAGAACTCTGTTCAGTAAGCCCTTGAGGTTCCAGGCACTTCAGATTGTGTAATAGAAATATCTCCATTGCTATCACTTCTACTTGCTCCTACAGCAGGCAACAGAATAAACATAAATCCTTAGGATGACCAGTTAGAAACATGGTAGTGTTTACTGGTTTTGTCATGAGTTGTTGATGTGGGAGTTTAGTTCAGGTCTCAGAAAAATCAGTGCTGCTTGTATGGGATTATCTGCCCTGTTAGACCTCCAGACTTTAATCTAAAACCAAGCAGTTGCTGTTGAAGAATGATAGTTAAGAGCTCTAGAGCAGTATTAATGTTTTGTCCTCTTTCTTCTAATGAAAAACCCTCTTGTCTGCTCTTCAAATTTTTGGATCATTCTCTGTATAGTGTTTGTAATAGCAATATATTTGCCTAGCATCTCTATCTCATTTTTTTTAATTGCTATCTCAGTTAACAGTCAGGCACCTCACTGGGCAATTACTGTTATCTCTATTAGTACTTAGTTAAGCTCTAATAATAGGTAAACACTTCCTCACAGCTGGCATTGCCCAGAACTTGGGAAGGACACCAGTCTTTGTACTGCAGTGGTCATTTTTTAGAATACATTTCTCTGCAAAATCCCTAGCTTTTTACTTGCTGTCCACCAGTGGCATGATCTTTACCAGGGGCCAGCTGCCCCAGCACGCACCCAGTATTGTCCACACTGAAACCTATGGTGCCACCTGAGCTGCCCAGATTAAATCTCTCTGTAGGGAGGGTTTACCCAACAAAAATTATGCTTCCAGTTGCAATGTAGACATATGTTGTAGGAGGCAGAGACAAAGAAGGTTGAAGGTTTAACTCATCTGTGTGCATTTCAGTGAAGAACAGCATTACCCTGGCACTATTTCAAGCCAAGTGTTTTTGAACTGCTGCGTTTCACTTACCTTACTTGTTTTGCTTTATGCCTGTCTCTCAACTCCACCATCTTCAAAGGCTACCTTTCTTACTTTGTTTCTACATTTCTCTGTCCTAGAGCTATTTCTGGGTGGTATTATCACTATTTTACCCTGTTCCTGCAAAATGACTCACATGTGGAGATGTCAAGAGATGAACATTTTCTTTTTTGTTTCATTCTGTGATCATTTTGTCAGTATCAGTGGGAACCATACTTTTAAGTTCAGTCTTCAGTGCATTAGACATTTCCTGCTTTTTCTTTTTCTCTGAGTTATTCCTAAGGCCTGTGGTTTGTAACTGGGAAAAGAAGCACTTTGACACTTCTGTTTTGAAACCTCTTCTCATGTTGCTAAAMGAAGGTGAAATTCCTGGGGCGAGGGCATTTGTGCATGACTGTGCTTGCACATGTGCGTCCACATACATGCACCCATGTGCACTGACCTGGCTGCACTCCTGTATGGAGGAGTTGCAACATACCCGATGGCCCTGAAGCTCCCCTTGCTACCRCACCCTTGTAAGGCAATGCCAGTTCTCAGGTGTCCCTGTTCTAACAACTGTGTTGTCATGTGCAAGGAAGTTCCTGTGATAAAATGTTTATAGCCCTTGTTTTCATGTTGTTAAGCTTTTAATTATATAGTGCTTCAAAGAGAAAATAGTCTCTCTCTCTCTCTCTGTCTCTCTCTCTTTCATTTCTTTTTAATTAGGTGGTTGAATGGTTTTAACTGGGATGGTCTGAAAGTGAGGAAATTAACATCACCTTTAAAAAGAGAGGTATTGGGTTTCAGCTTTCAATATCATAATGCTTTGCTGTTGCAAAGGTGTGCTTGGCTGCAATGAAAGAACTCATGTCAAGTGCAGAATTTCCCAAAGAAACACTTGCATTTTTATAGCTCACCATTTTTAGTGAAAGTTGAAGGAAGAAAAGAGAGACCAGCACGTGAGAGAGAACTTAAATTCCATTAAATAGTGGAAATATTATTCTGCCTATGTGCTTAGCATTAGATTTTCACCACTATTAAAATAAATGGTGCTTGGTGAGAGATGAGTAGTGAATTGCCATATTTTCTTGGGCAATGGGCACATTATTAAGATGCACTGTTCACTGACTGTGCAGAGTACAAGTTCCTGTATTCTCATGATATTGAATTAGAGCTCAGCCTTGAATAAGCTTCCTGTTTTAAACAGCACGTTTCTCTCTGCCCTAATGATAAAATAGTGAGGGTGGGGAATTTGAAGTTTCCTTAATAATAATAAATAATAATTTTGGGGTCTTCTCTGAGTAGCTACTACATGATTGTAGATGCAGTCTTAAATGAATTTGAATCAAAACTGTATTCACTGTGGCCTTGTTTTCTTACTAACTTTTATCGGCTTTGGATGAGGTCTAGCATTTGGTAATATCTGGAGAGTGTTTTTCTATAAGGAGACGAGTATCTTTGTTCTGTTGTCAAGCTAATTCTTTGGAGTTTTATCTTTAAAGAATGATGAAATGCTTTCATTGAAAGAAGTCATCCGTACCATATTAGCCTTTCATTCCTCCACTGGCAGCAATAAAATGTGGTGCATAATTAATGGAAAGTATTTTCAAAACATACCTTCTGAAACAGCCTTTTGTTTTTGTTTTTGATGTCCTAGCTGTCTGGACCCACTGACTACAGCTACTTTGACTGCTATCCACCTGAAGAGGGAACRCCTCCGGATGAACTTTCAGGCTGGGACAAGGATTTCTGAGAATTTTTCTGCCAGGACATTTATAGAGAATCATAGGCATCAATTCTAAACCTGTTCACTTGTTTCTCGAGTAAAATTACAGTACACAAGGTTTTGTGACAAATGTGATGTTCCCCAAAGAATAGAAGACAATACAGCAAGCAGAATGTGCTTGGATAATGCACCAAATTCTGTGTTCATCTTTTGTAACAAGGGCATCCATTCAGTCAGCAGATGCAACCTGAATATTTTTTAGTACAAAATGCTTCTATGAACGTGTTCTGATGCTATTGGTTGGATGTATAGTTTTGCCAGTGGAAGTATCACTAGCTAAAATTTTGCTATTAGCAAGGTTATCATATTTCTTTACTTTGAATGAAAAAGAGAAATATTAAAAGACAATAAGTTTGGAGCATTTGTCAACAGCTGACACTATAGGCATTTATTTTTGCCTTTTATTATGTCTACTGTGTGTTTTGCTTTTTCCAGTAATAGCCAGTGTGGCATCTATCCAGCAGCATGCAGAAAAAGAAATTTTCTAAAAGATTGATTTGATTTGATTCTGCAGCTAAAAGGGCATCACTGTGGAAACAGTCTCTCTGTCAGTCTAGTTTTGCACAAGATTGAGTGTGTGAGACAGACTATAATGGGTCAAATGAAAATCCAATAAGAAACAAATTATATACATTATAGAAGTTGTCTTGAGAATTAGACTGTGGTATGCATTTCCCTAACTGCTTCTAAGAGCTATGTCCTTTTTTTAATGCTTTACTTTTATATAGTGGGAAGATAAAATAGATTGAAACATGGCATTTGCTTTGCAGGAAAKAAAAAAGTATAGAATCCTATTTTTTCCCCTTAAATATATTTTCAGAATGTTTTCATTGATATATAGGCAGAAAATTTTGTGCTGAACTCCTAGGTCTGTTCACATTCGAGGTAAAACTCTCACCTACTTCAATGTCCCGCTTTTTTTTCCAGCTTGTTTGTCATTCATTTATCAGTGCCAACACTGCTCTTGGCCCCAGCAGGCAGGGAGGTGGCACCTCTGCTAGAGATGGTGCTCGGCCGTCTCCACCTGAGAGCACCCCGCAGGACCAGGAATCAGCAGCTAAYTGTATCCTCTGCCCTGTGTGGAATGGGCACACAAATGACCCAGCACAGGAAGCATCCTGCTTTCCTTTTGCCTCCATGGTGTGAATGGGGTAAGATGACCTAGAGATAAGGCCTTCTTTCTAGGGCCATACTGCACCTCTCTGGGTCTTTCTTAAAACTAGATAATGCTTTTGTTTGTAAAAGCAGTTGGAAACTGTTTGATATTAAGCTTATTGTTCTGTAAGAACAGCTGACAAGAAAAACAACTGTAGGGCCCTTAATAAGTAAAAGAGATAAGGGTAGCTTTTGCCTACCACCGTTCTCTTTCAGGGGGCTGGCTGGTGACTGAACAATCGGAAAAAAAAAGGAGCTGAATTGTCAAGGCTAATACTGTTTATTTTTAAAATTGCATGCAAACTAGTAGAAATCAGCATGGTGTTGAAGTTGTCTGGATGTATTGTCTATAAATAGAAAGGGGAAAAAGTAAACTCAGTGTCGAAAATGTTTGAATATATATGTAAAACAGATAGGAGTGGATGTTACAGCAAGGAATCCTGTAAGACTTTTGTATTAAGTGAGAGGAAACTACTGTTTGACATTTAGAGAATCTCTATGATTTTAGGCAGGTCTCATTCAGCCCAAGGTCTGTCCCTTTTTCGCTTTCCCTGGGCACAGTAGAGCTTCGYGGGAGTGTTAAAACAACAAAACTTAAGATCTGTTGGATTTTTACAAGTGGCCAAACATACAATCCTAGGATAAGGGTGTCAGTCCAGTTCTGAAGCCTGTGATTTTTACCTCTTTCCCTTTTTGACTGAGAGCTTTGTTTTAGAGGCAAGAGTTTTTTTTTTTTTTTTTTTTTTTTTTTTTTTTTTTTTATGGAAAGTTTCATTTACGAACGATTACTAGTGAGCAACCCCATGCTCAGGCACTCTTACATGTAAACATGTTTTCCTGTTATTTTGTGTAGAGGTGGCTAGATCACAGCTAAGGGAACATTCTGGGGTTCAGTTTGGCCAGGAGCTTTAAGCCTCTTTTCATTGATAAATAAATAACATCCTTCTAACAGTCAGAGATCAGAACACAAGGTAGGCCTGGCGAGCTCTTTGAGTGACTCCCYGAGCTGCACAAGAGGCAAGTGCATGTGTCTGCCTCCTCAGACTCAAGTACTAATCCTCAAGGCATTGGGTACCTCTTCATCTGAAGCACAGAACATCAGTCCAGAAAGGGGGAAAGGACTGGTGGGATCACCGTGCCCGAGGCAGACGCTCGTTCGGGCCGGTATCGTGAGCGCTGGCACCCGTAATCGTGGGCAGTCGCAACTTGTCTTCCTGGCACGTTACCTGTGCAAGCTGCTTGGTGGACAGGACCCGCCRGGAGCGATCGAGTAGTCAAAAGCRTCTGTTYCCCTCAGGAGTCGGTCACCTCTCCTGTCTTCTTCTTGTAATCAGGGGCTAGAGATAATGCCTCATTCTGCACATGGCATGCAAAACCAYGCGACTCGGAAGGAATTAGTTTCTCTAAGTAAGTTGGCTTGCACACCAGCTGCAAGACTGGTGGGTAATTATTTTCTTCAGAATCCRTGATTCGTTGCTTGCCATACTAATATTAGACCGCTGCCGCTGCTATTTTGGGGGTAGCAGCAAGACGTCAGCAAGATCTACATCAGCCTTGAAGTGCATCCTTTTGCAGAACTCGTGAGTGTTCGGTTACAGCAGCTTCTGATATACTGTGACTGATTGGTAGTTGGTAGGAGTTGGTAAAATGCTGTTGAAAGAAGGTGAAATCCTGATGCGCGGAAGCCGAGGGTAAACTCGGGCTGACCTCCATTAGCCGGTATTTCACTGATGTACAGCAACTGAGAACTGGCAAATGTAATTTTAAAGCTGGTCTGATGTACTTGCTGAGCCAGAAGCCATTGCGCTTACTGAGCTGCAGGCTAGCAATGTCAAAAGAYAGAATGAGTATTCCAATTAAATTATTGGGCTAATAGCAGGAGGCACAGCTGCTTAATAATCTAATTACTCACCAGGGAAGTAAAGTCCATCCCCAGGTAGATTGTCTTACATACTGTCTTGCTAAACAGAAAACACTCGAGAAAGAAACCACTTGTGCCAGGCCCCAGTGACCCGACCGACTGACCCGAGCTGGGCACAGTCCTGGCCTTCTGCCCATGGGCCCAGCGGCTCCAGCTCTCTGCCCAGATGCAGGACACTGGGGTCTGCACCCCCTCACTTTGTGGGAAGCAGGGTTCCTCAGCTGGTTTCCTGGGGACAGGCTGCCCTTCTCCTGAGGAGCAGTTGCAGTGTGGTGACTCTCCAGCCTCCTGTGGGGAGTTTGAAAGTTGCCAGGTACTTTCTGCTCTGTGCTGTATTTGGGAGAATGTAGTCTTTTGCTATTCTATAAAGGGAATATGTTGTAATCCTAAAACAAGGTGATTTGGAGGGAAATCCAGCCCTCAAGTATTGCTGAGCAGCTCTCATCTTTCTGGAGGAGCATCTGCCTCAAGAGCATTTTAGTCTTGTACTGGACATTGAAAATACTGTGAAGGAAGTGATTTTGGCGAGAAAGTGTTACTCAATGCTATACACCTCACCTTGAAGACAGAAATGGGAAGTATTGTCATGTAGCCAACACTGCGTTGTARAGATGTATGAATTCTATTTTATGACAAGTTCTCTACAAACTGAACATTAGATTTGGTTAGCTTTATTGTTTGAGTTCACATGTATTTTTTTTTATTAGCAGCCGTTGACACACTTAATTGTACAGGACACATATTTGTCTTTGCAACTATTACAGAAGACAACTATCAGAAACCAGCACCTTTTTTTGCTTGCAGGGTCTGCTGCCCACTGGTCATCCAAGCCTGCCTCCAGCTTAGCCTGTGGCAACCTCCGAGTGTTCCAGYGACACCAGGCCGAGGAGCGGGCCGACAGTGAGAAGGTTGCAAGGTGAGCCCTGCAGCACAGGCAGCCCGCTGCACTTCAGCTTTGGACTATCTGTAAAGTCGTGACACGAGCTTACATAGCTCAGCCCCTCAGAGATGGGCTGTTTTTCGTTAGCAAGACATGCAGCAGAACAGCAGTCTTCTGAGTCCTGGGCAGTGAACAGCTCTTTGTTGTCTGCAACCGTCTTTCATTTCAGTCAGAAGAAAAGCATTTTCTTCCATTTTTCAGTCTGTTTGACTTGCACATACATTGTTCAGCTTTTCTGCTGACCATTTGCCTTAGCAGAAGGTTTGCAGAGTTGGGCTCAGCCTTCTTAAACCATAGTTTAGCACCTTTCAAGCTCCTTGTGCCAAAAAGCTAGGGGATGCAGCTGCTTGAATTTTATTCATGCGGGTATAGTAAAACTCAAAAAAAGCCACCCCCTTATCATCTTCTGCCAGCATATTTTTAAAGTTGTAGTTACAAATGAATCTTAATGTTATTGCTGGTTTTTTCAGTCTGATGGCAGTCAGTGACCAGCTGTTTTCCCTGTGCAGGACTTGATTTCCCTTGTTTGCATGGACATTTCGTACTGCAACAAAGGGAAGAAAAGCATTTTACAGATGAGGAGAACATAGCTCTTGAACCACAAAATTCAATCCGGGGCCAATTTAGGTAAAAATAAATTAGGGAAGCTAAATTAAAGAAGGAAAATGGTGCTGGAGTGTAACGATGTACTGCAAATGATGTATATCCTCAATACACTTGAGATGATGGATTTGAGACATGGGGATTTTTTCAGCTTTGTGATAGGCATGATAAGGTTAATATTCTGAGTGACTCAAACTGAACGGTTAAGTTTTGTGATAATTTAGCATGATTAATGCAAAAACAAATTTGCCTTAGTAAAATCACATGAATAAACATCAAAACCAAAGACCAAGAAAACCAACCCCAGCAACAAAACACTGATAATCCAGCCAGTTTGTCAGTTCTGGTGTGCAAAAGATTTTAAGTCAGCATAGGATGAAAAATTCACATGTGCCAGGTATGGTCATAGTTCTTGTCCTATCCCCTCAAAGAACTGAGCCACAGAAAGAAAAATGTGCATTTTACAGTTGTTAAGATGCTTGTTTTCATTGATCATTTTTGGTTGTTTATTGTAAGACTACAGCTATCATAGGTGACACCTCTTCTTCCCTTGGGCTAAAGGACAGAGGACCATTTCAACAAATCCTGCCAGTTTTTGGTCTCATTATGCAGCTTATTAGAGAGTCCTGGAAAAAGGTCTGCTGAGTAAATTGGGAAATGTAGGAAAGGGCTTTCCCTTGTGGTACATGCTATCCATTATCAGAGCCAGAAGTTCTTAACAGGGTAAGTGTAGAAAAAAAAATTCATGCATTTCCATACGTCTTGTCATTTTTGCTCAGCCATGTTCAAGAGTTGTGTTTCAGAGAAGAAACAGAGTCTTTTCTGAAAATACGTAGTTAACTTGTTTGGTTACATTGCAAATTTTCTTTAAGGCGTGTTGTAGGTGCAGGAGATTCTTAAGTAAATGCAAGGATTCTTAAGAGTTCTGCTCGTCTCAGCTATAAAGCTGTTTCCTAAAGGGTTTAGCAGCCTAGGATGGTGTAATTTGCAGAAGGAGTAACAGCAACACTCTTGATTAATTAAATTAATACAGTCATATTAAGGACAAGGGGAAGCCTGTGGGAGACCAGAACTTGCAGCCAAGGAGTTGCAGCATTCAAAGCAGAGAATTTGGAGTTAAATTATCTCAAAAAGGAAATACTGTGGATGTGCTCTTTACATTGCAGGGCTGGCCAAGCAGTTTGAAGCAAGTAAAGAGACAAAAATCTTTCTTTTCATTTCCCACCCTTACACACAGACAGACACACACACACAGACACACACACACAGTTTGCAGAGGACATTGATCTCAGGTTTTTTTGGAAATGCACTTCTAGGCCATCAATAAATAACCATACAAATGAGCTGCTGTAGTTTATGGGAAGAGAAAGACAACAGCTATCCGGTTAACTATTTTGCAGAAATACTTACAAAAGTGTCATAAAACTTGTAACTATTTCCAATTTATTGCTTTGGCACTTGAACTGTGAAAATATTGGAAAAGGATTAGTGAATAATGTATTTATGGGGCTGCTGCCACCCAGTGTCAGATAACGGTATAAATATAATCAGGAAGACCACAGAGATGGGATTTCTACCAAAGGCCTCTAGGTTTGGAACAAATATCTTGAACGAGATATACTTAAAGGAGCGAGTATCTCCGTTTGGATTATGCTTCTCCTTTTTTCAGTGAGGGCACTGTTTCTTTCGGAGCAAAGCAATCTGCGTTAGACGTCAGAGCTGAGGATCTACAGTGTGACAGCACTGAGCATCGTGGCCCTGACCCGCAGCCCCTGGCTCCAGGGAGCTGCCAGCCCACACGGCTCCTAACAGCAGAATAACTCATGCGTCCCTGACATTTTCTGCATGTGCTGTGTGGAGCACAGCTGTGCGGTTTTGTAAGCTGAAATAAACTCTCATGTCAAGCCAGGGCCCTGCCTGGCATCAGTGCTGCAGGGGGAGCTCCAGGGGTGCCCGCGGTGCCAGACCAGAGCCCTGCCCAGGGGAGGCCTCAGGGGCAGCGGGGGGTGCTGGGGCTGGGAGCTACTGCTTGAGCAAGAGCTGCTTCCTTCTTCCTGCTGTGCTGCAGCTGATCCCTCACAAGGGCCTTTGCCAGCACAGGTGATGCCACGTGGGAGCTTTCTGCGTCCCCGCAGCCGTGGGCAGCAGCACCCGAGAAAAGAAAGCGAAAGCGGAAAGAAAAAGAGAAAAAAAAAGAAAAGAAAACGTGCCCAATCCCGCGCGGGGGCTCTCCGCGCACGGTCGCCCCGAGGCCGGGCTGCAGCGCGGGGCACCGCGGCGCCAGGCGGCGGCGGCAGCTCCCGCCCGGGCAACGTGTGCGAGCGCCGGGCGCGGAGGAGCCCCCTGC
>NW_028186609.1:0-59139 GCF_003343005.1 Rhea americana
AGGCTCCACGCTTCCTCCATCTCCTAACCCTAACCCTAGCCCTCTTATCCAGTGAGGCTGCATGTCAGACCACCAGACATATTCATGGCCCAGACCAAAAAGTTGTCCTGGCTGCCTCCTTGCKGCACCTGTGCATCACCTTTCGCATGCCCTTTGTAGCCTCACTGCATACTGGGCTTCAGAGTTTCTCAATCTCCTAACCGTAATCCTGATCTCTGAGGCATCTGTAACCTCAGACCACCAGACCCACAGTTATCCCAAAAGAGAAAGTTTAGGGCTCACAGCAGATGGCTGTGTTTAGCCTACGTTCCGATTACAGAGGACTCCGACTTGACATTCCAAACTGAATACAAGGGCTGGTTTCATTTATTTTATTCAGACATCAACCGAGTCTAGAGCACTTGCTTGTGTTGAAGGTGATTAATGAAAGTAAAAGACGTAACTGTCAAGCCATCCTGAGAAGACAGGTTATCTAAAGAGCACTTGTGGCTACAGAGAAACTCTTAATCATCCTGGATKCAGTGTTCAGAATGGGTGGCCTCACGCTTGCAGTTTATTTCAGAGGGAAAAAAATAAAAAATAAAACCCCCCAACAGCTATATCTTATTTGCTTGTATAGTAGAGGGCAGGTCAGTGAGAAGTATTATATGACCATAAAATACAGGCAAGACACAAGATTCTGCATCATGATTGAAGGTTACATTTAACAGCTGTGGCAGTCGATAAGAGTCTTCCTACTTGATTTGTTAGGTTTTAAGGATCAGGCCCTAAAACCTCCTAATAACTGTTTGGTTGATGTAACATGTCATGACACAGGAGCTAATTCAAAATGTCACTTAATTTTTGCCCTTTTACATAGACACACAAATACATCAAAAATCCTATATAAACATCAAAGCTGGTTGCTTCCTTGCTTCTAGGAAGGACATGGATCTTTCTGAACTTAGTAAGAGCTTGAGCGCTTGCTTTCTAGTGATCTTTCATGCATACCTACTATGTATTATTTCTATTTTGCATTTACTAGTTTTCCTAAATCTTTGATTTGTACTCTCTATTTATTCTTTTATTAAAAAAATGATTGTGTATGAAGCATTTGGACAAATTTATTTATAATTGTTTCTGGATTATATACAGGACACTTCTGCTTCAGTCATTAGTTTCTGAAATTCATTTACCCATAATCTACTAACTCCAAGTCACTTCATGCAAAATTATGCACTTCCTTGTTTTCATTATTCAAGTTTACTTCCGTAATATTTATACAGGGCCGCTCATACAACTGCCCATGTACACACTGCAACACATCACCAATCAAATATATTTAATTTGGTTATATTCATCTACATAAGAAAAACATYGTTCGCAAGTGCCTTGTTCCATCCTCATTACCAAGATGTTCAGGGACCAAGAAATCATTAAAGTGTATAAACTCATTTGAATTTACCGACCCTTTCAGAAAATAAAATTAGAAGTGAAACATATATTACATTTATTGTGCATATCGATATCTAAAACATACCATCCTGGATTCCCTACTGGGAAGCTGGCAACATTGTACTTGTGATTCCCTACACACTGTTTTACAGTTTTCTCTTTAATTTTTATCTATTTGAAGTTTGAAATCTATGTCGAGAAGCAGTATCAATAGATCAGTTGGTAATTCATCTACTTTTGTCTCATCAGTTTAGATGAACAGCTGCAGCCTTGCTTAGTCCAAGCAGCCTGCACAAATCATACTTTGCTTAATAAATCTTATTTTCCAGTATATACACAGAAGTTAACAATATAATCTATTTCCTCATACTTTTATCTTGTCCTCCATTTTGCCAGAATCTATACTTTCATAAATTATATACTTAAGTAATTAAAGTATGTGAAACCACTCTTCTAGTTATACTATGTATATTTTTAAGTGTGAAGTATTGTATAATAGACAACAA
Organism: Rhea americana; assembly: GCF_003343005.1. Lineage (NCBI taxonomy): Eukaryota > Metazoa > Chordata > Aves > Rheiformes > Rheidae > Rhea > Rhea americana. Next base: position 1,941 of record NW_028186609.1, read on the forward strand.
TTTCTTAGATTTCAAGACCAAATTAATGAAATACAAAATTCTAATACTAAAATCTATGTTCTGACATATTTGATTATATAGGCTCAGGCTACACAGTAACTAAAATACTTTCCCAAATACATAAAGACACAGCTCATTTTTCACACACATAGGTTCCTGGGCTTGCTCAGAAAAAAAGAATCAGCAAATGCATACTGCATATCACTTCCTAGCCTAACATTTCATTTACATATAACTAATGAAATAACCAAATTAACCCTAGCTACTCCCATATAATAAATATCCTTCTGAGCGGAATGCAAACTAATATCCACACGACATCCAAAGTTCTTTTTTTGAGAACAATACAAAGATTTATTAATCAATAATTCTTTCTGTGTCACACCATGCAACTGCAAAGCACTCAAGTGCTTTAGGATGGAGAAAGGGAAAAGGTATGTTTTTATGTTTGTAACAGAATGGCTTACATCTGAAAGAACTATTTTGCTAGACTTGTCATTGCTAAGGTGCTACAAGCTACTTTATTTTGTGGGAAGCATCTTCCCACTGAGAACAAAGGGATATTACATTGGATATTTATCTATTATGACACAAAAGAGCTAAAAAGAGTTTGAAAAAAAGAAGAAAAAGAAATAGCAAAAACCTCCCCAGTTTTAATAATCTACCATTCAGATTGTGTGGTTTAGTGTGAATTAATAAAACCTACACCATCACTCCTACTCTACTACACACATAGCTATGCTGTAGATTTCTCTCCTCAAGCTAAACAGAATATCTTTCCTGGTCTATACTACAATAATAATGTGTATTTTATATTGCCTTTGATTTTGTGTAGAAAAATAGGGAAAAAGATTTTAAGCATAAGTTTTGCTTCTTGTACATAGTTAAAAGTGAAGGCAGATGCTTTCATTCTGGAACAATTTAAAAGAATATATTTGAATGATTCAGTTTCACAGGATGTGTGAATATAAGTCCTCCAGGGATTTAATTAGTTGTATTTTATCATAAATTGCATTCCCATAGACAGATGCTGCTACTGCATCATGCTGACAATAACAGACCAACTGACACTAAGACAACTTCTGAAATGTGTTCTTCTGAAGACATTAGGTACAGTAAAAAAAAAAAAACCTTAAATAGTGCTGATTTAAAGTACCGATGATCTTCCCAATTGATTTACCATACCCATTTGCAGGGCAGTTTATTTTATACTGTACAACAACTTAGTCTTCTCTAGTGTCATGAAGTTACACATTTTGCTAACCTAAAAATAGCTTTTTTGACTTTTCATACCAAAAATAGTGCGTATGAAAATTCTTAGTTCACTGTATCTATAGTTGTACTTTCAGAGAGCCTACATAAACACCTACTTGTTTTAAAAAACATCATTTTGATCTATTAACCGCTTGTCAACTAAAAGGTCATTGTTGCAATATGGCTATTTCTTTTTGCATTAAGCATTTTCATCCTATTATAGATTCAAGCCTTTAATATGTAAGACTTACTCCTCGAGTTTTACTTCTGAGTAAGAGCACCTACTTCTCAAAGACTTTGTGGAAAAATCCCTTTTCAATAGGAACCACCAACTGCAACGTAATTAAATGATCCTGACTTTTCTGACTAAGGAGTTTCCAAAGGCCATAACAGGAGATACTGTCTGAGCTGAAATTAGAATTCAAAATGAAGCAATTATTTGAAGTATTATTGGAAAATTATTTAAGTTTTTTTTTTTTTTGAAAAATACATAAGTACAGATCTACTATATAGTTATCACTTAGATAATATCAGATAACATCTCCAGGTATGTGTCCACATATCAGTGTTGATTTACATGTTGTCTGCTATTTTTATTGCACATTTTTATACTCCCGCCTACACTTGCACTGAAATTTCTCTTTCAAGATGACTTCTCAATTCAAAACATACTCCAGAAAGCTGGGATTTTCTTCTTCTTCTTCTTCTTCCTTTTTTTTTTAATATAGAAAAATCTGGCCAGGAATATTTTGTGTTCCCACTTGTTCTGTCTGTTTTGCAGTCAGTGAAATGGAGAGAGCTACAATAATGTTCAGCCTTGTAACAAGTTTGAAACCTAGGGCTTTTTTTTAACATCAGAGGCAGAGCTATAGTTAACACTGCTGGAGAAGGAGGATTCTTTCTTTTCCTTCTTTCAGCAGGACATAAGAACTTTTCTTGGCAAGTACAGTATCCTCAGTATGTGTCTACTTGTTTCTATTCCCAACCAAACAATTTTTACCAAAATGACAACTTATTTTTCATTTTCCTCTGCTTTTAAATTTAAAACAATTGCACTGCTGTGGTTGTAATGGTCTAAAGATTAGTAAGTGTCTGGATTCATGGGAGAAGTTAAGATCTTGTACTAGTCTATTTTTCACATTTAGATTCTTCATATATGAACTGTCATGTCTGCACCTTCTCTAACCTCAGTGATCATAGTTGCAATTGGTTCTGCAGAAAGAGAGAAGTCCACTTGTGTCTACTGTGTCGGTTGCAATCATAACGTCAGAGCCGTACACTATCTATAAAAATGAATCCTGTAAAATCCTAAACTTCTCTACGACTATTAATGGGAGATCTGTAGAAAGAGTCAGAATTGAATACAATCCAAGAGCAGAAGGAGCAGAGGAAAGCTCATTGGTGAGCTGTTTCTTTTCCTAATTCGTTACTACTTCTTTTATCTTCCTCCTTGGCAAGATCTCCGTCAGTACTCTAGCACATACACACAATCTGAGGGAACAGCAGGACTGTAATTCAAACTTGTATTACACGTTGCAGGGTACAGTTCCTCCTAATTCTGACACTAGCAGTTATAAAAAAAAGAAAAAGGAAAAAAAAAAAAAAAAAAAAAAGCTGGGTCTTGGCAAAAATAATGAAGTACTCAAAAAGCCAGTGTAGATGCTTCATTGGTAGCAACTTCAGCCATAACTAGAGAAGGAGTCTATTCACACCTCTCTCGGGTACTCTTTGAGAGAGTATGACCAGAAAGATAGCGCTGTACCTGTCAACTTCGGGCCAGTCTTTTTGTACCTGCCGCAGAAGAATGAACTCTTTGAAACATTTGCCAGGATGGTTAAACTAATGCATTAAAAAAAATGGGAATTTTGATATCTCTACAATAAATTATTTGTAAAATCTAAGTTGTCATTAATACTTCATTTGTGTTAAGCAGAGTATTACACTCCTTTATATTTTAAATCTGCTAGTGAAGAAAATCTCTGGATAAACTCTAGCATTTCCATTTAAGTGAGACAGGGCCACCCTGAACTCCTATCAGCAAGACTTCTGCATTGCTTGACAACATTAGGAGCATTTGGCACAGTCGAAGTCTGAATGAGAAAACCAGGATGGATAAGAGAGAGAGAAAGGAAAAGTGGGAAATGGAGGAGACATCRACAGTGAGAGAGCAAGGGCAAGTTTTGGTTCAGTCTCCTGCTGAAGGTTTTAATACTACCTGCCTTTACCTTGTAAATTTAAGTTCAGGTTGGTATACATAGTGGTTTCTAAATTGTCTAGAGATGCCCAAATTGGAAATGGCTTTAGACAGCTAAGTTAAAACATCTCGTCAAAGAGAGYGCATTCCAGGAAGAAAATAATGAAAAACAGTTTTGACAAAGTAGCTGACCTGTTACAATGTACCGTGGGAGAGAGTTTTTAGGAACACGTGCTACCCACTGGGTTTAATGTACAATCCTGCAYTGCATTGCAGAAACCCTTAAATGTTTCTGTGTAGCTGTGACATTCCTATTCGAGGCATACATTTCAATTTTTCTAGATATAACCTACAATATCCATTAAAAAAAATACTTACTCTGCAGTAGATGCCTTTTTCCTACTTTGTCTACAGAGATCTCACTGGAAATGTGTGCATTTTATAAACAAGCAGTGAGGTTACTGTTGACAGCACTCCACATTGGGCTTGCATCCAAACTCTGGATGCTCTCAAGTTGCACATCTTAGGGCACAAAAGAACGGAGATGGCCTGTTAGCCTCTCACATGCTTAGTCAATACACAATCCTAACACAAATGCACTCTGCCAAAGTTGGAGAGGAGGGCGGGTCCCAGAATCAATGTGGACAAATTATCTAGTTCTCTGCCTTCTACAGCACAAGAAACTTCCCCCTCTATGTACTTGTGTATATGAATCTCAGTATAGTTGGCTGATCAGAAGTTCTCGAATGAAGGCTCTAGGAGGAAAACCAATATAGACTGCAGGACTGCTGTAACTAGGCTTTTTATCTAGTAGACGTGAGAAGTAAAAGAAAAATAAAGGTATGCATTCTGAAGTGCCTGACCTGCAGCTCACCAGACATCTCCCAAGTCTGTCTTTAGCACTACCAAGCACCTAGTCAGGCTTTTGGAAATGTTTTGTGGAGGTGGCATCTCTTGTAAGCTGCAGACATCCAGGTAACACCACACATGGCCTGCAAATACCTGAAACGTGAAGGAGTTCACAATTCTCAACTATCTGCACTGTCCATTTAATGTTATAGTTGAGCATCTCAGGCTTTTCTTGAGACATTGGTAAAAATGGAGCACTCATCTAAAACAGCCTCCTCCAAAGCAACACAGTTTTGTAGAATTCCTTCAGCATTTCTGCCTTCATTTAATGGGCAGGAGTTCAATTCATTATCTTAGGCAAAAAATTGACTTCTCAGTATCTTTCAAGAACCTAGTCCTCCCTTACATCCACTTATCGGTTCTATAACACACACACACACACCCCTATAATACAAAAATCAACCATATAATACAAGAATGAATTCAAACAAAATTATTAACTAAAGTAATATTAATCCTAAATCTTAAAGACTACAGAGTAGTCAGCAGACAGCTGCTCAGTTTGAGCTTGTGGTCACAGACAACAGGAAAGGAAGGAACTAAGTAGTAGCGGGTACACAAAGCCCTCACGCTTCCCTACAGGGTACATCACTGCATTCAAGGCGTAAGGATAGCTTGTGCAGAAAAAACTTAGGATGCCAACCTCGGTGGTGGATAGAGCATAGCAGATCCACAACGGTTTCCTGTGGGCATTGTATTATGAAAAAAACCCTCACAGTTACAGTCAGATATGTAATAGGCTTCCTACCTGGACAGATGCCTACAGGTTAGGTCCCACTGATGGTACTCACCTATTGTATACTAAAAAATTTTCCATGAAGTTTAACAAATACTGAACTGACAATGATTAAATCCCAGCCAAAACCACTAATTGCAAACAAAGGAAGAAACAGCTTGGCAGAAATATTGTAATAGATTCTAACCAGAAATGCCAGGAACTGTATTATTACTGTCTCCAAGGTTCATTTAAGAAATGTATTTCATTAAAAAGGACAAAGTAACTTGCAAATTTCAAATTCAATGTACTCTCAAAAGAAAGGAATATTTAATGATGTGCACATCGCTAATACTGGCATTTAAGTTGCATTTTATTGAAAAAATATAATTTAAAAGAGAAACCAGATCATTCTCTCACAGCCACATTGATTGTGTAATGGTAACAACAATAAAACAGCAGTATAAATTTCACTTAAGGCAAAAAGCAGATGTGTCTATATTTAAAAGCAGGCTTGGAAAATACAAAAAGATTGAAAACCATCATTTTTATAGAACTGTTAAATTTGTGCATGTATATGAATGTATGTAAGAAACGTATTTTAGACAGTAATCCTTTCTATTCATTTTTGCTCCCTTCAAACTGTGAAAAGTAACATTCTGAAGAAGAGCTTTTATAAAAAACAGTATTAAAATGATTTGCACTAGATTTTGCAATGTAGAGAAAACCCCTAGGATTTTAAAATTCATTCACAGTACTTGCAACTCGAGTACAATTTGCTGGCCTCCAATACTGACAGCCTCAATTTTCACTGTCCAGATAATTCAAGAGACTGAAATTGGAAGGCTTTTACATATATATGAATATATATATGCACATAGATTTACACACACACACACACAAACAAGTGACTTACTAGTCCATTTCATTTTATAATGTTCATTTGGTTTTACCTCCCAGGTTATATATTAAAAAAATAAATAAATAAAWAAAAACAACAGACACCAGCATTGGCAGGTAGCTCGCAACATTCTCTCTTTCAGAAAATGTTTTAGGATTGTGGCTGAGTGCTAACTGACGGCTGCAGTGCTTCAATATCTTGTATGAATACGCAACATATCTAGRGAATGAAAGACTCTCCTATAAAGCACAAGGCTTTGACTGATTTCTAAAGCTGGGATCTTTTCCTGCTACAGAGCTGGTGAAGTGCACAGCAGCTATCCCTATTAGCTTCCCCAAATGGTACAGCCGGCTTGATGGATTTCTAGGAGTTAAGTTACACCCCTGGGATTCTGCCCATGTCTTCAGAAATTAAATCATTCACTGCTCGAAGAGAACCTCAGTTTGACAAGCACTGATAGATATCCCTTTACAAGAAAACCCTCAGAAACAGAGGAAGGATGGCCTGTCATCTACGAACTTGTTCTGAATTTGGCTGTAACCCAAGTGCTATATAGAGGAAAATACACGCACCTTGTTACTCTTTAGACAATTTTAAGGTCTCCTTTGAGCATCAAGAATTTCAGAAATATTTTAATAATCCAGGAAATCAATACATCACCAACAGAGCTTGCCACCTGGTGATTCTTTGATTCTGCACAGGCATAACTTTTAATAGTCAGTGATATCATACAATTTTTGGAGCTACTTGGCAGCAGGATAACTGTTGGATGCTACTAGTCTGCTGATCTCTCACAAACTGCAAATACCATCCGTAGTACGTGAACAAAGTTGCTTAAAAATAGATGATGTGCTGTGGTGCTGACATTCTACATATTGTGTAAATTTGAGCTAGTCGGTCTGGTGGTTGCCAAAGCAGCTTTGCAGCATGCAGAACACACTCAGTATTCAGCATGACTACAGCATCTGGCATGGTGGCTAGAGAAAAAGAGATCCATGAGCTCTTCTCTAACAGGGAAAATGAAGATCTACATCCAAACCATATCGCTGATGTAGAAATGATCTTGTATATACTAAACTAGCACTTCCACCTTCCCTGACAGGGTCAGGCACGATGAGAAACAAAAAGAACAGAGGGTTATGATGGCTAATAACAAGGCGTAAGTCATAACAGTCAAACTTGCATTCTCCTCCACAGCTTTCCATCCAAGGGAATTATAATGTGACTTCCAAACTTTTCARTATAAGATGAAAAGAAGGAATTATGCTCCTCAAATGCTGCTGCTGAAGTCCTGGGAACAGGAAGGGTGTCCCTAAGTGATAACCCCAAGAACACTAAATAAGTGCTGGGTTTAGATCTGGAAAGCACTTTACCAGAAGACACATCTTTGCATGGTAGGCCTGGTACCAGAAAGGTACCAGATCACCAGCAGTGTACAGCTCTAAGGACTTTGGTTTCAAGAGAAGGAATCTGTGCTGTCAGCATCTAGGATTATTGAAAATACAGGTATCCAGAACTTCTGGTGCTGAGGGCTCCCATGAGTAAGGCTTTTTTTTCTTCGTTTTTGTATTTAACATAATGCACAATTAAATTCCAAAACTCATTAATAGAGAGCATCACCAAGTTAACTACCTATACAGTATCACAGGATTGGTAAGGTTGGAAGGGACCTCTGGAGATCATCTAGTCCAACCTCCCTGCTCAAGCAGGGTCACCTACAGCATGGTAGACAGGGTTGCATCCAGGCGGGCCTTGAAGATCTCCAGAGAAGGAGACTCCACAACCTCTCTGGGCAACCTGTTCCAGTGCTCCGTCACTCTCATAGGGAAGAAATTCCCCCTCACGCTCAGGCAGAACTTCCTGTGCTTCAACTTCTGCCCGTTGCCTCTTGTCCTGTTACACGGGACAACTGAAAAGAGTTTGGCCCTGTCCCCTTGACACCCTCCCTTCAGGTACTTGTCCACACTGATAAGATCCCCCCTTCAGTCTTCTCTTCCCCAGGCTGAAGAGGCCCAGCTCTCGCAGCCGTTCCTCATAGGGCAGGTGCTCCAGACCTCTGATCATCCTTGTAGCCCTACGCTGGACTCTCCCCAGTGGCTCCATGTCTCTCTTGCACTGGGGAGCCCAGAACTGGACACAGCACTCGAGATGAGGCCTCACCAGGGCTGAGGAGAGGGGCAGGATCACCTCCCTCCACCTGCTGCCAACATTCTGCCCAATGCACCCCAGGAGACCATTGGCCTTCTTGGCCACACGGGCACATTGCTGCCTCATGCTCAACTTGTCATCCACCAGCACTCCCAGGTCCTTCTCGGCAGAGCTGCTCTCCACAAGGTCAGCCCCCAGCTTGTACCGCTGCCTAGGGTTATTCCTCCCTAGGTGCAGGACCCTGCACTTGCCCTTGTTGAACCCAGGAGGTTCCTTTCTGCCCAGCTCTCCAGCCTGTCCAGGTCTCTCTGAAGGGCAACATAGCCCTCAGGTGTGTCAGCCACTCCTCCCAGCTTGGGATCATCAGCAAAGTTGCTGAGGAGACACTCTATCCCCTCCTCCAGGTCATTGATGAAGAAGTTGAAGAGGATGGGACCCAGTACTGAGCCCTGGGGGATGCCACTAGCCACAGGCCTCCAACTAGACTCCACACCACCGATGACGACCCTCTGAGCTCTGCCTTTCAGCCAGTTCTCAATCCACCTCACCGTCCACTCATCTAACCCACACTTCCTGAGCTTCTCTAGGAGGATGTTATGGGAGACAGTGTCAAAAGCCTTGCTGAAGGCAAGGTACACAACGTCCATTGCTCTTCCCCCATCTACCCAGCCAGTCATGTCATCATAGAAGGCTATCAGATTGATTAAGCAGGATTTCCCCTTGGTGAATCCATGCTGGCTACTCCTGATCACCTTCTTCTCCATATGCCTGGAGATGACCTCCAGAATGAGCTGTTCCATCACCTTTCCAGGGATGGAGGTGAGGCTGACTGGCCTAKAGTTGCCTGGGCCCTCCTTCTTGCCCCTCTTGAAGACTGGAGTGATATCGGCTTTCTTCCAGGCCTCAGGCACCTTTCCAGGTCTCCAAGACTTTTCAAAGATGATGGAGAGCAGCCTGGCAATAACATCTGCCAGCTTCCTCAGGACCCATGGGTGCATCCCATCTGGGCCCATGGATTTGTGGATGTCTAGCCTGCCCAGAAGGTCTCTAACCCTATCCTCCTCAACMAAAGCAAAGTCTTCCCTTCTCCAGACTTTCTCCCTCACGTCCAGGCTGCAGGATTCCTGGGGGCTGCCCTTAGCAGTGAAGACTGAAGCAAAGAAGGCATTCAGTAATTCTACCTTCTCTGTAGCCCTTGTCACCATGGCCCCCACCCCATTCAGCAGCAGGTCCACATTTTCCCTAGTCCTCCTCATGCTGCTGATGTATTTGAATAAGCCCTTCCTGTTGTCCTTTACATCCCTTGCAAGACTCAATTCCAACTGGGCCTTAGCCTTCCTTGCAGCATCTCTACATGCTCTGACTGCATTCCTGTAATTCTCCCAAGTAGCCTGTCCCCTCTTCCACATTCTGTGTATTTTCTTCTTCTGTCTGAACTTGGCCAAGAGCTCCTTGCTCACCCATGCAGGTCTCCTGCCCCTTTTGCTGCACTTCTTACTCATAGGGATGCACCACTCTTGAGCTTGGAGGAAGTGATGTTTGAATACTAGCCAGCTCTCCTGGACCCCCCCCTTCCTTCTAGGGTCTTAATCCATGAGATTCCTCCAAGTAAGTCTCTGAAGAGCCCGAAGTCCGCTCTCCTGAAGTCCAGGGTTGCAATCCTGCTTGTTGCCCTAGTTCTTTCCTGCCAGATCCTGAACTCCACTATTTCATATACATATACTAAATATACATCCCTAAGCATCTCTACTCTGCTTTAGAATAGTTTTCATGCTGGGCACCTGGAAACAATGTGCCTTTCCAAAATGCACAAAAAAACATTTGGTATGCCCACCATTAAGAAGCACAACAGCCTCACAGAAGAGAAAATCATTTTTGCGCTATTTATACTCCAGAATAGCAAGCCAGAGGAGGACTAGGATGATTCTGGGAGAAACAAATTCCAGTTCTATAAATACATTTTCTCTTATCACAGGATTCCAATTCCAGCAAAATGTAGGTGTGCCTCTCACCTGGAAATTTAAAAGACAAAGGCAGCAAATTTCATGCCATACCATAACAAGGCCATTTTAGGGTAAAACAAAACAAGGGTAGGTTATTCAGCTGGGAAGCATACTTTTATCATGCTGCGTCTCCATGCATTTCGAAGAGCAAGGGAACTCAGAGCCAACAATTTATACATGCAAAAACCAGGAATACCAGTTTTTCATAATTAATTTGATCCATATGCTAGGAAGTATACTGTAAAACAATGGAAATGTTTCATGCTTTGTTTTTTCCCTCCCTTAAAGTAGCCTATATACACTTGCCTACTTATAGCTAAAGGCAACATGGGAACAAAAGGAGACAGTAATCTTAGAGTTCAACTGCAGTTGAAAAATACACAATAAATTATCTGCTGGATTACAAACAGTAGGTCATCCCTTCTTTATTAGCATTATTATAATGGCCAGAAGCAGTGATCAAAATTAGAACCTTTTCACTTTATTGCACAAAGAAGGATGACAATATACAGACCTATGAGAAAACAGTCTCAGAACTTGTAAGAACAGTAAGAGAAGACAGACAAAATGAGAGAGACAAAAGACAGAAAAGAAGCTAAAATCACAAAGCAATAAGTAGCAAATCAACAGAAGCAATAACACTCATCTGTGCTACCGAATTTATCTTACTTTAAACATATTTTTTTGTACTTGCTTCTCTGCCTTAACTCTATTCCAAAAATGTGAAAAAAAGAACAAGAAACTCAAAACACTTACGCCCTTACTACTTTGCAGTTCAATTGTTCACAAGTAGAATGGTATTTGCTTTATTTGTAAAAACTGATGGATGTCTGGGAACTTAAGGGAGAGATAGAATATCTCTCTCAACATTAGAGTTTAACCCTTATGAACATGGCTGTTAAATACTTTTCTGCAAATTACACATTATCCTCTGGAAAAAATAGGAAATACTTTCAACACATGGAAAAATATATTTTGTACTTACTGACAAGTTACTTAAAAACTAGCTAACCTAGTTACTTAAATCCTACCAAATGGCTTTTTATATTATGCTGAAATTTACTTCAAGACAAAGAAATTGATCTGCAATATCTGAAAATCATGGCTGCATTGACGGACAGCAGATGCAATCTCAGCTGAACATAAAAACTGCCTCCCACTTCAAAAGAGCTGAATAGCATTTGTGAAGCGTTTTGTGGAAAATGCATGAATTTATTCATACATATTTATTTTGGAAGAGAATTCATAGCCAACTGAGCATATCTACAAAAATATATAAGAAGTGGCATGCTAGTCAAATTATTCATTTTTTTTTGCTGGTAGGGAGCATCTGGAAAAAACAGCATAATGTTCATTTTCACCAATATACCAAAGTGTCAGTCAGTCAATACTCTCAGAGTATTTTACAGAAGATGAGCAACCAGTCTACATTACTTAAGCTTCACGTTCTTGGCCTAAACATTGAATGCCAGGGCTTTTACTGGCCTAATTAATACAATTATAAAGAAACGTGCCTTTTTAAAATGTGGAACTTCATTAATTATCCTAGAACAGCTTATTTCCCATTTCTCTTAAAAGTCTGTCATGCTTGTTTACTCCACTTGCTTTTTCTAAGGGCTTTTACCACATTCTCCGTAGAAAATTCAGACGTAAAAAGCAAGAACAYACACAAAATTCCYGTCCCTTGTTATGAGCTGTTATGTYGGCAAATGCCACTTTCACTAATGATACTTCAAGATGTACTTTGAAGTTATTTAGGAGAATTACAGTGGAGCATCAGCCTCATTCTGGTAAAGATTACAAATATCTTACAAATGTCTTAAAAGTCCGCTCTTCCTGGCCTTCTGAAATCCTGGAACTTCTTTTTTTTTAAGCTGGTATAGTGAACGGGAGAGCTCAGTAATTCAGATTACATTTATTTGAGGCAAAGTCTTCCAAAGTCCATTTCTAAAGGCTATCAGCATTTCAGGGGAAATTGTGAACAAAACGAGGGATCTCATTTTATCTGAGTTTTTACGTGGCATCTGCTATTTTGGGGGAAGCTTCCAACACTGCATCCAACAAGTACTTGAACTTCACAGATCCATAAAAGCAGACTTTGCACRTGCCTTCAAGACCACCCAGAACTGTTAGCCTGGCAGCCAGCTGCCCACTTCTCTATCAGTCTGAGCAATCCTAAAGCACTTGCTGTAGCAACTGTCAGTTTGAGTCAGAGCTCTGCAGAAGTCTCTTCCAGGGATTCTTCTTTTCTTTTCTTTTCTTTTTTCTTTTCTTTTTTTTCCCCCCACAAACTTTTCCTCCAAATGAATTGTAGTTTGAGCACATATGATACTCAGTGTGCTCAAATTATTTTTGAAAAAAAGACTACCCAAATAAATATTGCCTATGAGGAAAGGGGGAAACAGAAGTAAAAAGAATGGGGAAAGGAGTACTAAAAAAGAATGGTGGAGGAAAAGGTTTTGCTATAGTTAGAGAGGGATGGAGGTGAGAGAATCTGCCCAGGCACAGAAACCAGTAACCAGGCAGAGGAAATCAGAGATGAGGTCCATGCCAGCCCCCCACCTTCTCTCTTTTGTGAAAAATAAAAAACCTTCAGAGGTACCAATACCTTTTCTCAAGTGACCTAGAGCTTGATGGGATCTTGGATCTTGAAAGAGTCCTCTTTCCCTGTGCCCCCTCCTACCCAGTGCAAACTAACCTCAGATGACCTTTGCTTCGGGGTCAGCCCTCAACTCCAACAGGATTAAGCATGGGGACCAGGAGATGAAGGTAATGGAAATGAAAGTCTCTTAAACCTCGGAAACAGAAAATTAAGGGATAGATCTTGCCTCCTTGTGGTGGAAAGCCAACCACAGTGAGAGGGAGAAAATGATCTAGTTTGGGAGGGTCCGCCAGGGTGGACCCGCCTCTGGCAGCTTGAAGGAAGCAAGGGGAAGGCAGCCCACCTAGGTAACCCACACGGTGGAGGCACAAGATCGCTGCCTAACACAGTGTGGGCTGTATAACAAACCACACGTGTGACCCAATCTGTGATACACAACCTCTTCTCGTGCTACAGGATGGGGCAAGAAGGGAAGTACTGACTAGCCAGAGTAGCATAGGGAAGGTATTTTCTGCGACCATCACATAGAAAAACTGTCCACAATCCAGGACTCCGTCTTTTTTCTGACCATACAGTCAAAATATTTTTAAGTAGCACCATGAGACCCACTCCCACAATAACCAAGTGGACAGAAACTGGGAGAGGTGCCTGGAAATTGCATCCTATTTTTCAACCAGATGCAGTGGCATCACTAGTAGTTACTATAAATGTGTGACCAATCATTAAAATGCTACAAAGAACAAATCTTTTTAATTAAAAAAAAATCTAGGAAATTCAATGATGTGAAAATTTACTAGTGCAGGACTGCAGGTGTTTCATGGTATTTGTTCCCCTTCTAGGATTTCAAGTTCAGCAAAGTGAAAAGAAACCCTGCCAACAACAAAAATTCCGAAATGGTAAATACTGGATGAAGATACTTGGCCACAATTTTATTCTACTTTTCTGACCAGTTACGTTTGTGCCTTGCCTTTGCATTGCTCTGAACATAAGCTGTCTACACCTGCCCTGTAACGTTAAGCCTGTTCCTTGGCAAAAAAACAACTATAATCTGCTACATTTGACAACACTTTCACCCATAGACACATCTCATCTAATTCTGTGCCTTCATTAGCCATCCTTAAGCCCACATATCATACTTATCTCCCACCTAACTGCTGGCAGCCCCCACGATGAGACCATCACTTTGTCCGCTCACTGAAACACTACAATGCAGCAGGAAAATCAAATGCTATGCCAAACAACATATCCATCAGTCCATTTCCTTGGGTTAGGTACAGAGGCAGCTACAAGGAATCCGTATCTGCATTTAACACCAGGGAAGTATATAATTCCTTTTAGTTACAGCGAACTTCCAGAAAAAAAATGAGTACAGTTACTGGAATGTGCAGCTTAAGTTCATTTTTTAGATCTACAGAGTTTGAAGCAACTGCATTTGTTATTAAATTTTATTTCCTTCCTGAACTCAATTTACTATTGTAGCACTTAAAACCTACACAACAGATTTGCTGTTTTATCAATATTATCAATTCCACCTTTGGAGAATTTCTCTCATGTTAAGCACAATAGTAAATAAAAAAGTGAACAAAAAAGGTTTTACATAACATAATTCTGTAACTTATGCAGTTTATTTCCACTGCTCTTGCTTATTTTTAAGCACCAACAGGCACTGCAGCATGTTGAGGGTGGGTGAGCGTAAAGGGAGTGAACAGAGAAGTTCAGTTCCGCTACTCAAATACCAGAAACGTTATTTGGGCTTAGACCAAATTCTTCGGAGGCTGTGACTGCTAGATCTGCTAAATCTCATGCTGATTTCCCCTAGATGAGATTTTTTTTTTTACTTGATGGTGAAAGACAAAAAAAAATCTCTAACAACATGAAAAGTTAAAAGTCTAAGCACACACAGCCTGTCACTATTTCTAAAAGAATGAAAAATAAAAAAAAAATTACTGTCAGTTTTCAGCTTCCCAGTGCTTCYTAACACAAAACCTGCTTTCATGTTCGTATCCTTGCGGGCTCCTACAGGAGCTCAACATGACAAAATGGAAGTTCAAGGGGGGCTTCATGCACGCAGGCATGACAAAAAGGATGCTGACAAATTTAAAGTTCGGGCAGTATTTCATTAAAGCCGTCACTTTGAGTTTTGCCTCCTGCTGTGGCCCAACCACAGGCAGCTCATCTGATCAGTTACTGGAACTCTGCGTACCAAATCCAAAATAACACTCAGATCAGGCAACTTGTGATTAAAACAATTATGAACTAAACACACTCCACAGACTCTATTCACAAATATTTAAATTTGTCAGATTGAAATGACTCCTGTTCTGGTAACACCGCATTTGGATCATACTCCATTTCACACTGATGACAAAAGTTACGATAGCAATTATGAAACACAGACTGAAATAAGTTCATTGTATGCAGGCAAATACATGGTTCTGATTTGCAAACAGCTATAACAAAGTTTGAAAACTGAATAAACACAGTAAGAAAATATTAGAGCAGTTAATAACAAAGTAGGCTCGTAAAATATCAGCACAAATGTGGCGTATGATGCACAGAAAACATCAGAAATTGTGAAAAATCACTTTGCCTTTTCTGCATTTTTCTAGTAATCCTAAAACTAAGGCAGCAAGCCTGACGATTCTCTTTCTGAAATTTCCTGCCTTGTATTTCTCTATTTACAACAAAATCATAATATAAGAGGGTGATTTAATTAAAACAAGCATGCTTATAATACATAAAAATGTATTTAACATAATGCACAATTAAATTCCAAAACTCATTAATAGAGAGCATCACCAAGTTAACTACCTATACAGTATCACAGGATTGGTAAGGTTGAAAGGGACCTCTGGAGATCATCTAGTCCAACCTCCCTGCTCAGCAGGGTCACCTACAGCATGGTAGACAGGGTTGCATCCAGGCGGGCCTTGAAGATCTCCAGAGAAGGAGACTCCACAACCTCTCTGGGCAACCTGTTCCAGTGCTCCGTCACTCTCACAGGGAAGAAATTCCCCCTCACGSTCAGGCAGAACTTCCTGTGCTTCAATTTCTGCCCGTTGCCTCTTGTCCTGTTACACGGGACAACTGAAAAGAGTTTGKCCCYGTCCCCTTGACACCCTCCCTTCAGGTACTTGTCCACACTGATAAGATCCCCCCTTCAGTCTTCTCTTCCCCAGGCTGAAGAGGCCCAGCTCTCGCAGCCGTTCCTCATAGGGCAGGTGCTCCAGACCTCTGATCCTTCTGTAGCCATATGCTGGACTCTCTCCAGGAGCTTCATGTCTCTCTTGTGCTGGGGAGCCCAGAACTGGACACAGCACTCGAGATGAGGCCTCASCAGGGCTGAGGAGAGGGGCAGGATCACCTCCCTCCACCTGCTGCCAACACTCTGCCCAATGCACCCCAGGAGACCATTGGCCTTCTTGGCCACAAGGGCACATTGCTGCCTCATGCTCAACTTGTCATCCACCAGCACTCCCAGGTCCTTCTCGGCAGAGCTGCCCTCCACAAGGTCAGCCCCCAGCTTGTACCGCTGCCTAGGGTTATTCCTCCCTAGGTGCAGGACCCTGCACTTGCCCTTGYTGAACCTCAGGAGGTTCCTCTCTGCCCAACTCTCCAGTCTGTCCAGGTCTCTCTGAAGGGCAGCACAGCCCTCAGGTGTGTCAGCCACTCCTCCCAGCTTGGGATCACCAGCAAAGCTGCTGAGGAGACACTCTATCCTCTCATCCAGGTCATTGATGAAGAAGTTGAACAGGATGGGACTCAGTACTGAGCCCTGGGGGACACCACCAGCCTGCATGGTGAATTCTGTATGTATTAGATGAAATTTTCCAAAGTCACTGAACAATTCTGTTTCACAGAATTAGAGTGGTTGAGGTTGGAAGAGACCTCAGGAGATCATCTAGTCCAACCTCCCTGCTCAAGCAGGGTCACCTACAGCATGGTAAACAGGGTTGCATCCAGGCGGGCTTTGAGTATCTCCACAGAAGGAGACTCCACAACCTCTCTGGGCAACATAGTCCAGTCCTCTTTCACTCTCTGTCACTTTAATTTATATCTTGTGGTTTCCATGTCACTTCTGACAATTTCACTCACTACCTTTTCTAGTAATCTTCCCATTCAGGTCTCTGACTTCTCTCTAAACTCTTTCCTATTTCGGTCATTTTAGATATCTTTTCTGAGATGTTCTTTATCTAGAATGCTACAACATTACTTTGAGTATTTAGTGAAATTCATGAAATTCAATTTGGGCAATCTGTACACGAAGCTTGTCCTAACAAGGCCAATGTAAACCTTTAAGCTCTTAGTAAATTCTGCTTTAATCATATTCAAATACACAGATATACATTTTGATATGCACAAATACAATGCATGCTCCGGTAAGTTATGTATRTGATGGAAATCATCCCACCAGTCAGTACCAAGGGGATGTACAATTCTCACTCCAACCTTCATTCCCTCCGTCTGCTAAATGTACCCCAAAAGGATGAACAGATCCAATCCTATATAAATCTTACATAATACCATGATACTGGGGAGAAAAGTCATCCCTCTCTAGTAAGGTAATAATAAAAGTATCAGAATAAGATATTACATACTTATTTGTAATATAACTGTCCTACCTTTTCAGTTTCATATAATTTTCGCTAGCTGCAGGTCTGCATTCAGCACGTTGTACCACTATTCCTTCCAGGGAAAGTTTGTCTAGAATGGAAAACAAAGCAAAAATGCCCATTAAAATAAAATTCACCACTGTAGTCAGCATTTGAATTATTTTTCACTAATGCAGAGTTTAGTAAACATAAATTCTCAAATCAGTATTTAGACATTGAAGAATAAAGAAGCCGAATAAATACACTTACACAGCTGGTATCCCACATACATCCTTGTTTTGCCATCAGATGTTTTACATGTTATAAAGTAATTACAAAGACCAAATTTTTCATAAAAAGCTAGCAGCCGTGTAGGCCTCCTTTGTTAGTGTTGCACTGACCAATACCTAGGAACTGTTTTGTAGAAATGTGCCTTGATTACAGCCAGTGTCTCTGAAAAAATAATCTACAAAGGGATCCTAATCAAAATATCCACAATTAGTGGAAGATAAAATGAGAGTAAATTTTTACCCTGTCTGAATTTGGTCAGAAAAATGGTAACCTATTTTCATTTCTGTAACAATAAAAAATATTCTTCATCAAATGAGCATAGCGCAATAAAATAATAATATATATGCTAACACCGGGAGAAAAAAAAATCCTGCAGCTAGTGATCTAGAAGTTGGCCTGCGTAAGAAAGTTTTAGTTAACACTGTTCTCTGTACATCCACCTCTGTAAGAGCTGCTTTGCAATCTGATGTCAACACCTTTTTGCCTAAAGCAGCAGTGACGGCCAGAGCAGGACAAATAATAGCAGCTGCTGCTGTAAAGGAGGAAAAGGCTAAAAACTGAAAGCAACTTTACAAAGAAAGCAAGCAAAAGTGACCTTGGCTAGGCACCTGCTTTTCTTCTAGGATGGTCTAATACCTAGTGAATGAGCGGAGTCAATTTAACTCTCTCTTTCAGGCACAGGCAGTGCAGTGTGCACAGAATACACACGCCTGGAACAGCCACGTGGAACACTTCGGCAAACTGATTAACTCTCACTACTTAAAATGTTCCTCCAAAAGCATCTCATCTTGCTTCTGGTGTAGGGTATAACATTGCCACTGTCACTGTCAGCTGTCGTGGAAGATAATAGAAATGCTTAGGAGAACTGAGTCACGTAACACCAGGCACTCCTTCCACAGGTGCCCCTGATTCTTCCAGTGCCTTGCAGACAGATTTACAGATGCAATAGTATTTCAAAGATGGCTCTCTTAAAATAATACAAAGAACAATTACTTTGACATCAAGTATTTCAAATGATTTCATTTACACTTCCTTGTTTTGATTTAGCAATTAATTAAATCCTTTATGGGAAGAAGAACAACACACTTTTCTTCTCCGAGTTTTGAACACATCAAAGCAAAATTTTATGAAAATACCTCTGCTTTTACAGATTCATAATGGTTTAAAGTCAGATGAGAGAACTTAGTCTACTTACCTGAACTCCTGTGTATCATAGAAAATTAAATTTTATCCTTTTCTGTAAAGAGCCTAATAATTTAGGTGTGACTATGGCGCTACTACCATTAGTGCTTGATTTCTAACATGAATTTGTCTTCAGCTTCTAGCAGTTAATTCATCCTTCTATACTTTCTAAAAAGCCTTTTAGTACCTTTTATTTTCTCCATGTGAAAGCACCTATACATTGCAATTAGGTCACTTATCAACCTTCTTTACAATAAATGAAATAGTTCAAGCTCATGCATTATCTCACCATAAGGCATTTTATACCGCACTTAAATCAGTTTTGTGGTTCTTATCTGCACCTTGTTCAATCTTTCAATGATATTTTAAGAACACAGACTCCATGAAGTAGATGTAATACTCCTATACTGGTCTTATCATACTATATAGAAAGATACAATAACCATTCTAAGAAAAATAACAGGATAAAATAACCATACAAAGATAAAACAATATGAGAAGAGTTTTTACATCTAATTTGGAATTTATCTCGGCTCACTTTAGCCATCTCAAGGTCGTTCAGCAAACGCTCCGAGTTCAACGGAGGAAGTGAGACTTTCAGAAGACAATTGGTCCCACCTCCTTCAGGATTCAGTGAATTGCCCTGTGCTGGTAGGGTTTTTTTCCTCCACTGATTGTGTTTCGTGTTTAGATGGCTAAAACTGGGTTATGATCAATTCCTCTCTAAAGTCAAGCTCAGTGGCTTGATGAAGCTGACTGTCTATTATGTCCTTAACACATAGGACACACATCTATTCTGAGACTTTTCCAAGTCTTGCATTCTACAGATGTGCTTTGCACACCCTCTTCCTAGGTATACAATTGCCTTTAGCTTGGTGAAAATGCTTTTTATTTAAGCAGATCCTGGGAACTAAGTGATTCAGGTCACACTATAACAGTCCTGTCATAGTTATTCACTGTCTGACCAGCATTTATGTCAATCATGACACATTTTATGAGCAGCGATTCCATCTTACTGCTGGCCCTCTTGCTGATCCTGGAGGAAGCCCTTCAAACTGCTATATGAGAATGACTTCCTACTGATAATTACTTTCTGATAACTGTCAGCCAGTTCTTCATCTCATTCAGTGCTTGCTGATTTTTTTCTTTAACAAAAATCAGAATATCACAAGCTACTAAATTATGTGCAGTATGAAATGCTAACAGACTGCAACCATGTTGCTACTTTATCAAGCTCATAATCTCAAAAATAAATGAAATGAGGTTTATTTGACCAGAAAACCTTTACATTAAGCCACACTTGCTAGTACTCATTGTATTTCTGTTCTTTGCTTTTCTACTGCTTGAACTCCATGACAATTTTTCCATTAGTTTGTATAGTACAGGTGTAAGGCTAACTAGCCTGTACTTAGATAAGTCATCCCTTCTACTACTTTCTGAATGCTGCCATGTCACTCCTGTGAACTGCAGAATTCTGAAACTACTCCTAAATTTTAAGAATCAGCATCAGTAAACTAGGTATCAGCCACATCAATCTTTTATGAAATTAATTATAAGTTGTTTCAGCTTTTCATTTAAAATTACTTATCCTTAGTAATATCTTATGATTTATTTCACACCTTTAGTAATATCCTCTTTTAATTACCAGTGGTCTAGGCTTCTTGGGTTTAATATTCCACTATTTCATCAACTGCTTCGGTATACAAGGCTGTCAACAGTCTCTGAGATCACAATGTTACAGCTAACTGGCCTGATACACTGTCCAGAAAATTTATCCACTATCCAGAAGCCAAAGTTCATGTCTCACTTTTCCTGGGCCATCTTGGGGATTGCAACATATCCAGAGAGTCTATCAGAATAAATATTCTCTGGTAAAGATGCACTAAACCTCCAAATGCAAGGCTGTAGAGGGAGAACAAAGTTTTTATTGCCTTCACAGCCTAATTAGTCTTCATTCACCAAAATACCATGCATCTGTTCATTAACTTCAGAAACCTAGATTACTTTTCACCTGTTGCTGGGCCAGAGCTCCAATGAAGACATCCCAAATGTTACATGTCTATCTGGACACACGGTACTTCCACAGTCATATTAATCTGGAATCCAAAGGATGAATAAAACATGAAAGCAGCAATTCCTCACTAAAATACCTACCAAAAATAAAGCAKACAGAACTACACAGATGAATAGGCTAGAGTTGGGAAAAGTAGACAAGTCCAACGATTACAGGAGAAAACAGAGACATTTCCCAAAGTTTTTCACATTCTGAATGGTCCTTACGTGAGGGGAAGATACAAGTACACTGTGAATGCAGCTTTAGACAGGATGGTCTACACAATCCATAACTGCATTGCTAGCTGCCAGATGCACGCTCGCCCCTAAATCCCTGCTTGAACACCCTAATGCCAGCCTGTCAAGGAATTTCAACTGTTGACTCTCTTAGTGACAGGCAAGTGATGTGTTATGTGCTCTTGCTGATTCCAGCTTCAGCTTCTGACAACAAACCCCATCAAATAAAAAGAAGGTGGTTAAAATGCTGAAGACTAACTTAATAAACAGGCACTGGAGAAATTTACTGGGATTGTGCAGCAAACATTATTGATTGAGTTTTTTTAGAGAAAGAAAAAGAGAAAGAGAGAGAGGGAATTGTCTAGATTTTAATGTGTTAATTTTCCAGTCTGACTGCACCTGGCTCCAATTTACAGCCACTGGGTCTTGTTAGATCTTTGGCTGCTAAGCTGGAGTGCTTGCTGTAAAAGCTTTCTGCCCGTTCAGGCATTTMGGTACTCCCTCCCCTTTATAAGCCTAATAAATCACATTTTCTGGATTCTTCCATTAGGCGTGTGTTTTCCAGCTTCTTAAGCATCCTTACCGGTCCAATTTATTAACATCTCTCCCAAACTGCAGGTCTCATGGGCAGGTTTTATAGAGTGTTGGGCAGAACCCACAGTTTTTTAGCTCCTGTTCAACTCGAGAGCTGATGGGCAGAGATGCACAGAAAGGAGGAGATGGAGACCCACCTCAGAGGCCACCATCCCCAGGCGGTAGGAAGACAGGAAAGGGTTTGTGTCAGGCAGTGAGCTTCAGCTCCCTGGCGGGTAGAGGATCAGCAGTTGCCTCTCAGTGTCCCAGTCAGGAGCCCCAGTAGTTCTCCCTTTCCCTCGCCCTGCTGTGCTGCTGCTCAGGCTCCTGCACTTCAGGGCTGGATGGCGGCATCCCCGTTGCACCATCTCCTTCCTTATTTACTATACCCTTACTCTGTATCATCTTCAAACTCTCAGTAACCACATTCTTCTTCATTGGCCAGACTGAAATAAATCACCAGCCATAAATAAATAAATATATAACAAAGAACCAAATCACAGCAGCATTTCAGTGAAAATTCTCTGCTTACATTTATTAGTGTGAGATCCAGGAGATAGCTTTTCTGTAGAGTTAAATGAAAGGGAAACTATAATATACAGTCTAATTCAAAATGACAAATGAGGCCTGTTCACAGATTTAACAGAAAAAAGCACTACCTCCTTTGATGATCAAACTTACAACATAAAAAAACCTCATTTTAAATTGAGACAGTCCATTTTCCCTACACCAGCATTGATTATTATTATTATATAACTCTTCCTTAATTTTTAAATGATTGACCCCCAAGTCAGATTTTTTATTGTTTTGTATATACAATCATTTTTCATTTTTAAACACTTGGTTCATGCACTTTATCTTTTAAATACTGGCACAAAATTTGCTTTTTTAGTCTTGCAGAACTTCTGTAGTGCTTAAAAATTATTGAAAAAATCAACAGTAACTGTTGATAGAGCTTACTGGATAGCTCTTTTAAAATTCTTGAATGAGAATTGTTCAGACTTGCTGATTCAAAAATCTTCGATTTTAGTTAAGGTGTTGAGCTTGCCTTCAATGTTAATCAAAATCCTTGAGCCATTACTGAAATGAGAATGTCTCTACTACTACTACTGCAAACCAGTAACTACTAGATGGTTTAATTGTCCAATGACCTGGCCAATTTTGTGTGTTATGACATTAAATGACTACCAAATTACTTAGATAACCCAAACGATTCATTAGCATAGCTTCCTAATACACTTCAGAAATTATCTACCTCTTTTAGCTGTAGATTTCCCCTCATATCCTTTCACACTGTAATACATAAAACCAGCTGTTTTCTATATCCCATGTAATTTTCACTGAAAACAGACTCTCAGTGAAGCTGATGCTGTTCAGATGTAGAAGCAAGCTGAGCCCTTCGTAAAGTACTGACTTTTTTGTGGTGGGCTCCAGTCCTCAGCTCCATGGCATGGTCAAGCTTCAGGAGCTACTGCTACCAGAGCAGGGGTTTCAGGAGCATGATGGAGGAGCAACATCATCCAACAGTAAATAAGTAAGACAGGACGAGGGACAGATTCCTTGCCCTTTGTCTCCTTAGAGGATTTGCTTTCCTGTGTAGCGCTGTACTTCTACTTCCAGGACACAAGACTGGTCAAGTCACTAGGCTCAAGTGCAAGAGATACATACATACCTTTATCAAAATGATTTTTGCATGATCTTTCAAAAAACACTTGTTCATAAAAGTAGAAAATTTCAACTGCAGGTGTTAGAATATTCAGACAATTCTGAGCATGTAAAACTAAGTGAGTAGATACTGTTCTATAAATGCTATCTCTTAAAACAAGGATAGTTTAGCTTGCCGTGAAAAATTTCGTATCCTTTACAAATCCCAGCTTTCCTCGGAAATCCCTACCTGTATTTGCCTGAACTTTCCCAATTTATCTTCAAAAAACTTCAAGTTCACTGAACAAGATGAAAGCGCCGCAGAAACTATTCTCTCAGTGTTTAACAGCCAGTAACATAGTTCAGCTTCAGCACTGTAGCTATATACAATCTAAAGATATTAACTGAATTTTCTACCACTTGACAAAAAACTGAATTTGAACACAAGTCTCCTGCAATAGCAAAAAAATCAATCACACTTAAATCTCTTCAGCTCTTTAATTTTCTTGATCATATACTCAATAATTGTGAAAGGAGTTAATTTTGAAAAGGTCTAAATGTTTTACAGTTAGAAAATGATACAGTCATATTCCTGAAACCTCTTTGACTGAAGTGATGCTAAATACAGTGATGGCATCAAAGAGTTAAAACTTCAACTATGACTAATTTCTGATAAATTGAATCTAATGAATAATATCTGCTTAATATATCACATACAACTGCCTAAATTAGTGTATCAGTGCTTGGCACAGATAATAGCAAGTCAAAAGAAAAGTGCATTTATTTCTAATAGATTTAGTTAGCAAGTAATAAAATATTACAGTGATGAATCTGTAGTATTGATAACAATTAGTCTTACAGATTGTGGGAGCTGTCTGAATTAAATCTTGAGAGGCAGAGCAAAAGAATTTACAAAAGAATGATCTGACCTTTTACTGCTAAGCGGCCAAAGCAAGAGGCATCTACCTGTAATGTGAAAACTACATCTTGGAAAAAAAAYGGAGTGTCCTTTCGAGGTCCAGCTGCAGGTAAGCACTCACCCTGACCGGCTTGGGAACGCATGCTGGGTTCTCTGTCCTCCGCACCCCTGGCCCTATGGAAATGCATGGATCCGTGGGGGGAGAGCTTCCCCTTTGCTGCCCTAAGCTGCAAGCGTTTAAATAGGAAAAATGAGATTTTTTTTTCTTTTCTTTTTTTTTTCTTTTTCTTTTTTTTTAAGGCAACGAACCTCAAATCACAGTTGCACGGCGAGGAAGAAGCCAGCCATTTGATTCAAACCTTCTCTGCCGATATTCCCCCTCCTCCCCGTACTGAAGTGTTGCTAAGCTATAATGTTATGTGCTGTTCAGAGGTATCTGTAGGCACACTAACCCTTTGTGCCACAGGGCAGCAGAGCTGTTATTACCAAAAATAAAATAACTGATGCTAGATAGCTTTGATGACTTAAAAAGCAACACCAATATAAACAGCAAAGAGCTCTCTGCTCTAAATAGTTTTTATCTATGGTATAGAAAAAGACAAGCCCTTCTCCCCCTTTCTAGCTTCCCAGTCCCCCCCGTTCAGCTGCAATATTTGCATTGAGGAGACTTCTTTCAGTTGAAAATGGAAGCTTTTGCCCCAAATAATAAGGTAATAAGGTGTCCACCTTAAATAGGTGGACCAACAGGTCCTCTTCAGCATCATTTTTAATGTATCTTCTATGAAAGCATCATACCACTGCGCACATGTTCTATAAATGATACCTTATCGTATACAAAAGAGCAGCTTTTGCCCTGCTCTACAAATCAAGTACTACAATCAGTACAAAAAAAAATCTGAAAAGATGCTTTGTGAAAAATAAAATCCTTAAAACATAAATAAAGCTATCTATTTAACACCATAAATATGAAACATGACTGACTAGTTGACACTATAAATACATCGTAAAGTATTAAAAATGTGACGTCATTTAAAACAGTATTGTTCATTTCTGTGAAGACCTCAAAAACGATGCAAACTTCCTAGACTTGAAAGAGAGAGACAGTTTCATGCTGTTCTTCCCTTATACAGTTAAATGCAAATTCTCCTTTACAGTCATATTCCTGATATCTCCCTGCATACATAGCTGATACGCCACCTACTGCAAAACCGAGCTGACAGCCCGTGCAATGCCAGCAGCATTTCCATTCCAACACCGTGCCAGAGCTGAATAACGGTACCTTTCAAAAAAAAAGGAAAACAAAAAATCCCTTCTCAAGCCAAAGGGAACGCAGCAAGACAGCTGGCTTTTTCTCCTGGCGTTGACAATGGAGCGAAAAATAAACAGAAGGGAAAAGGAATACGAAGAAAAACACAGCAACTCTGAAGGCTCTGATCAAGGCAAGGACTGCAAAACGTCTCTGATTACTCTGAATGTTGGTGGCTATCTGTATATCACACAGAAACAAACACTAACCAAGTATCCAGATTCTTTTCTTGAAGGTGTGATAAATGGAAAAATAATGTGCCCGTTTGATGCAGAAGGTCATTATTTCATCGACAGAGATGGACTTCTTTTCAGACACATCCTGAACTTCCTACGAAATGGAGAACTTCTTTTACCAGAAGGGTTTCGAGAAAATCAACTTTTGGCACAAGAAGCAGATTTTTTTCAGCTTAAAGTACTATCAGATGCCGTGAAATCAAGGTGGGAGAAGGAACAGTTAGCATCCAGAGAGACTACTTTCCTGGAAATCACTGACAGCCACGACCGTTCACAAGGTCTTAGGATCTTTTGTAACGCTCCAGATTTCATAGCAAAAATAAAATCTAGAATTGTTCTGGTATCCAAAAGCAGGCTGGATGGATTTCCAGAGGAGTTTTCAGTATCTTCAAATATTATCCAATTCAAATATTTCATAAAGTCAGAAAATGGTACACGACTTGTACTGAAGGAGGACAACACCTTTGTCTGCACCCTGGAAACTCTTAAGTTTGAGGCTATAATGACGGCTTTAAAATGTGGATTTAGACTGCTGACCAGCCTGGATTGTTCGAAAGGGTCAATTGTTCACAGCGACGCACTTCATTTTATCAAGTAATTACAAAGGCAAAGGAAACGAGCACGCAGCCACCGAACCTCCTTCAACTACAGCGTCCCGGCATCACAAACAACGTATCTAACTAGCCTTGGACCACAGAGCTCTGCTGCTAACCAATTAATGTGAGCTAATGGTATGTAAATCTCATAATGACTTCCATCTCTGGGCTACTTAAGCTGAATGAAGATTTTACGCCTAAATTTAATAAAACCGATTTGCTAAACACTGTAAACACAGATTGAATGCTTTATGCTATTTGTAATACGTGTTTTCTTCATGCTGCCTTTCAACCAGAGAGTCTAGCTGAATTTTTGTGTACTTGTATGACTAACATGCATACACTTAATTGCTCTGCTGAACAGCAGTCAGAGTATTTTCAAATAATATGCAAGCTTAAAATATGTTTTGCTCATAACAAATTCAGAATGGATTTTAACTGGAATAAATGATTTTGAATGTTCTTTAGTGTTTATGCTAATCTATTGTACTGAATTTGCAACATCATGAGATTGCAAGAGGGCTCGAAATTAATCAACTTGATTTTAAAGTTAAATGATTTATCAACTCACATAACTTGAAACCAATCTATAGCTATATTACTAAATTACTAACAATTTCTAAATACAGAATAATGCTGGAGGGGGAAATTAGTTCCATTAGTGGAAATGAGTTGAATCTGCACAGAATGTTAAATTTTCTAGTTTTTCTTTTATACATATATTTATTTATATATATATACACACACATACATATATATATATATATATAAAAAATGGCTAGCAACAACATTAGGCATAAAGTTTCACGTAACAGGTTTCCAGCAATGACATCCTACAATGCCAAAGTCGTCATTTCCAACTAATCATTGCTGTTCATAGAGACAGGCAATTAACACAGCTCTTGCTTTGCACAACAGCTTACTTTAAAAGCAAGTAGTGCTATTAGTTTTGAATAGATCACCAACAGATGATGCACCAAGATGCATCAATATTAGTAATAGAATAAATATCTTCTTCCTCCCCATCTCCCCTATTTATCTAGTCCTTTCATTTATATCTTTAATGAAGTACTAACATCTTCTGTGGAACAACTACAAACATTACAAACCAGCCATTCAGCACAGGTGGACAGAAAAACCATCATGTAAGGCAAAATGCAGCTTCACCAGCTCTTTCTAAGTTCAAGTTTTGTTCATTACTGGACCCAAACTTTGTTTACAACTCAAATGAACCCAAAATTCAAGAAAATGCTGTTAAAGAAAGAAAAGCACCAATGAAGCAGTTTCTTTACTTTCCCAGAATGTTAACTTTCAATAGAAAAAATATTAAGAATGTCAGAACAAAATGCAGTACTACCCAGGCTAGAAGTGACAACTGAGGAAAAGAGCTAACACAAAACAGGCTGAGAACAGTTTTGTCTTGGAACAAGACAAGAACTTTATTCTTTTAGAAAGAACAAAWCCATTTTCAGCAGTTACTGAGAATACAAACACAACGACCACTAATCCTTCAACGTGAAGCTGTACTTGTAACACGCAGGGACTGCTATTAAGTGAGTCCCTTGCCAGAGATGATTTTATAATAGAGACAGACTCTAGATCTCCAGATCAGGTAGCAGTGACTGAAAAATATTGCAGTATGACTTTATTAGATGGGAAAATCCAATCTCTCTAGATTGCCACTTCAGACTGAAGAACACATTGACCAGAAACCATGAACTTTTCTATCCTGTCTCCAAGTTAGGGCCTGAAGGACCATAAGAGATGTAGCTTTAAATGGAACTTCTCCCTGTTAAATTATTTAAAAAACAGATCACTGTAAATTTCAGGTATACAAGCGGAAGAAAGCTTGTGTCCCCCAAAACTTTTCTGAGTTTGTTCAAATGCATTAAATATCTAATAATGAAAATAAATATAGCAAAACATAATTCTTTATSTACCTACATCATTCACATTTCTATACCATCCCAGCTAGAAGTCTACACTATGTATTGTATGTGGCTTTTTTCCCCAAAAAATAAATTATTTTCAAATTGGTATCTTTAAAAATCCTCATTAACCATTAATCTTGTACATACAACAATCTCTAGGACTTTTGTGAGAAGTAAACATGGAAGCTCACCTGAAAAACTCAAACTCTGCTCATTTTCTAAAAACTAGAAATACCGCCACATAGAACAAGCTTTGTGAACTTACTCCTCTACACAAACCACTAATACTGACTAGACAATCTAAAAAAGCTCTGTAACTGATCTACAAGTTTTAAAGACGCATGCTCTCAGTGCTGTCAAATACAAAAGCTATCAAAGCACAAAGTCTGGAGGAGGCTGTTGCTGCTAAGATGTCAAATCATCCATTTTCTCTTAAATACTTTTGGTTATAACCTTCAGTTACAATGAACACTTGACTGAGATATAACATGTCTGCACAGTTAAAAAAAAAAGAAAAAGAAAGAAAAAATACTTTCAATTTCAAACAATTAATAAAAATAAACTGTGGTTGCTTACCTTTCAGTTGGACTCTTAAGAGGCAAAAAAACAAGGAACCGTTAGCAGTTTAATATCAAAAAACCGTACCAGATTTTCATTGGAGAATGGCTTCATTCACGGAAAAGCAATAGAAAACTYGGTGGTTCTGCATTTGTTACAGAAAATGTTTTTGCAATAGAGATATTTACACACCGGTAATCTCAGGTAAAATCTATACCGTCTGAAATATCTTGTAAGAATATTCTATAGCTATTCTTAAAAAATTCAATGGAAAGCCTTTATCAGCCAGGCTACTCCCCTCTTAATCTCTGAAAAAAAGGAGCAGTTGAACTCTATTTTTTCTGTAGTGAAAAATACATATATCTGATCATAAGTAAAAAGAAATTCCTCTTCTATTGTATTTTTCATTTTTAAAATTCAATGATTCATTACATTAAACATTTTTCACTGCAAGGCTGTCTATTTCTGTGTCAATTAAGCTGACATCAATGGCATAAATGTTAAGTCATCTACTGTAATACTACCTTCAATCTTGTCTGTCTTTCCCATTTTCATGAGCACTTGTGTGCTCATGAAACTCAGCTGTTTGATTTGCACAGCAGAAACAGAAGGCAGATGGGGGATAAGATGATCACTCTCTCTCCTATTTACATCAAAAAAACCCTGCACATATGTTGAATCTTACCATATCAATCAGATGCTTCAAACTAGTTATAAACTTGAACAATTTTCCAAACCAGGGTGGGGGGGCTTCTTTTTGTATATAAACAAAATGAGCATGCAGAACTTCCAAACTGAATTTCAGTCTGCAAATGCTCACCAACAAATGTATTTTGCATATGTCCACAGTTACTTAAGTGGATTCTTTTGCTCCAACACTGTAGACTGTGCTGGGAAAGGTAGGAAGTTACATAGCAGTTACCTTTTCTGCCTTCAAAGTTGGAAACTGCATACCTAATACCACTCTGACAAAGGCAAAGCTGTAGAATCAAGTTAGAAATACTAATATATAATTAGTATATAATTATAATACTAACTTATAATACTATAAGTTAGAAATACTAATGCTGTTCTAAATTTMCTTTGAGTAGATATACATGCAAGGTATTCCTATTCCTCTTTCTCTCATCAGAAGCTAGATCACAGAATAGCCCTACAAGTAACAGAGAGGAACTATAATTTTCATAATTTCTCTAATGATCTTCAATTGCTCAGGAAAGAGTAAAAAGTCACCTTCCTTGTGCTCCCCATGCTAAGACTTAACTTGCTCCCTCGCACTAGGACCACCAGCTCCACCAGCGTGAGAAAGAGTGCAATCAAGCAGACGTTTCAGAAGAGACAGCGAGCTGAAGGCAYGACTAACTCATCACACTGTGGAAAAAGAACATCCCTGTGTGTCATGAAYTCCCTGAATGACTGCTTGTTAGAAACGATATATACTGATTCCAAATTGATCGAAATACCTGTTGTACTGCTTCCTCCCACRCTTGTACGCCCATTATTTCCATTAGTGGAGATGAAGCCAATGGCTGTTTTATGACACTTGGCAGTACGCTGTCACAGTTATCACCTCTTTGGCTTGTTTCTACCSAGGAGCGAAAAGTAATGGTGGCTGCAATAGCTCACACCGCAGGTCAGGTATCCCCTGGTCCTTCACATCTCTGGRCAGAAGCTCCATCTTTAATCCTTTGACCCTCACATCCCTCCCCTTATGTTGCTTTCCCCCCAAGCATCACACACTTTTGGATTCTTCTCTTCTCTTATCCCTCTTCCCCCTCTTCATAGGGAGGGCTGCGGGGCATTGATAGGATTGGGCATCAACCTCACCCCTGAAGAAGAGAAATCAGTAAAGACAGTGGCCAAAAGCAAGTGCCTAAGAAAGAGTGTAAGAACAAGACAAACAYGTACGATGCTCCCCAAAGCATTCTTCTCAGTCTCTAACCACTCACTGCCCAGGGACTTCTAGAGCCAGGTGTGGTTTCTAGAGCCAGCCTTGAGGCTATAAGATACACAGACAGTGCAACAARGTTGAATTAAAGCCTTATCTCTGTACCATCAGTGCCTGCTTGCCCAGTCACCAGCATTTCACAGCATCATAATTGAACTATTGACTTTTTAATGCACTTGTSTCTTATTTTCAATTGTATTTTTGCATTTGGATAAGTGTCAGCTAGTTACATCTTTCTTCAGGTAGCTGAGATTTATTTRTGCCCCAGAAGAAAAAAAAATACAACATTATTTGCACCAATCACTAGTATTGTTACTTTTACCTCTGAGTTAAAAGCTAGACAGAGTTTACATTCAATAAAATGGGAGCAGCTTAATGGGAGCTCCTTTTCTCTCCAATAGTATGAGCAGAATGAGGGTAGACAACAAACATTACAATTTAATAATGGCAGTGCCTYATGCAAGAATTTGTTTTTGAGTAAAAGGGTCAGACTGCCCTAATTCTGTTGCAGCAGCAACATCAGCAGTGGAGAAATCAACCTGGGTCTACGACAAAATACGTTCTCTTTTTGCCTGGGAACATTTCAGCTTTGCTAGATAACTATTACCTACCCTCAATTTAGTCTCTTATTTYACAAAGCAAGGCAAAAATGCTTATATTGTCCAGAAAGTGACTAATTATTAAAAAGATTACTTTCATACRAAGATACGGGCTTGTGTAATTTACTAGGTTGAAACAAAGCAATTGATAAGGCAACAGAAATCTGAGATCAATAAATTAATGTTACGGTTTTAGAATTACTTTTGATATCGACTTTCTGTAAGTACGATGCATTGGTATATCACATGGAACACTGTCTTAAAACACTGCCTCTATAAATCAGCATTTAAAATGCCACAAAACGAGAAGTGAGGCAAGAACTAAAGAAGCTAAAGGGATAGGTATGACGACCCCTGAGCAGGTGAGGAGCCTGGACGAGCAAGCAGTCTGAAAAGGCAAATGCACTTGCCTTCTAAAAGAAACTGCATCACATCCTGTAGAACTAGATGGTAGATTTCTTTTCCCTAAAAATGTGTGCTGTAGGAGTACCACACACAGCTAAAGCAATAGTCTCCCRAAAAGCTGTTTCTATCTGCGCTGGAAACAGTTTAACATCACTGCCATTATCATTTAACACCACGTTTGCTCATTTTAAGCTTCAGAAAAGAATATTACTCTGCTGCTTCAGAAACCAAAATGCTCACAAAACTGGTACAATAATTATAGCAGTAAATAACAGCCACTCATTTAAAACGTTATTAGAACACRATGACATTCAACTTGAACATGTTAAGGTTTTAAAACCAAGCAATTAAAGGATGACTGTTAAAAAATCAATCCAGTATTACTTGTTTTCTGGTGTGGTGACTTTTGGGGATGTAACCTGGGTTTACTGAGAGTTCATGAAACMGATGAGCTTTTTTGATATTAAAGGGTGGCTCCACTTCTTCCACTCCAAGCATTATTTCAGTTATTTCTACAACCAGACAGCTAAGCTTTTCCCCAGATACTTCTTTTTTTCCTTTGATCCGCTCCACAAAGTCCTGTGCCTGCAGCAAAGCTCCTGCCCCAGGAAGGTGAGGGTCCAGGGGCTCAGTAGAACAGCGGGCCTGAGACCTTAGGGAAAATGCTAGAGACCCCAGAGCAGAGAGGACAGGGAAAAAGGTTACAGTACCTGAGCATGAGGAGACAAGGAGGAGGGTAGAGGGACTCCGTGACAGGGGCTGTCACCTTGAGGCCTCCGGGTTTAYGGAGGAGGTACAGATGCCCACACAGTGCAACACCAAGGCTCTACCATGCAAGTGACTGGGCTAATTATCTCAAAGCTCCTCAGAAAGATATCCTCCACCGACTTTTCATATGACAAATTTCAGAAAAGCAATTTTCTTCTTTTTTTCAGTATAAATCAGAAGGATGATAAGATTCATTTTTTTTTATTTGTTACTACAAAATTTTGAGCTACAGATCCATGGCTGCAGCTACATAGAAAGCTGTTTGTTATCTCAAAAGAGGTTTTGGGTTTGTACCATGGTGAACAGATGAAGGAAAAAAAGAACAGGTCAGAGGTGGGTACAGACTCTCTCAATTAGGAAGAAAAAATTAAGCAAACAAACTAGCAATGAACAGGCGAAGCATCAAAAAAATGTAAACAGAGTAAGCAACTGTAACACCAAACCTAGTCATTTATTGCCTCTTTAGTACTTAAATAAAGCCTTTGGCATGTATTAGGAATAAGGCAGTACATCTTCTCAATGCTGAAATTGGGTAATCTTGTAAGAAACAAATTAAAGGTCCTAAAAGCCAAGCTGATAAAAAACAGCAAGACAGAGAGAAAGGCATTCCCCGGGTACTATTCTTATCAGTACTAACTTTATCTAAGGCCTGCAGCATTGCCAAGTCTTGTGATATTGCTAACACATTTTTTTAAAACATACAACAAATARTGTTCTTTCCCAACAGTGCACAAATCTAACATGTAGGCTATTTTATGCTGTCTCATATTGTAATAAATAAACTCTATAAAATTCTTCTGCCAAGCACAGATGATTACAGGCCTTGCCAATAGGGCACAGTGCAGAAATCCCAAACACAACCTACATCAGTAAGACACTGTAGCACCGTTGCACACTGTTCCTACTCGCCTAGCATCAGAGATGTTTGCAAGATGCTGGGGCTGGAAAAGCCTTCTGGCTCAGGAAGAGCAACAAGTGAGCTCTGCTAGACTGCTCTGGGACTCTTAACATGCAGAAATCTCACATCCTACCACGCTGCAGGCTTCAGTGCTCTCACATCTGCAGTTAGCAAACGATTACACACAACCTTAGAAGGGCTGCTCTTTCCTTAGCCTTCACTTCTGCCTCCCTCAGAAATTACGTTCACGTAGAACCTGCTCATTTTTTGTAAGTGGCTAAGGTTACCAAGTGATGCTACTAAGTGATGCTACATTTCTTTCTAAGTGGTTAAAGCTATTAGGTTATGCTAATTTTTCTTTTCCTCACTATGAAGTGGCATAAGCAGTTTGTGGTGACTAGCCAAAGAAAGGAAAGGCTTGTTAAGGAAAAAGTTTATTACTTAAAGATACAAGCAGAGGCTTGGGAGGAAAATATGTCATCACAGAACTAGATGAAATGACAGTAATATTGGAGGGCAAAGGTCTATAAAATGGTTAAAAAGAAGAAATGTCAATTATCTATGATGCAAGCTGTGTAACAACAGTACATACGTGCTACCTAATGAGGAAATCCCCCCAATCCGCATTCCCCCCCCCCCCAAAAAAAAATCAAAACCAAACCAAAAACCATGAGCATAACAGTACTGGATCAGACTGAAGATCTGTCTTGCCCATTATCTTATTTCCACCACGGAGGCCAAAAGTGGATACCCATGGAGAAACCTAAGCACAGAGCAAGCACATACCATTCTCCTACTGAGTATGTATTCAGCCACCAGCCATTTGTAGCTTGGAGTCCTCTGCATGAGATGTGCTTTCCATCTCAGTAACCTTCACTGGCTTTTCTTTCACATGTCTCTCTGGTCTCCTCCGAAGTTATGTAAACCTGTAACATCCTCCACATCTTCTGGCAAGATGTTCCACAGCTTAAATGCATTTTGTGCGCAGAACTACTTCCATGCCTGTGCTTTGAAAATGTCCCCTGCTAGCTTTACATCTGCTGCACACCAGTCTTACGCCAGCCAAGACAGTAAGCACCTGATCTCTCTCTGTCCCCTTTGATCCACCATTCAAGACTAATTTAGTCCTGTACATATCTGAAAAGGCTGATGATGGAATCCACCTAATGTGATAGTCCTGGTAGCTGGTTGAAATGCATTAACCTGTAAAATCCCTCAAAGAAGACAAAACAAATTGTGGCGTAAGGATCCGCAATCCCAGGTATGGTCCTGAAATTTCCCTGAGAGACATAAGGGAGGGCCAAGAACTCTGATACAAGCCAAAAGCATACTTAAGCCTAGTGCACCACTTTGACAAGCTGTATACTGGCATGGCTGAAGGATGGAAAAGGCTTATGGCATTAACTGCTACCATTTTATACCAGGTTCTGTTCCCAGGATAGAGATCACGTAACAAAATTGCAGGTCTCTAGTGAAAGCTCTGAAAAACTTCAAAAGATATATGACTTTTTCAATTTATTTTTTAAACTGGGTAACATTCGAGATAAATCTTAATTGCTACCGAAAGAAAGAGCTAAATACACCAGTGCTGCTCAGTCAAACAGATAAGTATTAGAATATTCATACTATACTACAATAAATAGTTGTCCACTAAGGACAAAGCTTATGTAATTTTTTTAAAATTACTTCCAATTAGTGATCTATATTAAATCCATGTTCTTTTTGCTGTTCTATCAGTGCAGCTTCCTTGGTTGGCCACAAAGGTTAGTACACTCAGTGTAACAGACTTTGACTATATATTCCTTAAAGTAGGAATGGTTGCATCTGTGTGTAYTTTAAGAGCTGCAAAGGGAGCTTCATTACTGACTACCATTCCCAGAAAACTACCGAAAAGTTCATTATGTAAATTTTCATTGTAATTTTCTGCCAATAGAAAGCAGTTAAATTTCCATCACAAAAACTGTTTCTACAACTGGAAAATAACACATTCCATATCTAAATTATTTTCAACACTGAAGTTTGAGCTAATATTTAAATTGGGGATTACTGCTTTACTCCTCTTGATCATTTGCCCCCTTCACTGTTAGTTTTGCTTTTGAAGTATAATTCATTTATTAACCACTTACATGGAAAAAAACAAATGTGAGCCTAAGGGTAGTTTCATGCAGGTCTGTGACACAATGCAAGAACTTTGCACCTTTGTCAAAGAAATTACAAAATTTACCTTACTCAGTTCAGTGTTTATGGAAATGTCTTACACTGAATTTCAAGTATTCCAAATCATATAATCAACTTCTGAATATTTTTAAACAATTATCTTTATTGCAATATCAAATAGTGAGGTAAGTGTGAGCTACAGAGGTTCAGATGTTACATATTTGTGTTCACAGTCAAACGTATATTTGCAACTGGCAAAATTTTAGTACCAGGTTCACACTGTATTGGCTGTGACATCTCTTTATCCAAAGTTAAATAGGAAATGGCCTCAATGTGCCTCTCCTCTCACTAGGAAGCATTAATATTACTTGTTAGTCATTCTATTCCCTAAACCTGTCAACATCTTCCCCAAAAGCATGTTWAATTCTGATGGATGCTATTTGCTCTGAACTTATGCCAGATTTTAATACCTGAAATTTGGATTCAATAGCAGTGCACTTSGTTTGCTGCAGGTCCAGATATACCAATGAGTATGGGAACATAACACTCCCTGATGTGCACATTTCTGAAGAAAAATACGAATCTGTAGTTTACACACGGAGCTGATATACACACACACAGATTTATGAAAGAAATATTATACTTTCAAAATTGCAAGGCCTAGGCAACATTATAATCAATTACTGTCCAAGGAACTTTAATTTATTGCATTTCCACAAGGACAGTACATAAACATCCCTACTTACATTAGACGTGTTTCTTCAACAGCATCATTCTTAACAGACTACAGAGGCTCAGGGTAGCAACTTCTGGACATTTTTATTTTGCTGGGAGGAGGAAAATCTACTCATCCCATGAGACCCTACTTATTGCAAAGCCTTTCATTGAATTTATGTTTATCTGAGGTGCTATTATAATCAGAGATAGCATGCTCTCAGCTAGGAATCAGTTGTTTTAGTTGTCAGATGTTTTTTATACTGCCTCACGCTGTAACACATAAACTAAACAGTTCTCATTAGCTGCGTAAAAACATTTTTCCCCATCAACACAGAAGTTAAGACAAGTGGAAGGCCTGCCCAATGCTACACAAAACCTAATAGCAGAACCAGAAGTAACATTTTAGACCTSTTAGACACTCGCCTTATACTGATTGCTACAGAGCAGATCTTTAATTACTTGGTTTTCACGGCTTCGGTCATCACTGACAGCATTTACAGGTATTCAGGCACAACTTGTCACTGGACATGCAAAAGAAGACACATACAAACAGGAGCCACATGCACATATGTGTGTTTATATTACTTGCTCAACATAATGTAAGAGCAAGTAGAGACATTTCTCCTTGTTTCATTCTCCTTTAGCTGACTGCCTAACTCACTACACTCCTTTTACACTGAACACCAAGCAGCTTTCAGGCACTACACAATACTGGTTGAAGCCCTAAGCACTGTTTATCACACGCACTCATCAAACAGGATTTCTGTTTGCAGCTATCAAACAGTATATGAAAAAGAAAATTACATTTAGTTTAGGTAAACTTGTTTCAGATACTTCTTAATTCCTGATCATTTTGACAGTAACCTTAGCATCATTCAAGATTTGATGGATAAGAGAAGTCTACATGTGTTCAGAAGCCAAGAGGAATATTTCATAAAAGAAATATCCATGAGGGTCATTTAAATAAAATGACACCACCTCTGGAGCTGCAAATCATTAAAGGCTGAAAGAAGCATCTGGGGGAGGTATCACTGCTTGCTTCGCTCTTTTACTCTTCCCGAAGCAACTGCTATTGGCCACCTCTGGAGAGAGACAGATCCTTGGTCTGACCCAGTATCATATACCCTCACACCATRTAGTATCAAACTGGGTGATAATGTTGGTAACTTCCTGCCTTTTGGTAAGTGGTTCACAACTGAACCTACAATAAATGTGATTAAAAATATCATAGTACTTATGATTCGTGACTTAGAAGAAATTTGGAAGATTCAACAGAACCCTCTTAATCTAAAAAGACTGGGGAACTTCTTAAGTAAATAAATACAAGAATTTCTGAAGGTTATCTGTAATCTTTTAATATTGTACCTGTCTCACTCACTCCCTTTCTTTATTTACTAACTACAAATAAGCTTCACGTATTTTTATTACAATAATACCTAAAAGTAGTCATTAGAATCTTGCTATGCTAAAATTTTATACAGATATATAAAGGGCTCATTTTTGCCTCAAAAGCAGTTATTGTAGGCCAATATAAAGTACATAAACAGTGAAATGGGACACTCAAGCTGACTTACACAAAAGATAGTTTAGAAAAAGTCACTTGAGTTCCGTGACGGCTTTGAGAGAAAAAGTGGAATTGATCACTAAGATTCTTCCTTAAATGCTATTAAATCTTCCTTTAAATTCTCATTCTTCTGACTGAAGCAAAAATACAGACAAGAATCAAGACAATGCCCTTCTTCTACATTCTGCTGTTCTGATTAATAAGTAAACATGTGGTCATCTTGCATGATTTAACCAGGATAAGAAAGAGACAGGAAGACTGAAAAGCAGACAATTCAATCATTTCAAAAAATAAAAGCCAAACAAAAAATAAGGGACAACTCCTACAATTAAAGATTGATGTGCCATAAACATTACAATTTGACTCATTCCAGCAGTTAAATTCTCAAGATCTGCTTTACCTGTAACATCTCACGTAGTAAATCTGTTTTGTAGGGATATAAAATATTAATCTCTAGAAACTAGCCCTTTATTACCTTAAAGTCACATCAAAATTTAAATATAATCAGTATGAAGAGATTTTAACAAGTAACTGAAAAACATTTCAAACTATAAAACACACCTTAGATTCAGTGTAAGCCTACAGACTTTAACTAATCTCTACCACTACTCATAAATCTTTGCACTATAAGSTGCTGTAACAAAAGGCATCTCAATATTAAAAAGAATACATCTCCTCCTCCCAAAAAATCCTACTCCTATCCACATACAAAATAAGAATATGATTTTGACAATCTTTGAAGCTGAAAGTGCAACTCAAATAAAAGTCAAATACTAGGAAAAAAAACAGACATCTCCATAAAGTGTCTGAAAAATTACACTCCATAAATCATTTCCAAAACCCACTTGTGTTAGGATTGTGTTTAGGGATTACTTCTGAGAAAGGTGGGGGGGGTGGGACTCCTTCCAGTCCATCTACTGTCTCTTCCACTGCTACTTATGATTGCCAGCCCAGTACCAGCTATCCCTAATCTGCATGCATCACAGGTAATCCTTCTGCTAACAAGACTGAGATTTGGAGATTTGTCTGTGTATTTTGCATTAGCTCTGTCTAGTTGCCCAAGTTCTCAGGCTCTTGCTAAGACTATTACTTATTTGCTCTAGTACATGAATGACATTTTTGAAAATATCTCTTTAATAAAAGCAAAAAGGTAACTTTTATTAAACACTACCTGACACTGTACAATTCTCGTGCTGTTACATACACACATGGGAATATCATCCATGTAAGCCCAAAGAATTTAGCAGAAGGGAATGGAACAGGCTTGGACCACGCAGCCTCAAGAGAGCTCTACTTGAACTACCGGGGAATTGCACTCGCACGTACCTGTCTCAGAATAAGCCAAATACTTTCTGGAACTCTCTTCCCTTATCGTAAAGGAAGTCCTGGGTACATTAGCTCAGACCTCAAAATAYAGTCTTTAGATTCCCAAGCCCATCTAATATAAGCATGTTGTTGATTTCAGAAAAAAGTATTAACCATCTGAAAGTAATACATATTCAACTTTCATTTGCTTCTTCGAACAGTATAAAATACTCCTACCACAGCAATTACAGTTTCAGCAGCCTCTTGGAAACAGTACAGATATTGCTGGGCTGACTAACATGTAACTGGCAAGTAATGTCATTAAACCAACAATTCTTCCTCTTCTYTGACTCCAAAGAATCTATTAATCTTTCATAAGGATTAGGAARACTGAATAAAATACCACACCAGAACACTATTTTTCTGATTGCTTAGTACATGTAACCAAAATGAAATATCAAAAGCTTTAGAAATCTGTCACAAACTTTCCAGTCAAGAGGAAAGAAGTAAAACTATGAGATGCAAAAGATATGGAACCTAAAGAGATCAGAAATATCAACCGAAAAGCTAAAAAGAAATTCTAAAAAATTACATTTTTAAAGGTCTCCCTCATCATTACATTTTTTTTCATTTAAATAAAACATATGAATAATTTAATCCTTTGGCTGTAGCAGACAATCAGTTTATTAAGTCATTTTTCAATTTTATGATACTCTWCCCTAGAAATACTCCAAGAAATTGGTAGATTAAAAAAAAAAGAAAAGAAAAACTGCAGTCATAAATTGTTTCTTAAGTATTTCAAAGAAAGTGTCCCACACTCACCAGCACCGCTGCTTTCTGATTTTTCTTCTGGTTGGCTTTCTGGAAGAAAACAAATGAACAAAAAAGGAAACATAACATTTCTGTGTTGTTTATTTGAAATTAAATCTAAGAAGTGGTTTGCAAAACAAAGAAGAATAAATTATGATAAAATCACAATTACTGGGTTCATTTAATGTCTATAAATTTACTTTTTGAAAAATAATCTGTCACAGGGAGTAACAAAAATCTCCGTTAGTACTCAGACTCACAACGCATCTTAAATGGAAGGGCTCTATTACACCTTTGATTAAGCGCCACATGAATGAACTTACGTATTTATACAGAATCAGTATTACGATTATACTTAAGCAATGAACAGCATCCGTTTATCTCACTGGTCTCTATAGTTAAATGAACATTATTTTGTATATAAAAAAAAACAGGATTCTGCAAAAGAATGCTTATAATTAGCATGAGGTGAATTTYAACTCAAGCAATCTCTTCTGCAGCTTTTTTGCAGCTTACTAGCTCACACAAGGATTTTTTTTTCCCAATCTTTTCACTTTCTGAGCTTTGGCCCTCACATGTTACTGCTCTCAACTTGCTAGGTACCAAAAAATATGCAGTTGGCAACGCAACCTGTTCACCAGAACAGAGAATCCGAATATGCAAGAAGGAAGGAAAGAAAAAGACACAAGATGTCAAGTGAWTTTCCAAAAGATTACCACTCAGTTTAATGGCAAAATCAGAAGTAGAAAACAGTTTTCTGTATTAGATTCCAATACAGTCTTTTAAGAGATGAAAGCTAGTGGATGCATTTTTGTGAACTGAGTCCTAAATATGTAAAAAATAAAATAAAATAAATAAATAAATAACCAACCTTATGAAAGATTTCCCTACATAAATTTGTCAACCTGAATTTTGACTGCTATTTTTACATATCTTCTAAGGTGGAGAATAAAAAGAGCATTTTCACTTATCTGTAATAAATTCCACCGTTTTGAAAGCGTATTTGTCCTTAGCTTTCAATTCAGGCATATCACAGCTATCATTATAGATTATTTACTTACAGCCGAGAGTGAATTATTGCTGCAACTCAGGGAGTAGTTCAGTTAGTCTGATCATTTCTGCTCTTTATAGGCTGGGTACTAACAGTATTGAAATCATGACATATTTTACAAAACCTTTTTCTTAGCCACTGGTTCTTGCTAGCTTCCATGGTCGAAAACATTATATTCTCAGTGAAGACTGACAGTCGGAGGACTAATGTAAATGGAAAAAGCAGTATCTCAAAGATCCCTCTTTCTTGGATGCTTGCTGTTGTTACTCTTAGCAGCTGAAGGTATGTGTTTATTCACTGAGAAAACACAATTATACACAGCTTTTCCCCACCCATAAGCATTCACAAAGTGAGTGAAGATCCCTGGCAACGTTCAAATACACTTGCAAGATAATCTGGTTGTATGAGAAAGATTCTCATTCGCATTCTTCTTGTGTACTTGGCACATTTACAGTGTAAGCTAGAACCCAAACAATACCCTAACTCAGATGTAACTTACAGAAAAATTCACTAGACACACAAGAAGCAAGCAGGACTTAATGAAGAAACATACTAAGGTAGCAGTCCCTAATTGGACCAAGTTGGATTTTAAAGCTCTTTCTTTTTAACTCCATTTTCAAAAAAAACTCTTGTTACAGACTATATCCCAAGCAAATGTTTGAAACCTAGCCAAAACTRTTGCATAAAGAGACATCACACTGAAAAATCCTTAAAAGCATCTTTGATACAAATAACAATATATGGGTATGATGTCTACAAACAGGGTGAGTGTATTCRCCTGTACGTAGCGATAGAATCTGCCCCTAGCAGTATAAAAAATWAAATTCAAGCCTTGCAAAGAAGTGCTTTTTTCTTCTCACCATTAGGTAATTTATTTTTATTACGTTTAGGTCACATCTCCGTCTTCAAATTCTCCTTAATACTACTGCTATGAAGAAAGTAAGTGAAGTATCATAGTACTCCATTTACTTCATGCACTTATCCATGCAGATTATAGCTGCTCAGCCTCCTCCACAACACGAAAGATTCCCAGCCATACATCAACAGGACTTGACATTCTTACTCATGTATCAGTGAGACTGAAAAAAAACCCAAAGAAATTTAAAGTCCCTACAGTAGACATAAAGCCAATTCCATTCTGATCACAGTGAGTCTATTCTAATACTCCATACATTTTGCACATTATACTCTCAAGATAATCTATTTAAATTCATACAAGAATTAAGAGGCTATAATTGTTAACAATAAAAATGAAAAAAATTAAGAGCTTACCCCTGACAGCCAGCTGAAACCATTTTACAGTAATTTGTTAATCACACAGCACTCATATGAAGCAGGTAAATAAATAACCTGTCCATTTTTTAGAAGTGAAGAAGAAAGATGATGTAATTATTTTTTAATGGACTATATGTTATAATAATAGATATGACAGCTTGACCCACTAAAATGCTGCCTGTAATCAGACTACTTTGAGCCACATATTCCGCTTTTCCAGTAATGAGTTGCATCTTCTTTATCTTCACAAATAGTTTGAAATTTGCATAAACATCAGAGAACTGAAAGGCTGCTGTTGCTTCTGTTTTTCTTGATCATGAGGCTGCCAATAGGTTTTCCTCTCCTGCTGCTAGCAGGAAAAGAATGCTCCACAGCCAGGCTGCTGCAAAGGGCAGGGAAAAGGACCTCAAAGCATTCTGAAGACTAGAATGTGTGGTTAGGTGACAGCCTCATACAGACAGAGAATACTGGAAAAACAGAAAAGCTTATATCCAAACTCCCTCAGCAGGCAAAACTAAGATGGCAGAATGATGAGGGCACTTAGTCCCTAAATAACAGTTTGATGAGTAAATTGAGATATCACACATCATTTGATGAGACTGGAAGTAACATGGAACGATATTAAGATTCTGAATGCTAAGTACTTTACTGGAAATAATTAAATGTAATTATAGCAGTAACCRCTCTAATGGAAGAAAGAAACATTTTTCCGAGATTTATTAGTGAAATCTCTCCTCCGCATTTTTTTTAAACAGTTGATTGATACTTCAAAGACAGAAGCTGCTGATGATAAACTCAAAATGCA
The DNA here is from genome assembly GCF_003343005.1 of Rhea americana. NCBI lineage: Eukaryota > Metazoa > Chordata > Aves > Rheiformes > Rheidae > Rhea > Rhea americana. Next base: position 45,086 of record NW_028186609.1, read on the forward strand.
AATTCTGAATATTCCTTTTGGCCAGAATACAATAATGCATTATAACTTATACAAAGGGTATGATTCATCCACAAATCCCAAAATGTTCCTTTCACATTCTAAAATTGTATTAAAAAAAACAAGGAGAGACTATTTGAGGGGAGTGGGAATAAAGGAGATATTTTAAGGAATACTAGCAGAATTATCTACATCATATATAGAATGGAATTACAAGAAACATTGTATTCCATGAACTGAGATTCTGAAAGAAGAGGAGGAAGAGTCAGAAAAATGGACAAAAATGTAGTATTAGAAGACAGGAATCTTCTGCGACTCTTGGAACAATGAAACAATCYACGCATGAACGCCTCTTGAAAAGAAACAGCTCTGGGAGACATTCTGTCACATAATGGAATTGCCAAAATATTTTTTACTCATGTATCAGCAAGATGGAACAAGTATGAAGTCACTAAAACAGGCATTAAGRCAACCCCATTCATGAAGGAGGAGTTGTGAAGAAAAATTCAAAATTCCATTAAAATTAGTCATCTTATCCAACTTTAGAGAAGTATCTTACACTTGATTTGTGCCTACAGTGTAAATTCTTTCTATCCATCTATTCCTTATAGTTAAGGTTTTAACTGCCTGCCAAGATTTGTGTTTTCCCAAGTCACATTAGTAGTATATTTATCAAGCAATATTCCCAAAACTAGCTCAGTAAGGAATTTTTATCATCTTTAACATAGCTAATTTTATTTGTTCATATTAAGAGCCAGCAATACTAAACTACCTGCTGGCATAAAAATGATGCAAGAGGCAATTACAGCACTAAGTAAATTAATTTATAACCACAATAAGAAAAGTTTACTGCTAAATATTTAACAAAAGCACATTCGCAYTTCTTCAATCCGGAGAGAAATTGTCAAATAACGCCACTTTCTTATGCCAGGGTGCCTGCCAGTAGGAAGCCCGGGGAGGGGAGGGGGGGGTCAAACATCCCCTATCAAGTCCAAAATTTTCCCTGAAGAGTTCTTAGGTTTTCAGCTATACACACATAAGAAAAATTCATTTTGTTCAAAACAGTACATCAAAATATATGCAAAATGCTCTCCTTTCCTCCCGCCCAAAAAATTACAACTGTGATAGCTGATGACAAAGATAAGATAAAATGACTGGAAGCACAAATAGCATTGTTGCATAGCAACTGTTGATGTACATATGGTGATGTTTATGGAACAGAATGTAGTTCATATTTAATGCAAAAATAATACTAAAAATCAGCCCAGACAGYAAGACCTTGACAGCAAGAGACAACTGTGCCTTGGATCCCTCTGTGATCTTCGAAAGATCCACGCTCCCCCATAGCTCTGTTAAACTGATCCTCAGGAAATCTGCTGCAGGTCTTCATGATTTTCCCAGCAATGTGAGGCTACACAAATGTCTAACACATGCAGCCATGCTTGCAGAGGAAACAGGGAGAGAAAACACAGTTGCATGAGATCAATCAGCTGAGATAACATTTCTGAGAAGTGGGTATCTGTTCGTGACCTGGACCAAACTCTTGCCATGTCATAATTTCTTCCGGTTGTCCAGTCAGCAATTGAATGTGGTATTTTGCACTTAGTATTTTTGGAGCGCATAATACTACTCCATATTATTCATYAGAGCCATTTCAAAATGCAGGAATAGGGGGAAAAAAATGAATGGTACAGAACCCCAGAGTGAGTCAATACAGAAAGCAGAGTGTATGAAAACAAGAATAGACCAGATTTTTAATGGTATCTGGGACGCGATCCACTTTATCTATCAGCTCAGATCTAGTGTATGTACTGCAGAAGACCAAGAAACTGCAATTCATTAGACTTTGGACATAAATGGCACCTCAGAAGTGCTTATTTCTATCCATTAACTAATACAGGACTACCTGAGTTGCACAGGTTTACAGTACAAATATCTGYATTTGCGTAGAGAAGTCCTCCTCCCCAACCACTACCTATTACACATGAAGGCATCTATTATCATCTTCAAAAGCATCCAAGCACCTCACCACCTTTGTACAGATTGACTCCAAGGCAGACTTAAACTCAGAAGACAGCCCCATATGAAGAATTAAAGTAGTTTCTAACTACAACAGATACTAGGAGCCAACTGAGTTAGGAAAACAAATGAAATCTATTTAGCAGTCCAGAAATTATACCATGTAGAAAATGTTAAATTATTCCTCAAGTTTGATCTTTTTTGCTTGGTCTAAGTAGCCTGAGAATCTGACATAAAGTGCTGAATATGTAAACTCACTGCAGCATCTTCCCTGATTACAGAAGACTTCAGAGTAAGCTCTGTCATCTCTCATATATTTTCTAAATCAAGAAGGTGGTTACCACAATATAAGGATCCCAAGATTAGAAGATAGTAGACAGAAAAGATCTTTGGTCCTTTAATGTGCTTCAGAAGAAAACAAGGAAAAAAACGTTTATATAAAAGAAATGGAGTCATTTTACACAATTTGTTTCATTTTAGGTAAGTTCAGTCCCCAAAATATTGACTGGAAGCAACAGCATATGAAACACTTGTTTATCTATATTTCATTCACATTATTTCTCAAGTGGTCCTTTTAGATGTAACATCAGAAATACCATTTGCAATTCTGTACCAACTTAATCTTTTGCTCACTTTCAGAATCAGAGTATTAGTTCTGTTACATGGTGCATTTCGCAAAAGAAAAAGGCGTAAGATCATCAACACATTTCACAAAAATATGTTGACTGTAATTTGAAAAAAAAAATCTGTGGACATAAGAACATAAGAATAAATGAATTTTGATGTCCTGTGACTGTTTCTTACTATGGATGTTTAAAGAAGTGTAAGCTTTGATCGAGTCTTTTCCCATGGTTGATCCAATTGTAATAGTTCTTTTCCATGTGGACTCTGGCATCAAATAAGGTTTGAGCTTTTACAGCAGCCTTTCTTTTGAGTAGGGCTTTACTCTTCAGACATTTGTTTTCACACTAATTCGAATTCACTGTGAAATTTGCTGAAATTGCTACAGAGCTCAAAATATATTGGAGATACACCTTCAAACACAAGAGCATTGCCATATGAACACAGTTTCTGTAAGAAATCAGGCTGAGATTTAGGATACATTTGTCCCATTCGTTTTTACAAACAAAGTCATGCAAGAAAAGTACATTAAAAATCTATTTTTGCTTGTATTGCCAATGCCAGCTCTAATACAACAGCAACATGTTTTAGCCATTTTGCATTTATGCAAGTTTTCATGAAAACTCACTGACTGCATGTCATGCTTGCTAATCTCAAGCAAAAACAATTCTGACAAGGGCCATGATTATTCAGTGCTTTACTCCAAACACTTCCAATTTCAGCAGCTATTCTTTGCTTCTGATTATTATAACTTCTGCTCCATAGATTCACGGTCCTTGCATAACATTTTGTAGTTGTTAAGAAAAATCAAATGTTTTAATTGTTTAAATGAAAACAGTACAACTTTTAAGTAGCTAGTGGTCTCAGGACACACGAGTTATAGATGGTTAAACAGAAATAAATAGGCATCTTCTAGCTAYCACATTGTAATGACTTTCATTCTAACTAATGACAAATACTCTACATTTAAGTTATGTATCTTCACTCACTGCAGCTTAAGTTACTATTAGAGGTTTTTGAAGTAAAATTTTGTTTAAAAAAATGTCTTGGAAAGCAAAGTCCCATGGGATAGCAAATACGCAAAATCACTAAATATATATTCCAAGAACATCTTCACACCTGAATTCTTTCAAGCATTTCACAGTTCTTTCAAGTATTCTGAGACCAAGGCATAAAGAAATGAGAAAGGATGAGGTACCAATGAAATGCTTACAACTTCTTGAAAAACTAGTTAGCTATAATGCTCTCATACTGATTTGATAACACGTCACACTGCCATTCCAGTAATTACTTGCCAGCCTGTAGATCAGAAGGCTTCAATGGGATGCACGGTGTGCTTCTCCCCATGAAAAATTCCATACTGGATACAACAGTAATATGCAATCATTTAAAAAAAATCAATTTAAATGGCACACGCCCTACATATAAATAGACAGCAGAAGTAAAGGCACTCAAGGGTTTGTCTTTCCCTTCAAAAGCACTTCTGCCCTTACTGATTTCAAAACTAGGTAACATTATATCTGAAAAGAAACAGCTAAATTCTGACACCATAAAATGCCCCTTTTTATCATTACATTTACTAAAATGCTGTACAATTTAACAGAGTTAGCAGCTTCTTGACACAGGAGAACCAGGACACAAGTATTTTAGATGAGCTGTTGCAGTTCTGGATTGAAGATAAAAAGTGTTTTCTGCTTTGTCATTTTGAATAGTTGCCCTTAACCAGTACTACTACATACGTTTATAAGCACCTGGTTTTAAGAAACTTCTGACAACAGGTTAAACTGTAGAGCATTCTGCCCCAGAAAAGGCACAAATATGTRAGAAGATTTATTTGTCTCCTGGGGATACCAAAACCTCAGTGCCTGGAATTGAGCTATCTTCTGCTAAGCTCTGCAGCCATCTTACTTTCCTCCTCTCTAACATCGAAAGCAAGGCTATGCAGTTTCAGTACAAAACCGTACAGCATAGTGGAGGTATATGCAAGGCAGTCTGCTGTGTGTATTCTACAGGRTAACACTACCTGTCCTAAGTGTAATACGCATTGTAGGACACATGATCTTGAATATGCTACTCACTCATCATGTACAGCTACTGASCTATACTTAAGGCAGGCCAAACAACTAGAATTCAGTGAGAAAAATGATGACGACCCTGCTGTTGCRCTGTTCAGTATCACAACCTTATTAAGCTTAAACTGCAGTTTCACTTTGCAGAAGAAACTCTGGTGAACAGATGTGCTTTTTGCTAAAATGGATCTTTTCAAATGGATAGGAGAATTATTCTTTATGTAACTAAACTGATAGCAAAGACCAATTTAAGAAAAAATATGTATGTATTATTTCATCCAATTCTTTTGTCTTTATGGATCACACACACACACAAGAATTTTTCCACTGAATACCCTTAAAATGGAGAATAGCCAATGTATTGCACTCCGTACACTTTGTGTTCTCTTCAGCAGACCCATAATTGAAATCTACAAGATAATCCTATCTGCAGAACTTAAATCAGTTGCTCAATCAGATGAAGGAAAGAAGCAGTCACAATAAAAGAGTAACATGTATGCAGATAACCACAAAACAAAGATAAAATCTTACTTCTGAAAGTCTTCCAGCCTTTACAGTATGCAGTTCATTGAAATTATATACACTGAAATTGTAATAAATAATTCTAATTCTAACTTACCTACTGAACTTTCTGTGAATACTGTTAAGGTCTGTCCTCCCACACTTTGCAAAAGAAATGGATGTTCCCTTGGTGCACTGACTGAAGCAGGTTTTCCTCCAATATCATGGATGCTTGCAAGCTCTTCATTCAAAGTAAATGACACCTAACAGTCACAATTACCACAGTGTTACCAAACAGACTAAATTATACAGCTTTTAAGAATTATGGGGAAACAGAATGAGAAAAAAACAAGTAGTACAGCACATTTCTGTTTTAGATTATAAAGGGCAGGAAAAGAATCTTAATACAGCGATCTCTTGTTGAAATGTAGTATGCAAAATTTTATGTACTTAATGCAATTTACTCATTTTTTTAATTCTACATTGCTTCCTCTTGAAATCAGAGAATGATTTTGTCTTATTTATGAAAAAGTCAGTCGTAACAGGTTCTCAGACAGCATTCAATATGAGTGCTTTAAAGTGTTTCACAGAGCCAGTTCAGTTCCTAAGAAAGTGCCAATGTACCACAACAAGTGTGATCGGTCTGGGACTCCTGAATTGCGTGCAGCCCATAAGCAATTCAGATACAGTTCCTYTGGCATGGTTACATCATATGCTCAGCTGAAGAGTTGAGGAGGTACTGGGACTGTTGGGTAACCAAAATCCTTAGCCATAGGACTAAGCAGGAATCCTGAACTAGGAGCACAGCACCAATTGCACTGTTTTTCCTATATATCCCGTTTAGGCTCGTCCCACCACAAAGCAATAGCACCCCTGGAAAGCCATCTGTTTTCATTGGGTTCCTCACCACTTGGCTCTACAAGTCTGCAAAATGCACTTTTTGGTTCTCATCTACATCAAGATACTGCTGTGGAGCTCACAAAATTAGGAAGATTGGACCATGTTCCAGCCTGGAAAAGTCCAATCAAACTTCCAAATCTCCAGKGGAAGTTTCCTGGCTTACTCTAACAGCAGTTTGGTCAGGTTCTCAAATGGCTAATGCAACTTGCTTCCCTGCACTTTTTTTTCCTCCAGAGTTTCTCCCAGTTCAAACGGACAGACCTACTTGGTATTTTAGGCAATCCTAACTAATGCAACTTCCCTTATCTCCTGTAAAAGACACATGAAGTTACTAGTATTCACTGAGCTGCTAACAAAAGTAGTTATCTTTGCATGCAGAAACACCTTCAATTGCTTAATGCTTTACATTTAATAGGATCAACAAATTCCAAACATAACATGGACTATTTTCTGAAATCGCACCCCTCCATTTCCAGCTTCTGTTTTAGCATTATCATCCTCAGCTTTAATACAGCCTTTTGCACTAAAACATTTCAAAACGTTTAGAGAGAAGGTTGTTACTACAACTGCTGCCTACAAAAGGGTAAACAAACACAGGGAGACAAAAAGGYTTGATGAAAGTCTCACAGTAAACCTGTGGGCAGATCTACAAACAGAATTCTGTCTTCTTGACTCCCTGGTATACTACTTCTTTACAGGTGTAACAATAATAACAACAAAATCTGACATTAGAAACCAGCATGTTCTAAACAATTTTTAGAATTCAAAATACAACACATTCACAGCCTTCGTATTTAGTAATTACTTACTTCCGTTCTTCCTTGATTTCTGCAAAAGAAAATATTTATTGTTTTAGTTTCCATAATCTATTTCCACAAGTTTAGCTTCCCTGATAACAAAGTCAATTCAAATTCTAGTTTTGTTACTCATCTTCACTCCTGAGCTGCCCAATTTCTCTTGATGCTGATGCCCAAGAATAAATGGGAAAAGTCAGCAGATGAGAATAGAAGCAGCAAAGTAGTACATAAATAAACTAAAGGAGATTCTCCAGTTAGATGTGCATATTTCTTGGGTCTATGAAATCAAACATCACATTCTGGGATACAGCTGCTCCCCAGTAAAATTTTATATATTGATCTGTTTATTATGTATACATTGATAATCACTACAGAAGCAGGTATCTTTCAGTTTACACAGAAATATGCACACAGTGTTTGCAAGAAACAGGATTATCTAATCTAGGAGATGCAGCATCATCTACTTTACTGCAGGTAACTTCCTCTATGCACAATGTCAACAGTCTAAGAATTGCAGTCAGCAAAGGTATAAAAAAGACTTACTTGGCAATCCTTAGTTTCCCCACTTCACCTCTTCCTGAAGCTTTATTCCACTGTTGTGACAAATATTTGGGGACCTAAAAAAGAAGACACATTTCAAGAAAATCAGATTTAAAAATTCTATATAAYGTGTGTATATAAGTATATTTTAAACGCTTTCACACTTACTGCTTCACTTCAGACTACAGCACAATCTAAATATAGTACACAATATATTCTGTTAGGAAGGGAAAAGAGAAAAATGTARCATAAAAATAATTACCGTACTGTATTTTTGTCCCAAATGAAGGAAAAAAATCCTATGTATGTTGAATCTCAAATATTAGCTAAATACGAACTACAAAGAAGATGGACATTGCACTTCTAAACTAAGAAGTACCAACAATTTTATCAAGTAAAATTATACTTTTAAACATTAGTTATAAACTCTCATCTTTCTGGGTGCAAAAAAAAACAGATCTGTAAGRAGATGAGATGATTACGGTTCACATAGACTGAAAGCTGCTGCAAAGGGAGGTTTACAGYTTGGGAACCTTAGACACGTTAAACAGCAAACTGTCGCCCTGCTCCTATCAGGATTTGCGTTTCTTCAGCAGCAGAATGAGCTTAGGCAAACTTGCCTCCCATCACTTGTTCTCATCACTCCAATTTTGCTGGAACAAGTTTTTCACTGGGCCTCTTCAGCCTGGGGAAGAGAAGACTGAGGGGGGATCTTATCAGTGTGGACAAGTACCTGAAGGGAGGGTGTCAAGGGGACGGGGACAAACTCTTTTCAGTTGTCCCATGTGACAGGACAAGAGGCAATGGGCAGAGACTGAAGCACGGGAAGTTGTGCCTGACCGTGAGGGGGAATTTCTTCCCTTTGAGAGTGACGGGGGCAGGTTGCCCAGAGAGGTTGTGGAGTCTCCTTCTCTGGAGACCTTCAAGGCTCRCCTGGACGCAATCCTGTCTTACATGTTCTAGGTGACCCTGCTGAGCAGGGAGGTTGGACTAGATGATCTCCAGAGGTCCCTTCCAGCCTTACTGATTCTGTGATTGTGCAGCTGTGTGATATATTGAAAGAGTAAACTGATCTGGCAGGGAGGTGAGAGGGACTTCCATGTTTTGGCTGGGCTGACTTTATATTTTGTAAGTGGAAGAGCCAAACCAGCTTCCTAGCCCAGTTCCCCGAATGGTTGCACAAACACTTGATCCAGCATAAAGGAAAGGGCAGTGTAGGGACAGGAACAAGCAGGAACAAACCAGGAGCGGGAGATGGTTAAGTAGCCCTGCTTAACCTCCTAGAAATAAAAGCTTTCATCCAAGGAATAAAAGCTTCTGCACTGTTACTGACTGAGAGTTGTTATGAAGCCACAGAAAGTGTTTGTCTCATCTATACCCAGAATCCTTCAAACACAAGGGTTTTGGCATCTGCAGCCTCAAGTGGCCAGGGCTCCTGATGGACAGTAAAGGTACCTCTCAGTGCTCAAATAACTAACCAACAAACAGAAAGCAGGCTTTCCAAGCAGAAGCATTTCCCTTCTTCTCCTGTCAAGGTAGCATTAGCTGAAACTACGGTCCTTCTCTTGACTCTCCGGCCAAAAGAGTACCAGATAATTACTGTCAGATAAACTAGACTCCAAAACCAGGTGCTTYTCCTGCCAGCTTCAATGCCTTGTTGCAAGTGATGTGCCATACACCCACACTCCTCAGACTCCCAAATGCATCCCAGCATGCCGGCCTGCATGTTTCTGCAACAGCGCATCATTATTCTACAGATAACAGTTCCAGATAATATGTCTGGTGCTTGTCAGAGCTACCCAGGTCCTCTTAAAGACCAGATGAGTTTAAAGAAGACAAATTAAATTTATTCTATGAGATCAAAGGGTTAATCACCAATCTCAATACACTGTAATACCTCTGTTTAGCTGACAACCATCTATAATCTCAGCACTTTCATGAAGGCACAGTTCCACAATATTTTGAAAGATGGTCCGCGTTAGTGCTTGCCACCACCTTGCCCCAGTGATGCATTCCCAACCTAATCCTTGCATCAGTGCTTTCAGCCCCGGCTTCTTCTCCTGCTGAGTGCTATCGGTTCTTCTATCCACATCTGTCTTTACTTGCAAAAAGTCAACTGAGCTAGTTACAAACTCACAGTGCAATGTTTTGCAGATCACATAGCATATTTTTCCCCCTACAGTTCAGCAACTATGACTGTCTTTTGGTATGATGGCTTTTTATAGAGKTTGAACATGACACATTAATACAACAAATGTGAGACTGCAGCAATTTCCCCCTACACACATGCCATTAGATACAGAGGTACTGTCACTTCGAGAAATGGAATACAGACCTGAGACAATAAGGACAATCTCATATCTGACTATGCAGAACTAAACTGTAAGATATTCAAGTGACACAGAAATCAGATTTTTTTCAAAAGGAAATAGCTGAAAGTAGTCTAATAGAAGTTTATTTCTTTCTATAAACTGTTCCTTTCTAATGAAAAAGTAGCAGTCACTACGAGAACATTATCTCAGAGAAGTAAAGCAGTCTCAGTGTCTAGCACAACAGCAAATGAAAAAGGAAAATCATTTTACCTCTCCAATGCCATGCACTAAAACAGTATTTAGATACAGAATCTGTATCTTTCTTCTATATACGCTCATGACACACCAGGACAAAATAAGAATTTCTAATTTGGGGCAACAGCTTTCATTCACCATACTRGCCCACTAAAGTTCATTCTGGCCCACACAGTTCACAGCTGCTGAAAATGCAGCTGTGCCCACTTAGAAAAACCTACAGGCAATGAAGGTTGTGAGACACAGCCAGTTAGAGAGAGAAAGAAACATTAAGTTCTATCACATGATGTGCAGGCAGCAGAAAATTCTTCTGTTTCAAGCATCAAGGGGAACTCTGTAATCTGATTTTTGTCTGGATTAAAATAAAATGTAAACTAAGTTTTAATTCACAGCTGAGGAGGCTGTGAGTTGATCACAGAAAATGTTGAAAATAATAACCTAGTAAGTTCTGTAACACAAATGAATTTAATAATAACCTCACATTTTTCTGTTCTTCATAAAAAACATGACATTTTTGTACTGGTGCTTAGCACTTTCCTTTAGTCTCACAGTGTCCTCATAAAGCTAGAAAATCCAGATGTCCTCCAACTGCTCAGCCAAAATAAATATCAGTCCAAGTTTCCATAAACTCTTAACACTGGGTCAAAAATGTCTCAGATGAATGACAGAAACCAATTAGTTGGCACAATCTACTGATTTATGTTTTTTTCAGTTTTTCAAATTGTATCTTTCTACAGATTTCATGCCACATCAGATATATTTTCTTCCCAAAGCTTACATAAAGCCAAAATAAATGCTGTGACATGTGCTCTGGCTCACTTAGTAGAAATATTATCACACGCTCACACCTAATCTGGGCATAATTTACAMTGCCGTGTATTAAGGTACATATATATTCAGTATCACTGAAAAAGGAACCAAGGACCCTCATGCTGTTAAAATCATTAACTTGCTATATAATGTAATCAGACAAGAAATTCATTYGGATCAGGATCAATCATACTTCTTTCAACTGCAGGGGAAACAGTCCCAAAGAATCCAATTAATCATCTTTCTGCTTGCCTATCCGGAGTCAATGGTTATGTAGAAAAGGAAAAGAAAAGGGGCTACAATGGACTGCTATGAAAGGATTATCTCAATCTACACATCATTGCTTGAATTAAAATCAGACTGTACTCCTCAAACTACAGGCTAAAACCTGTAGCTCCACACTAATGGCTTAAGCAATCACAGGAAAGGTAAGCAATGTCTTGCACACTGCAGACATCTTTATTAACCACTTTCTTTTCAATTTAGCATGATGAGTGTAATTTACAGAGAACAATTGGTTTTCAAAATCTTAACAGTCCTTGAAATAACATAACAGAAAACAAGAGTGACCTGCTTTTAGAGAGCGAAAAGAGCTTTCAAAGACTGTTAGGATTTTGAGAGCTACACACTTACCAAAAGACTGACTTGTGGAAAGCACATAATGAATGCTATAGTAAAAGGCTACTTAAAATTTTCAAGACAAGTGGCCTTTATTYTGGGATATGCAGGTAAGAAAACTCCTCTTTTAAAAAAACATGCAGTTTAATCACATAAGGAGAAACCTCTAATTATGCTTTTTATTGCCAATTAAGCAGCCTCTCTGGAATACTTCCTGTGTTAGCATAACACATGCTAAATGGAAATTAAATAAGTGGTTTTTTTTTTGGAGTAGAGCTTATTGCTCTCTCCCTCAAAATAAGGATAAATTCAGCCTAATTATCCTAGTTACAATAAAAAGTACCCATTGCTTCCAAGTTTAGATCCAGAGGAATCCAAAGGACAAAAACTTGCATGCACCTTGCTATGGTCTATCAATGTTGGCAACTTCCAATTTTTTTTCTTAAGTATGCCAGAAGACAATCAAATTTTAAAATTAGACCACATGCATGAACATTTATATTAAAAGAGTATTAGGCACTGATTGTTCTTCCAAGTATTGAAGAGTTCTTGCTAGTCCAGTTTTCTCATTAAACCAGGCAGCATCCTGTGCTCACAGAGCAGTATCATCTGTAAGCACAGACATGCCTGAAAACTCCTGGCTCATTTAAAAAACCACAAACGCATGTCAGACTAATGGATAGTCAAGTTCTGTATCCTTTCTCCAACATGGCCACCAGAAGGCACTTAGGGAAGAGCAGGAAAACAAGACAAGAACAGGTATTTCCCCAATATGCTTGTCCAATTTATGCAGTTTCTGAATCCAGCACTTCCCAAAGAATGGGAGCATCTTYATTTTTAGTATCTCAATATCCTTTTCTTGCATAAACTGGTCTAATGGCTTTTTGAGCCTCTGCCAAGTTCTGACATTCACAACACCCTCTTGCAACAAGTTCTAGAACTTAACTATGTATTGTGCAAAAATTTTTGCTTTAAACCTCCACCTCATSCATTTCTAATTTGACACATCCCTAATTCTTGTGCTAAAACTGACTCTTCCCCATTCACCTACTCCTTGATAGTCATGACTTTATAGATCCCTGTCAGATTTCTACATCAATCATCTTTCCAGCCTGCATCAGCATATTTAGGAGGTGCCTGCACAGACACCATTTCTCGTGCCTCTGATCATGCTCATTGCCCTCCTCTGCACCTTTTCCAGTTCCACCATATATTTTACAAGATGCAGAGGATGAGACCAAACTGTACACAGTATTCAAGAGACAGGCTATATGAGGACAAAACAGTATTTTCTCTTTTTTTCTCTATTTTCTTTGAATACTCTATATAGAAAGTATTTTTCTCTGTATTTTTCTATATCATTATCTCTATATCAAATATGTATTTAAAGTCTACATATTTGACTGCCACTGACATGATACTCTCACAGAGCTATCTTCATCTGCTGTAAACCCAAGTTCTCCTTTCTGAATGATGACAAGCAGCTGAAAACCTAAGCACCGTGCAAGTAAAATTCAAATATTTTTTCTCTATGCACACCATTTTATATTTTTCAGCTTTGAATTTCATCTGCCATTTCATCAGCCAGTCACTTTGTATCATAACATACTTTGGCAGCTTTCTGCTCTCAGCTTTTGTTTTTATTGTTCTGGATAATTTACTGCAATCACAGCACTGAAGTTTTCCGTAGGGTTTTGCGAAAGCAGACATTCAGGTATCAGCATTAAAGTAGAAGCCAGATGCTCTGACCTACCCACTATCAGACTTGCAGAACTTCTTGCTTTGCCTTGCAGAACTTCTGAAATTCCCCACCACTTTTTTTTTTTTTTTTTTTTTTTTTTTTTTTTTTTTTTTTTTTTTTTTTTTTAACAGCCACAATACGATGTTTTGGTGGTTGAAGTCAGATGCTGTCACATCCTCCCCACTACCCAGAACCAATCTTTTAGTACTTCCTCGTCTCCACTGGTTCTCTTTCACGCTGTTCTGAGCCTGCTCGAGAAGTCCCCAAAGGCAGAAGAGAAGGACACTACCGCTAGGATGCTAATCCTAGCCAGGACTAGAAGGGGGTCAGTGCACACGCTCCCACAGCTGCCGGTGAGCCTCGTCTTTCCTGAGCCAACGTGTTCCTGTTGACACTGAACTAAATCAAGTGATTCGACAGAGAGACCTTCCAGAGAAGGAGGCCAGTACATAGGTACATGTGTACCTAGGAGGCCTAGTTAGCATCAGCACACAGCGAAACGGCCCTGTTCCTGCAACAGTGCCTGGTTTTGACTCAACGAGCTTTACACGGGCGCACCAGCTTTGCTGTAACGGCGCTTCTCTAGGTGAGTGGTAGCGACAAGACAAAGGTAAGGAGGACACGGGGGGTCCCTCTGGGTTTTGGCTTGKGTTCTTTTTTATTGTTTTTTTCTTAGCTGAGCCATAAACTTGGGAGTTCTCAGTTTCATAGATCTGGAGGAAAACGGGAGTTATGGTACCTTACCTCTTCTCCTTAACAAAACGCCCGCTGCAGGGCAGCTCCCAGGCAAACCTGTTTTCCGTTGTTCTGCTGGACCTACCTGCGCGCCCGCGGGGCGGCGAGGCGAGGCGAGGAGGCGAGCCCCGGCGCGCCG
>NW_028186609.1:59303-86635 GCF_003343005.1 Rhea americana
CGCCCTTCTCGCTCATGGCGGCGGCCGGGCCGGGCCGGGCCGGGCCGGGCCGGGCAGTCGCCGCCGCCGACGGGAGCGGCGCCGGGCAGGAAGGGGAAGGAAAACAGCTGCGCGCGCGCGGAACCCGCCGCCGGGCGCCTTCCTGCTCCCGCGCCGCGGGCCGCCGTACCCACCCGGACGCAAATGGCAACCGCACCGCGGGGGGACGGTGGCCCGCGGCGGACCAACTTCCTGCGCCCGGCGTGGCGCCGGCAGAGGGGGCGGGACTGCGGCTCCGCTCGTGCTGGTGCCGCGGGTTCGAGTCCCCGGGGTGGTGGCGGGGGCGGGGTGCTGCGCTGGCAGGCAGCGCCTAGGCTCGGGGCCGCGTGTGAAAATGCAGTGCAAGGGGGCAAAACGGGAAAGGCCACGGCCCTAAAGGAAGCCTGATAAACGAGGGGCAAGAAGCGATTTTGTCAGTGTGAAGAAAAATGATTCTCTCCCTGCATTTGCGGTACAAATGTGATGGAGGATGCCCATGGCTCTGGTCAGCTGAGGAATAAAACTGCCAGAACGTGCTTCTGCCCCAACATAGCTGAAGTGCTTAGTAACATTTTGCATCAGGTTATGTGGAATGGAGATGGCAACCCCAGGAGCAGCTGCAGTAATTGTAAAAAATAAGCTAATGACCTGAGATAAACTAAGTGGTTTCAGCTTGTCCTGTCCCACCAAACATGGTCCTGGCTCATGAAATCTGCCATCAATAGCAATTGCAATCACCTCGGGAGGTGTATGGGCGAGTGCAGCCGGGGGCTCCAAAACAGGGGGAAAGGGGTGGCCACAGACCTGCGCACTTGGCTTCAGTGTCTGGAAAAATACTAGAGCAAACAATGAGACAAATTGTTTGAAAGCACCTAGAAGAAAAGAGATGAGAAGCRGTTGAAATGCATCAGCAAAGAGCAAAGTGTCAGGCTAGTCTAATTTCCTTCTGCGAGAGGGTGACGTGGACCGAGGAGAAGCGGCGGGCGCTGAGCTCCTCTGCTCTGGCCGGTCTTCGGGCGTTAGCTCCTGTGACGTTTGCAGAAGCRATCCGGGGGAAACCTGTCCAGGTGAAGCTACTATGGCTGGGTGAAGAGCTACCGTACTCCCCGCACAGGGAGAGCGGTTGTTGACGGAGGACTGCTTTGCCTTTCTACCCTGCGTTGTGATCCTGTCCCTTAGGGAAGCTTTCCAGAGCTCTGGACTGATTTCCCTTGTTGCAGTTCACGTCTTTCTTGAAGCGTGGTCCACAGGTAATGATGGTCGTACTCAGCCTGAGASTGCACCAGCATCAGGTAGAGAATAGTCACGGTACGATAGGCAAGGTATCTCGTGTGTGACTTGCAGAAAACAGTCTCATTATAGTCTTGCTTTCTAATTATAGGCAAACTCTAGGTAATCCAAGAGGGCAAAGCTTTTTGCATGCCCAAAGCAAAAACTGGATAGCATTGAAGCTTTCTGATTAGGATTGATTAGATTTTTAAACTTTTTTTTTTTTTTTTTTTTTTTTTTTTTTTACATGAGAATTGTATGTGTCTGCACATCCTGGGAGAGTGGATGTAGCTTGCAATTCAAATACTGATAAAAATGGAAACAGATGCATCTCAACAGCAGGAAAAGGAGGAGGAAAAAAAGCCACAATTCTTGGGAGTTCCTGATCCCCAACCGTTGCAGTGCTCATGTACTTGGGATTTGTTCACCTGGAGRAAAGGATGTAGCTACACTGTCAAATACCTTCACTTCCCTGTTTGCTTTTGGGTCATATTTCGCTGGTTGTCCATGCTACACACATCTGTTCCCGGGCTGTCTTCCAGAGCAAGCCACTAAGTTCCCTCCAAGAGAAAAGCCAGGGACACATTGGTCTACCCACGAAGAATTTGCCCCACTGACCGCTTCTGGCAAACTGGATGCAGCTAAATTCTGCCTGACTCTCTGCAGCTGGGACAGTCCTCCAGTGTAATTCGAAGTGTTGCACCCTCAACCCCAGCCTACGTGCTGAAAGGAGGCGCTCGGCACGTGGCAGGATTGCGCCTGATGCAATTTGTCTCTGGGAGAAATGGTGAATTAATGAGACAGTTACCTCTGTGCTCTCAGTTTTAGCTCGGTCTGCATGCCCAGGGCACACTCACCACCACTTAAAAAATAAATAAAAAAAAAAAAAGATGGGATGAATGTTTCCAACACAAGGGACGTTTTCAGTAACACACTGTTCGGATGCACTTTGCTTCTCACCACGAGACGGGCAATTAAAGAAGGGGGATGCAGCTTGCTGGGGGCACAATTGCACACGAAGGCAACATAACAAACCAGCTGGTGGCTTGTTAGAGAAGTTGCTCTACGAGAAATCGTCGGGCTTATTCCAGGCGTAAATTGCGATGGGGAAAACATCTTTTAAAAGCCTGGCAATTTCGGYGGCTCAGCTGGCAAACCGGAGCAGAGAGCGGCGAGGCGGAGCGGAGATTTCCTTCTCCGCTGCTCCCTCCGGGCAGCCTCGACAGACCCGTTCCCATGGAAACTAGGTTTAAGGGGAAAACGAGAAGGGAAGGCGAGTTTTCATTAATTCCTCATTTAAAATCTGCACCTTATGTTTGCCACCGAGACACTTAGCGCCGTGACTGCGGATCCGGGTGGAACTGTGCGCTAGGCACCAAGTTTGTTGTTGTTTGCATGGAAACGGGGGTGAAGTTTGAGGACGTGGACGGTGAGATTGCAGGACCTTCCCCTCTCCCTTATTCGCCTAAATAGGGGAGACCAAGAGGCTGAGGCGTAGTCGGCAGCTGTGGATGGTTTCTCATGATCAGTTTTAGGAACTAATAGCTGCAGACTGCCAGCGCTGAATTAAAAGCACCACATTAGAAAAAAACATAGGCACGAAAAGCCTGGTGTGGCCCCATTGAGGTCGATGGGAGGTTTGCACTTCTGCACCCACACTTCCCTGGAAGCCCAGAGCAGGGCAGATGCTCCCTGGAGCTGGCGCTGGTTCCACTTGAGCTGTCCAACAAGGACACCAGCAGACAATTTTAGGTCAAAATGCTTCTCAGGAGTAGGATGGAGGGAAGGAAAAAAAGATCTGATGGGAAAGGTACAAGAGATGCTCTAACTGCCAGGCCATGTCTTTTGTGGAGGAAACTTGATTTTTGCTGTGACACTCAGGTGTTATCTTAAGCTCCCAGGCAGGGGGCACTTGGTGGCTGCTCTGTGGGTGCCTGCTGGGGATGGCACTCGCCTGTGCTGCTGCCACTCCCCAACTTGCTGGCCCCTGCAGGCAGGAGAAAACCTGGATGCACGGGCAAGCGCTGCCCAGTYTGTCCGGAGGATGGGACCATCCCAGTGCAGCAGTGCCTCATGCAGCACGCCTGTTCCCTGGCTTACAGGCAGCTTCTCCCTCCCAGTGAAACCGGATTTCAATAAGCAGAATTTTTGGCCAAAGGAGGTTGCTTTCTGGCCAGCAGCAGTCTACATGCCCTGTAGGAAAGAGCAGGACAGCAGAAAAGCTGGTGACGGAGATGTTCTTGGCCAGCACCACAAGAAACGCGGCAAGCAAGGGGTATGTCGACCAAGAGGAGATACTGGGCTCTGTCTCCTTCAGCTGCTCTTCACTCAAGAGCTCCATGTCCCCATTGCCAGCTTCAGCCAAGCTCCTTGGGTTGGCACAGCCTCTGCGCCAGCTGCAGGGRCTGACTGCATCAGGTGTGGGCAAGAGACACCGAGTGCAATCTAGCTCTTGAGCTCCAGGAAGGCCAGGAGCTGAAGCCAGCTCCCCCCTYGTGATTTTAATTGCAAAATGATTCAACATAGTTCTTGTTCTCCGTCTGACATGAAGAAGTCATGGGATGATGACAGTTTATAAATATGGGAGGTCTTGGTGAAAATTACGTTTTTCTATATTTTTCTTGGTGCAGGAACCTCCCTGGGGAAGCGAGACAGGCTGTGCACAAAAGGAAATAAAACAGAACATATGGTAATTAGTGTGCTATGAGCTCGCACAACACAGAGATCCACGAAGTTCTTTATGCAGATGTCCCCAAACCTTCCACATCAGGTCAAACAGCAGATGACAAGCAGTTTTCATATGCCTGATCAAACACATTGGCTATAATAACACAAAACTGTAAGCATTGAATTATATTGAGCAGGTAGGTCTCAACTTGTATTTCAGCTTATAAACAAGGCAGAGTGCATGCTTGGAATTTTAACAAGGACAACAACACTTTGGCGCTCTGGGTGCATGACAGCAGAGCGGAAGATCCTTCCTTTGAGAGACAGAAAATGGAGCCACAGCCCTCTCTGGCTCCATTTCACCACTGTGCTGCCAGCGAGCCTGCAGACCCTCTGAGCTTCCTTTCCCCGTGGTGGATGAGGTGGCAAGGCATGTTTCTAGCACAAAGGACTGTGCAAGGAGGAGAGGGACCACAGCTCCTGGCTACTGTCTTGTGAAATTATGTTGAGTGCTGGGAAGACTGTTCCCACYTGAATGGCTGCAGCTGCCTTCTTGCTCTGAGACCTCATGCTCCAGACATGAGGCCAAACTAGCACAACTATGTCAGCTGATGAGCAGGAGGGGATGTGGCAAGAGGCTGGCTGTTGGCCCAGTGACGGGGGAACATGAGGCAGAAGACAATGAAGCAAGTCGAGCAGAGCTCAGTCCATGAGACAAGTCTCAGTCCATGAGAATGACCATGGGCTGCAAAGTGATTTGGGGCACAGCCAATGAACCCCTGTGTCTTCCCAATCCTTGAGTGGCTGTGGAGCAGCACAGGGACATGCAGGGTGGGGGAAGAGCTTGGGACTGGCTAGATCAGGCTGGCCAAAGAGTTGGGCAGCCCTAAATGTTGGGGGTGACTACCTCCTTCCTGTGGCCATTTGCAGCTCACTGAGCTTTCAGCCCAGAAGGAAGTATCTAAGACTAAAGGGTTTGCTCAGATTCAAGCAGCTAAAAGAACATGTTTTGGCGATTTCTCACTCCTTCTTCTAAAATCCTGACTTCGCACCTGCTCTTGGGACAGCTGGTGGGCTCTTACTGGATTTCTGCCTGCTGATGCCAAGGATATTGCAGGACCACCACCTCCTCGGTGGTCATGCTTGACATCTGGTGGGAGACTGTGCCATGTGCCAGTGACTGCTGCTAGGTTTGGGATATTTCCACATTTGATTGTCCCCAYGTTTCCAGAAGGCATTTTGTTAAGACAAAGTGAGGCACCAGAGCATGATATCAGCTCCCGTCYCCTGTGGATACGGCAAAACCCCTGCCCATGTCGTCTTGCTTCACCATCTACTGGAGAAGCTGAGTGCTTCTGACATCCTGGTGCATTCAGAGCTCAGTCASGCACACAGGACCTATGCTGAGTCTCCAAAGGGTGGAAGCGTCTGGATTTGGATCTGTGGCTGAGCTCTGCCTCCAGACACAAAGRCGGAGCTGGCAGAAGCTGCCTTTCACTCTGGAGCCTTTTGCCAGAAAAGAGGCTATTGCACCAACTGCTAATGCTCTGACTTCATTCATTCCTGTCAACCAAACTCCTCATTAACAAGTTGGAGTGAACAGAGTGCTCATTTTGGAAGAGGTGAAAAATGGAGTCAGACAGAAGCAGAGCTCCTCGTCCTACAGGTGCCAGTGTTTTCAGCTCCCACCCCTTGGTTTGGGCAGTACCGCAGCACCAGTGCAGGGGTGTAGCTTAGCATAAGTGGATTGTGCCCCCTTTTAATGGGGTGCCGTGGTGTTTACCCACCTCTCATCCCAAAAGAAGCCATGGGCCCCCAGATCGTGACGTACCCTTGTCCCACCACACAGTGTAACACAGCTCTGCTGACCAGCTACAGGCCCTCTGTAACCCGGATATCTGATTTTGCAGCCAGCAAAGAATCCGATGCTTAAAAAGTCCACAAGAATAAAAACTCAGAATGACCATTAATGTCTGAACAGCCAGGGCAGCCCCTTTTCCAACTTGAGCCGTGATCTGTTATTCTCTTTTCAGCTGTTTTAGCRGATCTGTGTAACCTGGGAAAAGAGAAGAGGTAATATGGGAAGGGGTAAAACATCATCTGGGCAGAGCGTGATCATGTACACTGGAATGAGGAAAAGCAAAAACTAAGTAACTGATTCCCAAAACAGAACTTGCGCTATTGAACTGCACATCCATTTCCTTCGGCAACGAAGGTCCTCGGAGGCTGCCGAGATGCGTGTTGCCGCCGCTGGGTTTTCTGATTGCCTTTGAACAATACGTTAGTAACAGCCGTGTTCGCCCCAAGCTGTTCTGTGTCAGACCGTGGAAGAGCATCACACCCATAGCTTGATATCGATGGTATCAGGCAGTATAGAAACTTAAGCATTACACTTCTGTCTGAAGCATACTTCAAAAAACATTTCTGCTCAGGAGGCGATTTTCATTCTGAATCCTTTTTTTTCACTCTGTTTATGTTTATAACCACATATATTTACATCTGCCAGGGTTCAGGGGAGTGGAGCTGCAGCTGTGCTTACAGTTTTATCCCTACCAGGTCTTCCTTTGCGTTTCTAATGTACGGTGAATTTGACTGCAGGCAGCTTGGCCTCTTGCTTGTTTGGATTCTCTTTGTAGTAAGGAAGGAAAAGGGAATAAAAGAACAAATTGAAAATGTAGCTGCAAATAAATACAAGAAGAAAACACCTGTCAGAGAATTTGAGAGAGATGCTCTATCTGAAGCTAATTTAAAATTGTTTCTTAAACAGTGACTATAAAATTGGCATTACCGCTTCAAGTCAAGGTCCCTTTTGCCTCTCTCTGACATAAAAAGTTATTAAGTAGTATTTTTTAGCAGCATCTCTCAAGGGGTTTTAAGCGTGTGACATTATGAACCAAATAATAGAACAAAGGTAACATGAGCTCTGTGCAGCGTGTTGCTTTCTAAAGGGTCTTTTCATTGTAGCTGAGTGGAAGGTGCTATATAGAACTGAGTCCTACCTATTTTCCAGTCCTTGACCCCKTTACATTTTGTCTGATCCTTGCATTTTCTCTAGTGACATACTACCTCAACATAAGAGGTCAGCAATACCTGAGGTCAGTCACTTAGCTCCTGGACTTTCCAGTAGCARCTTGGTGAAGCATGAGACACTTTCTATTCAGCTACCAAGAAAAGAGAAAAAATCTTTTCACAATGGGTTTATTTCCCTTGGGTTATAATTAAACAAATTCCGTAACATTGCCAGTAATATTGCCGTAATTACGTAGGTATTGATAACATGTTGTTACCAAGGTATGTTATTGACATATAAATTATCTTGTAAAGGTCTTTTATTTTGCCAGAGGGGTGGTTCAGTGACCCTAGGACGGGAATGGATGCAGTGTGTGCTAGAACAGTGGTAGTGATCAGAAGAATAAATTTTGAAGGCTGGTAAAGAAGAACATGAAGCTTCCGTTGGGAAACCAGCCAAGCTGTTGTGCAGGGGTTGCATCACCTATGCATCACCGTACAGAGCCGGCTGACAGCCTTTTGCAGCTGCCCGTGGTTGACAGCACAGGCAGAGCCGTCTTTAGGCTCTACGTACGACTGCAATAAGAACACCTCGTTTGTGGGTGCTGCTTCTTCAGGACCAGCCACTCCGGTATCCCGCAATGTAACCTATGGAAGTGCTGTCTTTAAGGGAAACAAACCGCCCGTGCCTGTGCCTGGCCTCGTATCCCACCCTCGAGCCTGGCTGTAGGGTGGACCTAGCACCTCCTCTAACATGCTCTGAGTGAGATAACCCATTCGAAACGTCAGAAGTGCCTGCCTCATTACTGCTGCTAACTGCATCGTCTGGTGGCCTGATGACCTCTCCTTTCAGTCCTCTTTCCTCCCTGGTGCTGGCTGGGGGTATTTTTCTAAAACAGTGCTGACAATGTAATATTATTATTTCAAAATGGTTCAACCCCATATTCCATAAGCTAGTGATGATATTACTAACCAATGATGTGAAATGTACTCTCTTTACCAGAAAGGATTCTTTCCTACTGAAATAAATTTAAAGCTGAAACCATAAAAATGTTACAGATCTACAGTCAAATTACATTTTACTCTCTTTCTTTCTTTCTTTCTTTCTTTCTTTCTTTCTTTCTTTATTGCTAGATGAACTTAGATAAGGTCTGAGATTTTGCCTTCTAGTTAATTATTATGAATTAAACATGAAAGGAGAGCAGAAATGGCATTTTAGGCAGTAGGAACAAAATAAATGGAAAGAAAGCAAAGAGAAAAGCAAAGATGAGAAGATCCAGCGAGAAGATGGGTGCCAAAGGGCAGTGAAAGGGGCAGGGACTCCATCTCACCTCCTGGCCTTGGGTCACTTTATTTTATTCTTCTGGCAAAAGTCTCTGAACTCAGGGATTGGAGAAAAGAAACATGGTGATTTGGGGATTGTTTGTCATCAGAGACTATTTCTTCATAGTCTGCTTATTGCCAGAAAACCCAGCCTCTTTATTTAGAATAATTTCTCCTGGAGACCACGCTATTTGGCCACAGCAGCCCTCAAACAGGCACTTAGAGCTTGCAGGGTGCTTCTGTGAACTTCTGCAGAAGTTCTCAGACGGTTTCACATACACTTGTCCTTTTTGGAGAGCCAGCATGAGCAGGATCTTCATCTTTGTATCATATATGCTTAAGGAAGAAGAGCAGAAATGTTACTGCTAAAGCTAAATGTTAATTCTTTCTTAGAAAAGTGGAAACACAGTTACCAGCTACCGCACTAAGCAATGAGGATCCCTTTGGTGGCTCCAATTTTTTAATTAGCTTTGCAAACCTTGACCTGTTACTTCACGCTGCCCTGAGGCTACCAGGACCTTTACCCCATCACCCTCTTGTCTTGGTCTTACGGCAGCTCTTGCTGCCACTCAGTGCAGTCAAGCTCTTGGCCCTGATTTTGTCACATCGTATCTTCGTTGCACTATTTTTTGATATGCAGTCACTTAAATAACCTTCCTGTTTGTTACAGCTTTTTCAGGGCTTGCACATTACATTCCTAACGGTATTTCTTATAGGTACACCTTTCTGTACTGCTCTTCAGGATAGATGCCTGCCTCTATCTGACTCTGCCTGCCTGGCTTTGCCCTGCAGATCTGGTCCATGCCCACACATTACCTGGTTATTTCTTAAAGAACAAATGAAATGTAATCCTCTTAGGAACACCCTGATACAAGTCACTGTGCCTCTCTCCTGCCTGCAAAATCTCTGCCTCTAACACTTGTTAGTGTACTGATTTACCATTGAAGATTTGCTGTTGTTGCAGACTCAGGCTCAGCTGTCTCACAAATAAACACCAGAGGATGCAACCGGCCCAACTAAGCTTTTTGGTAATCTCACCGTCCCTGCTCTGCCCTGCTGTGCATTACAAGCACTCCCAATGCCCCAGCTACAGCTGAAGCCCTACTGCTTCTGATCAGAGTTTGGACAGCGGTGACCTGAAACCAGGCATTGCTTTTATCCTTGGTTGGTGGCATGTTATTCTAGGAAGTAGCATCTCTCTAAGAACAAGATGGTTAAATTACCTGAACTCTCTTTATTCTTGGGAGGATTTTCTGAATGGTGAGAGAAGGCATCATCCTGGGAGTACTAGGAGTAACCAAGTCAGATTTCTTATCAATTTGTGTCTCTTGGTTGACTGACTTTATGGTTTTCCTTTGGCTTAGAAAAACTTCTTCCCCATCCTACAGATTGAGAATCCTGTGCAGCCTTTTGCTGAGTCCTGTGATTCTTTTCCCTTACTGCAAGATTCTATTGAGGTTGCTTTCTTCAAAGGCATCAGGAAACTAATAATCTGCACGAGTACCCTCACTGTCAAAGTAGGTTGAGAATCACCCAGTGGATTCAAAAATGAGGATGGGTAGCTAAATGAGCACAAGGACATCTGGTGTGTCACATCAGAAGCTTTAGTTCCACACTACAGAACGAACCCGAAGCAGTGGAAGGRTATTACAGGCAAAAACATTCACAAGTAGGTACTAAAGGACATGGCTTGCATCCAAAAGGCAATGGAAGGTGCAAATGTGCAAATGCTTCATTGTTTCTACTGCCTTGATCCTGCTGAGAGTCTGGTGTTTCCTCARGCTCTCCAGAAATGGTATTCCATAAGTGCATGGTGTCCAGCAGAGCATGCCAGTGGCATCCATCCACTCCATCCTTTGCAACCCTGCAGTCAYGAAATGGTCATGAGTCTCACTCATGAAATCTTAAATAGCAGCATTACATCAAAGTTGTATAACTTTTCAACACATAGARGAGGGTTCAAATTGAAAAGAAGATACAAGGACTTTATTAGCATGTGGAGAGGCTAGTGACAGAGCCAAGATTAAATTTCTAGGACCTTTTCTCCTTGCYTTTTTGTCCTGAGCTCTCAGTCACACAAAACTATGCTGCTGCTGAAGGAAACCCGGACAGAGGGAGTCCCTTGWGCTTGTCAGCCCATCATGGGCTTTCTAGCCAAATGAAATCTATTACAGAGAGAAATCTCCCGCTATATTAGAAACATGGACAATATGAAATCATCATGATCATTGCGCACTAAACCTCAGCTTTTGAAAATTAAGGTAGGTCATGCTAAGTGTCCTCTCATCTCAATGAGTTGTTTGTTTGACCTGATCTCCATTTTGAGCACTTCTGGGTCATCACATTTTTCCTCTTGTAAAATATTATTGATTGAACCACAATTATGGTTTTGATGAGGGACTTTTGATGAGGCTGTTTGAGTAGCAGGCAAATTCACATGAAGAGTGGCAAATGCAGGAAAAAATGAGTAGTAATTTCCTCTGGGCCAGATGTGTGCCTATCTGAGATGTCTGTGCCTAACAAAAGGCCTGGATATTAAACCATCCATTGCCTCTGCTGAAAGACAGTGCAAATTATTTCTGACAGCCATTCAGAGGTGCTTCAGTTAAGTGCCCAAAACTGTGCAGCTTCTCACTAGAAAATTTCATGGTGTTTTGAAAACATTGTGATACTTGCTCAGTCTAAGAAATCATTGACAACCTGTCAAAGATAAAGCTYAGCCCTAATAATTACTCCTCTAACCTTCTGGAAAAGTGCCAGATATTCACCTTTCTCTTAGGAAATGTAAAATTTCTGGTAGTTAATAACATTATTTCTTGGTAGTTACAGCAATTGCCCATTCTGACCTTCTCTAGAAACGTAACTTGTGTAAGCTGTTTTCTGGAGTGCAGAGAGAGTGCTGGCTGGTAGCAGATTCCCATTCTTTCACAGTTGTTAGTTCGTACTTGTAAACAGTCATCCCAAAATAGAAACATGAGTGTTGTTTGAACAGCTAGTATTTGGTATGAAGAAAGCGGCTCCAAAACTAGGGGCAGATCCTACAGCCTCTACTTGAGTGAGTCAACTCTGTGCACACAAGTGGAGCTGCCAGGTTCAGTCAGCCTGTCTGTGCAAGGCTGGAGGTCCAAGGGGGTGTTACACGGGGACAAAGATACAGATGGCTTTTGCATGGCTGATCCACGGCRCATGCACGCTGGTGCATGTGTTCATGAGTCTACTTGCCTTACCTAAACACACGCTCCATCAAGTGTAATGTTCCATCCCACAAGGTGCTGTATTGCTTATTAAAAGACTTCCCTGAAAAAAAATCAAACCACGCAGCCAAAGGTTAAAAGAGCCCAAAATTTAGGCTGCCCACAGAACATTATTTCTGTATATCTATGTTTCTGCATTATGATAGAGCCTTGAATGTCATGATTACATAGCATTTAGCTTGTTTTCCTAAGGGAAGGAGGCTTACGTGATCATGCTGTCTGTGTAGGTGTATGTCTCCTTGACAGTTGTCCCCTCCCCAGCTTTTGAAACCATCAGCTGGTTTCAACCACATTTGAGAGTGGGACAGAAGTCTCCAAAATAATATATTACCACAATTATGTGTAAAGCAGAAGTCTAGTCGAGGAAACAGATCCTAAAAGAGATCCAGTGAGAGAGCACTAGCAGTGTGAACTCAGCCCTYATTAGATGACTTAGGAAGCAACCAGTGGGAGAGGTGCCAAAACTACTCTAACTGCGAGAAAAGTTCCATGTTTTATTTTGCACTTACACAAAGTCAAGGTTTATCTCCCATGCTGGTCCTCTGAATGGGATAAATGCGTATAGGTCCTTCAACAGKTGTCGTCACATGCTTCATCCTGCAGTTTTGAATGTAATGCATTAAAAAGCGTCTTGGCCATGAGACAGGACCCCTGGGGTGCTTGATGGGCTCTGCGAGTTGTGCTGTCCCCAGAGCACCCCAGTCTCCCAGACAGCCCTGCCTCATGCAGAGGCAGCACCTCCTGAACAGGGGTTACTGCAACGTAGATTTTATCCCATGTTGGGTATATTCCCACCTCTTCTTTTCTGCATACTATCTTCAGTCAGAAATACTAATTCTTCACGAGCTCTTCTGTGGCAGTTCTGCATACTTTGAATAACTTAACCTCTAAAGTCCCCAGTGAGGATATCTGACTTCAAGGACAAGAGTCTCAGGTCTTCTGCAACCATTGAGCTGCATGATAAAGATATTGTGTAGGTGTCCTGGTGTATCCTAATGGAATTCACTGGAAACTGCATATCTGCTCATGTAATAAGTTGACAATCAGATGCTGTAAAAACCCCTGAAAGAGGCTCAGCCCCACATCTAGGAAGACTGGACATCTTCAGGGGCAGGCATAAGCAGATGATGGATAAGTATAGGATGGATGGGGTGGTAATGGGCCTCGGCTGGCTCATCCTGAACCTCATCTTCCTGGGACTGAGGAAGATGGTTACCTCCTTATTTATACTTGGGAAACTGAGGCACAGTGAAAAGACAGCTTTGATAACCAGAGCTGAGAACTGACTCAGGGAATWTAACTAGAAATACAGGGTAGGATGGTCTGTTACCAGTTCAAGGTAACACAAGGGAACATGATGCATGTGGCCTGGGGAAACCTGTCTCATCCTGCTTCCCTTCTGCCTTACCCTGCATCTACTGGCCTGTGGTTGCAGCCTTGGCTTGGCTGATCTGGTGGCTTTTACTTACCCAAACACTGCCATTTGCCTCTTCTCTCCTCTAGACAAACCCCTCAGAAGGGAYCGTGACACAAAATCCCTCCAAGAGAAGGAGCTATGGGGAGAAGAGCAGTGCTGCTGAGTCTGCAGGACTTTGCTGTTTGTGCTTTTGTTTTAAGCTGGTTTGGTAGGAGTTAACTGTGGAAGATGAACGTGGATTGCCATGTGGCCCCTTCCCTCTAGACCTGGCAGCCATAATTTCTGTAACTCCTGGAGTTGCAGAAGGACTGCAAGTCCTCCTCTTCCACTGCACTTTCTGGTTATTGCTTTTTGATCAGGATAAGAGGCTGGAAATGGCACCGATGAGGCAAGAGAGATGCTGCTGCTACTCTTCAGGAGAGGAGCCCTCTGAAGAAGAAGGCAAAGAGGCATTTCTCCAGAGGCAGTGGCTGAAGAAAGGAGGAGGAGGCTGAACTGGACCAGGAATTGTAGCCAGGCATCAACATTGCTAGTCAAAGATGAATCTTGATTTTAAACTATTGCTCAAAGAAAATCATAYTGTACTAAACAAAGTGTAACATGTACAGTGAAAACAGGTCACAGCATTGCAGCTCTACATTTATAAAGCAGRCCCAAGGTGTATGCTGCCTCTCCTGTGCAGTGTTTTGGAGAAGCAGTATTGTTATAGCCAAAAGTCTAAAGATACAGATTTTTAGTAGCTTTTGTTAAGTCAGATAATATAACTGAAGAAACAGATAAGGTTTTGAGCACACACATTCCTCAGGTTTGGAACAGACACAGTGAACTTCAGACCTACCTGCGTATTGGGAACAAGTGTTCTGGGTTTAATTAGATCTGTGTCTGAGTCAGACCATCTGATGGCAATGACAGTTGGTACCTATGGAATATAAAGAGGATGTTGGTGCTTATGTCTGAAGGGGAAAAGAGAGACAGGTAATTTGTAGAATAATAGTAGCRTAATAGAGCACGGAGAGATTAGTGCGTATGGGGAAAAGAGGAGGATTGTAACAGGCTCTAAAACTTTAGTAATCAGAAGAGTGATGAGATTTAATTCCTAGACTCATTTATGGGAGATTTTCTAGGTTTTCTTTGAGAATCAGGGCTTAGAGATCAAGAGATGAAATAACTACACTGTGAAATACATGTCCTGTTGGAAGCACTTTATGCCAGTTGATTTATACAGAGTTGGAGAGTGTATCTCTTGGTAGGCTGAGAAAAATGCTTGCTTTTCTTCTATCATCATAACTGCAAAGTTATGCTACTGTATTTCRAACTCCTTAACATTTGGCAGACCTTCACTATCTCCACTTAGCTGCTAAACTGAGAATTCCTCCCTGTAAAGAGTTTTTACATTACTTTGCAGCCAAAATTGCTCAGCTTCTAATTTAGGGATATGCAGCAGTCAAAACAGGGTGATGCTGCCTGCATCTTGTCTAGTCTCRCTCGATGTTGCAATACAGATGCTGGTGGAGGTCTCTGTCTTTCCTGTGTGCTAAAAGCCAGAAAGGAGATTATAAATCTGTAATGGTCAGTGTTTCTGCTTTGGGAAAAGGAGTCAGAAGATTTTAAAAGGAAGGAGACCAGGAGACCTTAAAGGAGGAAGCTCAAGGTCTATGTTCCAGAAGATGAAAATCTCCTTGAGCTGCACCCTCCTCCCAGTGCTAAGGAGGACGACCAAGAAAACTATGGCAAGGCAGCTCCTTCTACCCTCAGTTTTCCAGGGCCTTGCTCAGTGGCCCTGGAGCCGCTGAATTCTTTAATAGAGCCTGGGAATTCTTTAATATTGGCAGTGCTACCTGAGTTTGTTCTCTGAAATACTTGAAAAAGAAAAATAATAAGTAGTCTTGTGGGTAGATCAGAGATAACCCCTGGGACAGGTAACGCCAGCTGACAAGGTATTTTAGAAAAGCTATGAACACATGAGAAGGAGGACATCTCAATGACCAGGTTTTAGACAACATTTGCAGCAGATGTCATAGCCTGTTCCCCTTCCGACTCCTGCCCACGCACAGATCCCGCCAGACCTGGCTCTGGCTGTCAGTGCTGTGTGGAGCTATCCTCCTCCGGTCTCCCCAAGAGCCTTGTCCATGGACATCCGTGAGAGCACAACCCGTAGCCATTGGTGCTGTACTCCTTGTCACAGGTGGTGGTGATAGTCATACTGACTCATGTCYGAAAAAGTCAGTCTGGCCCCCGTGTTACCCTCCTACCTTCTGCAGCCAAGGCCTGGGTTAAATAAAAGTATTGAGGAGATGATGTTTGATTAGGGCCAACAGAAGTGCCAAAGGCTCAGATGTGTGTTCAGGAGCTTTGTTAGATGTTCACATTTTCCTAATAAGCTTCTTGCCTGTATACATTGTAATAATGACTAGAAGAACTGTCTGAAGCTTTTTGCATTGGCCTTGATTTCTCCACCCTTGGAAATACTTTTTTTTTTTTTTCCTTTTTATGGAAGCCTTTTAAAATAATGTAAATATCAAAGAATTAAAGTATTGAATTCGGTAAGTGACCGGGAGTGTATCCTCTTGTCTCTCCTGTTTTCCTCTTTCATACTGATTTTGAAGTGTCAGTTAAAACCCCAATGACTTTTGTTACAGGCAGTACAGAGATGAACAGCATCTGGCTCGTGTGATCCAGTGCATGAATAGCTATCTAGTTTTCATTTTATAGCAACCGAATTCTCCGACGGTTGCCAAGGAGACCGTGCCATTGGCACCATACAAAGTTTCGGAGGCCTTGGCTCCCTCGTTTCCCCAGAACACCCCGTGAAGTCCTTGAGGCAATAGGCAAGTGAGCACTCAGCTGGCTCCTCCACGCTTTGATGTCTCCAGTACCAGGGCTATGGATCAGTGTACATCCTCGGATGTAAACTTAAGGAAGTGTAAAGCTGAACTGAACTGTACCAGGCAGTGTAATATTATACAGTATGTGTTAATGGAGTCCTTCTACATGTGTCTGCCAGGGGTCTAGAGTCATGACTCCWTCTGGACATTACCTAGGGTAATTCTGACTTAACTGACTTACCTCTGCTAATAACTGAATCATGAAGGTCCATTCACCATGGCTGAAAGCAGGCATGTTCTCATTCTTGGCGCTCTGCCTAGGTGGGCAAAGTCTGGGGTGTGTGTGGAAGGAGTGCTGCCGTTATTAGAGCAAATGTGGCCACACAGGGCACAGTGTGCATTTCGCTTTCCATCTCAGACCTATTATTTGTATGCTGCTTATGAGCTCTTAAAGGCTGAGCCTCACCTGGATCACAGATGATATAAGTTACCTTGGATACTGCAACAAATCCTTGCTAGTAACTAGACAGTGTCCTCCAAGCTGAGTGTGCTTCGCACACATCAGGAGTCAGGCAGTGTTCTTTCCCTTAAGTTGCTATTTCTCATCACGCCTTTTCTGCCCAGACGTGGATTGATTGCTTTGATTTGCAATCTTGATTCTCTGAGGTCCCTGGAACACTCTGAGGAYGAAAATGCACCAGGAATGAGTGGTGAGAGATTGATTTGACAAGCTTCATGCAGTGCAGACTTTTCTCTAGATAAAGGAGAACCTTCATCGCCCTATAGAAGAGGTACAAGAAGAAGAAAACCCCAAAGCAATGGAAAGGATCATTAGTCTTCCATTGCTTCAACATAAATGCACTCCAGGCCTCCTGCATTTAACATGGTCAAGTCAGTATGTCTGAGATGAAGTGGACTCGGTCCCCAGTTCCCTTGGTGAACACAGCCCAGTCACTGTGCCTCATTACTGGGCGAGATATTCAGCCAGCAAGCCTGCTCAGTGCTGCAGGGGGAGGCATCAGGGAAGGGTTATGGCACAGCTCATGCTCAGGTGTGGTAGTATATGGCTGGTTCATTCGGTCCTGTTACGTCCCTCTTCTAAACTGTGTCTATCTGGAAGACCTGTAAGACCAGTGTGCCATCCACAACTTGCCCATGCACAGTGCAGCARGAGGTGGTGAAAGGTAGGCAGAAGACAAAGATGCCAAGAAATACAATACAAAACCATAGTAATGGCGGTGGTGGAGTATCAAAGAGCCAGGAGGGGAAACACTGTCCTTTGTCCTATCCTACAAAAATAGTCTCTTACTAGCCTCTACTGGGATCCTGGAGATCCCACTCCAAAATTCATATTGGACTCAAAATTATATCATGTTTTAGAGGTCTCCTTCCAAATGATGAGTGGTGTCGAGGAGCTCCCATACTCAACTGCTTTCACGTATCTGCAGGCAATCCTATCCCCAGAAAACCTTTGTTGGAGGGTTTCATTCAGARGAGGAGGTACAGGAAGCAAAGCTTTGAAGAGACATATACATGGGATGTGAGTCCTTCCAGAGTATGCAGCACGACCTTGATGTATGCTGTAAATCTGCAGATCCTCTCTGTGTCAGGGGTGTCACCTAACTAACCGGGGCCTTTCAGGGAAGTTATGTGACCCTTTCCAAGACTTGCCAGCTCTTCCACACAGAGGGTGGATTTCCAGCACCGCAAGGTCTTCCCACAGGATTACAACATGAGCTCAAGCTAGAGGCAGGCCTGGGTTTTGGCTGGGCAGTAGCATCTCCCTGCTGGACTGGTGAGACAGACTCAGAGAGCGGTGTGACAGGCAAAAGATTATGTGGGCAAAATGGTTACTGAGCTCTCTCTACTCAAAGGAATCGTAGAACGTTATCCCCCAAGCAAGACTGGAAAAGCAGTAACTGGGAAAGGAAAATGAAGCATAAAAAATTGGTGAAATGGTTTGACTGGCCTGATAAATGTGGCAGCGTAGTGGAGGCCTGTTTGGAGGTCTGTGACATTTAGGTGGTCGGTTTTCCGGTGGTAGCTAATACGAGCAACGACAGATTTTACATCACTACCCTACGAGGGCAGGGCTGAGGCTTTCCCACAAAACACCCGGCTCAGTTTTTATAGTGCAATATATAACCGAAGCCTTGGCCCTCCCTGCTCCCTGGGCAGCAGGTTTAGTGGAAGTTCATTGCCAGTGAAGCTGTAAAAAAACAGTGAGGATACTTGTTTTCAGATCTGCTCTGGGAGTAAGCCATGAGTTCAGCAGCARTGCTGTTACCCTCACATAAACATACAACACTGGTCTGCTTCTCCTGAGGTCCCTCTGAACAAAAGGGTGGTGGGTCTACTGTGAAAGCCACTCGTACTCCTCACGCATTCTTCACCTAAGGTAAAGTAGTCCTTATCCTAGGGATTTACAGAGTCATTGCAGATATTACTAGGAAATTCAGCTCCTTCATGTTCGGCAAAGTCCACGCACGCACTCGATGTGCGGAGGGCTCTCGTTTATTCCGAACATGTTCTAACTCCCCAAAGAGAAAGGACAGGAAATTTGTCACTCTTCCACATGTCCATCATCACTGAAACGGGGTCAGACCAGAATAAATGTAGATTCATAAAAACGCTAGTTGGAAGAGACCACAGGAGGTCTCTGGTCCAAGCTCCTGCTTCGAGAGGGATTATCTCCCACATCAGATCAGCTCAATTGCTAGTTGTTTTTCCAAGGCATGAAAATCTCTGAGGATGTAGGTTCTCCAGCCTTGCTAGGCGACCTGCAGTGCTGCACTACTCTACCAGTGAAGAACTTCTCCCTGTGTCCTAATGAACTCCCGTGTGACAACTTGTGGCTGTTGCCCCTTGCTGAATGATTTCTCATTACTGAGAGGAGTTTGGTGAGATCATAGTGACTCATCTCCAGGTACTTGTAAACTGCAGTTAGATTCCCCACTAAACTACTCCTTGCCAAACTGAAAAAGTCCAGCATCCTCAAACATTTCTCACAGCTCCTGCACCCAAGGCACCTCACCAAATTGGTGAGTACCTGCTGGAGCCATCTGCCTTTCTAAACATCTGTTGGAAGCCAGATTACAGGCAACCTTGCCTAAAGCTCAGCCTGTCAGTGTGGTTAGGGCTGAGGTTAGGGAAGGGCTGAGAGAGAGAGAAAACCTTCAGCAGAAATACCAGTGGGGATGGAAAGGAGCTGCTGAAGGAAAGCATTGGCTGCAAAAGGGACTGTGCTGAGACACCTTTTCATCAGGACACAGGCTAGGTGTCCTTACTTAGTAAGATAGCTCAGCTGACCATGAGGGTTAGGGTTAGCTGGGGTTAGGGTCATGGTGAGGGTTGAGAGAAAGAGAAAGCATGGGGCTGGAGTGCGGGTGGGGCTGGAAAGGGGACAGTGAGTGGAGCTTGGAAGAGGCTACTCTTCCCATATTGCAACATAATGTGACACATCCCACAGTGTGTCCCATACCACCTAGGCAGTAACCCCTTTGGTCCACAGAGCAGGTCAGAGAGCCTCACCATTGGCTCATCTCCGTGGGTTTCAAAGGGCTTTTTCAGGACAGCCCTAGGAGGAGCTGAGTCAAGGGCTCATTTCTCTGATTAGGTTATTGGTGGCCCTCCATCTGTAAATGTTCCTCTGTGCTCCCTCATGTTCATGGGGATGGGCCTTTTATCACATCACATCACATATCATACAAGCTCCAGCTCCAGGCTCTCTCTTTCTCCCAACCCTGACCCTAACCCTAAGGGTGGTCTGAACTCTGGGCAAGGCCCCTGCCCATTGCCTGGATGAAAAAGTCCCTGCAGCACAGGTCTCAGTGCAGCCCACTCTTTCCCAGTAGCCCCTTTCACTGCCCAGGCACCCTCCTGCTTCAGGCTTTCCCTTTCTCTAAATCCTTACCATAATCCTTACCTACTAGGAGGCTGAATTTGAGGCACAGCCCTGAGGCCATTGCCCAGATGGAGTAATTCTCTAAGCTGAGGTCTCTGGATTAATTCAGTACATAGCGAGGCTCTCAGCTCCCTGCCTTGACCTTCATCTGTCTCATCTCCATGGACTTTTTGTGTAATTCGTACTYTTTTCTGACTATTTTCTCATCACCAGACCTTTTCTTTTCCTCTTGATCAGATATTTTGGGGCTGCATACCTTGTCACTGAAATCTGTCTTTCTGTCATCCTCAGCTCCTGGCTCGTCTTACTTGGCCGCTCTTACTGACCCCTCTTGAACTGCAGGAGAAACCAAGGAAAGGTGCCACCATACCATTGCCAAGTAGCCAGGGCTGGTAAGTTCCTTGACCTGCTGGCTGCAGTCCTCAGTGCAGCCTGGCTTGCAGATTGCCTTGGTCATGGTGAGAGCGCTTTGTTGACTCATCATCAGCTGGATGTCTGCTGTGATCCCTCCGAGGCAGGTGCTCTGGTTGGCTCTGACCCCATCTGACAGCCCATTCTTTCAGCCCACGCATGCCCCCAGCCTCCAGTGAGAATGATGTATGAGCTGGTGTCTAAACCCTTAGTGAAGTCTAGGTGTGTTATATCCCCTGCTCTCCCTACACCCACAGAGCCAGTTATTTCACTATGGCAGGTTTGTCAGGCATTATTTATCCTTACTGAACCTAAGCTGAGCAGTTCTGCTGATCTTCTTGTCCCTTATATATTTAGAAAGAGTTTCCAAGAGGATGCTCTCCACGATTTCTCCTGAGACTGAGCTGTGGCTGCTTGTCCTGTAGTTCCCACAAGTCTTCTTTTCTCCCTTAAAGATGTGCATGAAGGTAGCCTTCTCSCAGTCATCAAGGACCTCCCCCGTTTGCCATGGTTTTTTGCTTATGATAGCCATCAGCCTCACAGTCACATCGGTCAACTCTTTTGGTGGACTCCAGTGGAGCCTACCTGGCCCCATGGGCATGAGCACATCCAGCATCTCCAAGTAGTCCCTAGTTTGCTGCTCGCCTGCTTTGGGAACTCCAGACCAGACTGGTGCACACACGACTTAGGGAGTAGGTTTTACCTGTGAAGACAAAGGAAAAAATATAATTGAGTTCTGCAGTCTTTTACAAGCCTTTTCACAAGGTTGTTCCCCTCATTCAGCAGCAGACTGATGTTTTCCCTGAACTTTTTCCTTTTAGCATCATTCAGGTCTTATTTTTGTAAAATGATCCAATGATTCCGTAAAATGATTGGTAGCCCTGAAGGCTGTGGGGTTTTAAAATGGGAAAGCTTTGGGGGTTATAAAATATGACATCGGCCCTCTCCTTTACTGGAACTATTTACAGAGCCCAGCTGTAAATGTCTTCCCCAGATATAAAGTATTTCCTGCGATGGGGATGCGTGAAAGGGTATATCCTATGACCTCTTTTTAAAAAGATGAGGTAGGAGGGTTCCTTTTGGAGGAGCTTTGGATTTTTTTGGTTTTAGATGTTTTTAAATTTTTTTCTGAGAGTCCAGCAGACATTATTAAGCTAGACTCCAAAGATATTAAAGACAATGTCCATCACCGTATGATGGGTGTAGGCCCCATTATGAGATGCGAGGTGGGGGGGTGGGGGGGTGGGAAGCATTTTGAGATGGTGTACAGCTCATTATGGGATGTTTATAAGGGCTTGGGGGCATSTGTAAGACTTAATATGGGATGTTAGGGGGAGGACTGAAGGTAGAGATGAACTTGAGATGAAGTTGAAGTTGAGAAGTTAGGGATGATTGAGAAGAAGCAGGGAAAATAGAGGGAAAAGGAGCTAAAAGAGGCTAGTCAGTACAGTTGCCTGAGCACTTGATTGCTGCAATCTAGACTATATTGTCATGAAAACCTCTTTCTA
Organism: Rhea americana; assembly: GCF_003343005.1. NCBI lineage: Eukaryota > Metazoa > Chordata > Aves > Rheiformes > Rheidae > Rhea > Rhea americana. Next base: position 80,909 of record NW_028186609.1, read on the forward strand.
GTTTCTGCAGGGTGGGTGTGCTGACTGTCCTGGCGGGCGCGTGTGAACAGCAGCCAGCTTCAGGCTGGACGCGGCGGTGGTGGGACAAGAGGTCGGGGCAGCAGCCTGCGGGCTGGGGGGAGAGCCACGGTCCGGGGGCAGCCGTGGGGCAYGCTGTGCGTCTGAAGGCAGACGGGGGACTGAGCCGCCTTGGCAGAAGCAGATCGTCAGCGCAGTGGAAGAGGTCTGAAGTTCTGCAGAAATGCTGCAAATCTTCAAATTAAGCGTAGCTCTAAAGATGGGCAGTTTTCTTTTCAAAGATCTTTTGCTTGTTTTCCTCTGGGTTCTGGAACGCCACGTGGGAACACAGATTTTGCCAAAAATATAGAGATTGCACTAGTATAAAAATGGTGAAAACAAAAGGGCAGATTTTAAACATAGACACAAAAAGGCTTGTTTTTTTTTCCAGCATTTCTACCCGCAATGGGAGGCAATATTCACAAAAGGAGTGAACCAAATGGGGATTTTAGCACATGGGATTTGGACCAGGCTCAAGAGCAGACAGTCCAGTGGGCTGTCAGGGATGTTAACTGTGGGACAGCGGGATGACAACTTTGGATTTTCTTCTGCTGTATTTAGAGCTAACGAACAAGAAAAAAAAAAGATCTGTGCAGTATAGATGAGTTCAGTCCCAAAGGCTGGTGTTTCATTTACAAGCTGGGAATCAGGAAAATTTCAGTCATGGTTTTTACGTTCTGCAACAGCCTCATTAGCTTAAATGAAGGCCTGGTGCAACAGCCAGCGGTGGCACGTCGTGGTTCGTGAGGAGACAAGTTGAGCCCTCACAAACGTTTTGTGGCCGTAAGAGAGCAAGCAAGGTACAAGAGTTTTTTAAGGTATTTTTTGCCAACACATTTTGGAATGYGTTAGTTCCTTTTCTCAGTGAAAAACACTTCAATTTCCAAGTGTATACCTTTTAATTGGAAATAAATGCTCAGAAAAACACCACTTGTAAGGCTACAGCTTTGTTTCCATGAGGCTGTGCTGAGCTCGGATGTGCTCAGCCATCCTGAGGACCAGGAACATGATTGAGATCCACACGAGTGACCACCGGTTTCCAGGGGCTGGAAAGAAACTCTCAGCAGCAGCCCTCAACTCGGCATATTCACCACCAAAGTGGTGATGGCGAAAGGCCCCTGGAATTGCAAACGCCGGTGGCAGTCGCAGCTCGGAGTGTTTGCTCCTTCTCCTGTCCGCCACCATCCCTGTCCATCCCTGTCCATCCCTGCCACACTGTGATCCCTGCGGCTGCCTTCTTCCCAGGACCATGCTCCACCTTAAAGTCAAAAAACACCTCCTCCTCCTCACTTGGGGAAGCTTTCAGGTRCCTACGGGTTAAAGCTTCGCAGATCGCGAATTACAGGATTGGTTAAATCCAGTTGCTCCCAGGTGCCTGGGAGCCCATCTCCCTTTGCAAACAAATCTTAACCACCTTAAACAAATCTCCTTTCCATCACACGGTCGATGACATCTTGGCCTGTTTGCTCCATCACGCTTGGGCCTCTCAACTCTTTTTGACTATTTGCCTCTTCTGGGAGGTGACCTCTGGGAAACATTAAAGTCCATGTCAGCAGTGACAGGAGTGAAAGCCATGTAGCGATGTGTCCAGATCCCATGTCCTAATCACCTGTGGAGCCATTACAGTTTTAATAATGTAATTTTTTGGTTTGTCTTTAACCCGTGTGGACAAGAAACAGAGTGCCAGTAACATTTTCTCTCCCAATAGTATTTGAAGGCAGAGTTTATGATCCAACAAATCACATGGTTTTGTCTTTAGCATCTCCTAATAGCCATTTTGCAAATCCAGCCATTTCATTTAGGTAATTCCAAGGCTTGCAAAATAATAAGAAAATAAAATAATAAGAAAAAAACTTCTTGACGCCAACCTGCATGGTCCATTGGATATTGGCCACACGACTRCTCCTACTTCACTCTCAAGGCCATGGCACCGTGCTTTAGTGAGCACTTTGAAGGCAGATGCTGCAGCMCAGCAGTGGTAAAACCCACGTGGGGACTCCTGGGTCCCCACRGCTGGACGTGGCTCCCCGAGCCCTGCTGGGGCTGGATGTCTGCCCTCCAAAAACGCCCGATGCCCGGGACAAGAACAGCAACGTCTTCAAGGATGCACCAGGTGAAGACAAATCCCTGCAGCCCCGTGCAGTGGGCTGGCGTCCTCCGGCAGCGGGAAGCTGTGAAAGCTGCAGCTCGCTGCATCTCAGAGCCCAGCCACCGGGCTGACCAGCGGGGACGGCCGCGGCACCACTTCCAGGGCCCGTGGAGATTGCCACATTGGAGAAACTCTCTCTGAAAACGTGCATGAATACCCAGGCTATGTGTCGGGAGGGAGGATCCTAGAGCAAGAAACCAGGAGAGGAAAGAGAGAGAGAGAACACGTGGTTTGCCCAAAGGTCAGAAAGCTGTCAAAATCCTCAAGTGAAGGAATCAATAGCAATTTTAAGCAGTCTGGGCCAGCCACTTATTATTTATTTATTTATTTTTAAGCCTACTTATGAGAATTGCTTTTGAATATTTATGTCTGGATCGCTTATTTGGAAGAAGTTACAGCTGCAGCTGCTCCCGCTGTGTGTCTCCCGGAGTGACAACAGTCTGGGCTGCCTTGTCATAGAGACCTTAAGATTTCTTCTTTAAAAAAAAAAAAAAAAAAAAAAAGGCTTGCTTTGCTACACTGGTTCAAAGCTGGCCTGATTATGAAGATTAATGGGATTTATTACTGCTTTAAAGACCAATGTGAGCAAACAGCCAGCCAGAAGCACAAGGAATGGAGCGGGGGTGGCGGTGCTGCAGAAAGGGTCTTTGGCAATCGCCGTGCCGGCTATGGCAGGAGGACCGGGAAGCCCGAGTGCTGCTGCGAGAAGATAAGCTCTGCACGGGCAATACCTACGCCTCCAAAATTGAAAAGAATGGAAATTCCACATCTATACAAATGATTTTGCATAGTTACTGCTTCCATTTGGCCGACAGAGCCGGAAGCATTAGAAGATGGGTTTCGCAGGAATAAAATGACTGGGGCCAATACTTTCATTCTTCAGTGACTTCTGATAGCAAGACACTACCCTCATTAATGAGCACATGAGAAAAACTGATGTTGCTGACTGAAAGATACCGCGTGACTTTTTTTTTTATTTTCCCAACTGCTTTCTGTAGGTATCTACTTTTGTAGACACAACATGCCCCTGCACACAGCAATGCTGAAGAAAGGTGACACAAAGGAAAACCTTTGGCTGTTCTTCTAAATAAGGATTTGCATTTATTTATACATCAGTTTTTAAGCCCTGTTGCTCAGACTGGCAATTTAGTATACAAAAAAATGCATGCAATTCAAAATGACAGAAAACCACGTGTGTGTCCTATTGCAGAATTACACAGTCATGCAAYTAGACACTAACAAGGTATGTCTGTGAGGCGGCTGAAGTTAAGGATGTTTGTACTGTAAGTTTGGACAAATTTTTATTTTTACTGCTAAATTACTCTTAAATCAACATGCAATCGATCATGTGCTGTCCAGAGATAAGGAGGTTTACATTTAAAAAACAAAACAAGTCCCAGGGCACAACTATCCCTGGACTTCTGAAACCCTCTAGATCATTTCAAAAAAGTCTTTTGCATGGAAACTCCCCCCCCCCAGCCTTTCCTACCAAACACAAACATACAAATGAAAAAGAAGGCTATTTTGACAATATCGTTTTTGGGTTAGTGACCTGACACCATCAGAGCCTAAATGCACAGCACATCCACTATTGTAATAGCATAAACCCAGAATAACTCCCCATAAGTAAATGTTTACATCAGAAAAACAGAGATTTTTTCCTCAGGTAACAGTACTGCTCTGCCAAAGTCTTTTTTTTCTGGATCAAACATCATAGGAGTTCAATACTTTGTCTCGAAGATGGATTCAAAGAAATCAGTAAGTTTTCATGAAATGTCTTTACTGCCCTTCATTGTTCCTTGGTAACACAGCAAATTTAATAGTTTTTTTTCTGTTGTGTCATTAACACATAATATCCCTCAAAAAATCTCTTAAATATCCTAATTTATCATTTGCCCACCCCACAATTGCTTGATTTTATTGGCTTCACTGCAAAACTGYCTTCCACACTTAACTGAACATTACAGAAGAAGGGGAGCTTAGTCTCGAACAGGAATTATTTTTAACAAATGTATTAATAAATCATCCCTGTGTCATCAACCCCCAAAACAAGCTCTTTAATGTTTGGGCTGATATGCTTTTYGCATGCAGGAGAATCTCCCCAACATTTTGTTATAAAACAGAGTTTCCTGATGTGCCTTAAGTTAATATGCCACTACAGAGGCTGGCAGCACAGAAYAGCAATCAAATCCATTAATTTTGCGGGGAGCTGCTTACCAGAAATGTTACCTAGCAATTATAGTGAGAATTTTCTGTGAAATAAACTCTSTTTCTCAAAATGAGATTCTGAAAATCCCCCACTAACATTTCTGCAGAAATGCGTTGCAGCTTGTCCTATTTGGACAAGCTGCTCTTTCAACACAAAAGCTTACAGAGCTTGTAATTTACTGCATTACAGTTTATTTTAATGACTGTTCTAGGCAATGACTTGGCATGGGTAAGAGGAGATTAATGTGTGTATTAATGCATCTCGAAAGTTCACTCCATTTACACAAAGTAATGAAAAGCTTATTTTGAACTCTCAGCAATTCCAATTTCCCCCTAAGTGAAGTTTGCACCACATACTTCATCAAGTCCTCAAGATGCTGCTTCAGGGCAAAAAAAGGATTAAGCTGATCGGAGAAATCGTGTTCCCAACGTGCATCAGGGCTTTACTGCTTCAAACTGCCTGTCCCGCGTACCACGGTGCGGCGACTGTAAAATTATGCGAAGCGGCGTTGGCATGAGGCGCCTGTCGGAGCTCCCGGAGCGGGGAGACCCTCCACGCCAATACCTGGCCTTCGGGCAGGGCGGCGGAGGGAGGAAGACCAGGATGGGACCAGAAAGGGGAGGAAGCCAACAGCGAGAGCATCTCAGCTTGCCTGACGGCAAGATTTGGCAGCCAGCGATATCTGATGACTGGTCCTAAATTTGGAGGAGGAGGGACTGAAGAACAAAAATGGAAACCAAGAAACCAAGAAAACCTTACTGCAGGCAGCCTTAATTTGTGCAAATATTCCCTTTAAAGTTTGTCTGGTGAGTAAAGGCTTCTCGATGTGTTTGAGAGATTAGTTCTTTAGGTGTAAGGCAACACCTGATAATAAATCAAGGTATGTCAAGGCAGTAGAGTTTCCAAAACTGGGCATGAGGATCATTTTTTGTGAACCACGGTTTAAGTAGGATGCTCATTCTGTCATTGCTTTAGTTACCTAAAAAGAATAATCACAGTTAAATATATTTAATATATTTAAATATATTTAAAACATTTAYAATGTTGCCTTTCCACTTAAGAAACAGCATAACTGCCACTAAGATATTATTTAACCCCCAGCTGCAGAAGAACTGTTTTTGATCAAAAAGGRGAAGGAGACAACTCTGAAAGTAACAACTGAGATACAGTTGAAGAAAGAAAAGCATGAGAGCCACTAACAGAGGTTGGTTTGAGAAGTGGAAAATAAAAGGCCTGTGTTCAAACCCTCTTCTCCCCTTGAAATAAAAAGCTTCAGAAATTCAAAACTGAGTGATCTAAAAACCAAAAATCA
>NW_028186609.1:86673-95341 GCF_003343005.1 Rhea americana
AACACTAAGACAAAATCAGGCCCTTATTCCCACTCAAGGCTGCTGCTTTTTCAAACTACAAAACAAATTGGTTATTGAAAATTATCATGTCTGTATCTATATGTTTAATACATTGTACGTATGCACTCACTTGTGACATTGAAAATCCCCCAGGACTTTTCAGCACGTGGATACTGTTTCTTGGGCTCACGCACATATGCGGTAAAATAATCTAATGACTAAAAGCATTGTCTTATGTGACTTGTTTCATTGCTCTGTTCATATAAATGAATACAGTCTGTCACAGCAGGTTTTTTCCCAAATTACAGCGAAGCAGATGGTATTTACTATGTAAAAGTGTGTGACACTTTCAAACACGCTGCTAGGGTCTGTTGTACAAAACTATGTACATGGGTGGACTATATTTCAATCCTTTCCAATAACCTCTAAAAGGATCTGAAATGTTACTTGAGAGAAGACAACTGATCAAAGCCCAAGTCTTAATACAACTCTCACTTTAGGTGCTACACATGCACACATAAAAGAGCTGAAGAATTATAAGCATCGATGTAGATTTTTAAATAGCAAATTTATTTCCTTTTTGAGACAAAAGAGCCATTCTGCTCTGCAAAGTAACTGACAAAGTAAGATTTACTATCGTTTGATTTTCACATTGCATTTTCTTAAATTAAATGGGTTTGCTGATGAAAATTGAAAACTCAAGATTAGATTTCCTCTTCATGTAGACCAGTTTTATAATTAAATCTGAAAATCTTGGGGTTTTACTACCTCTTCTGCTAACACTGCCTCTCCCTGCTATAGCACAGAAATAATTCTGCACATATACAAACCCCTTATTCGTGCAGACACAGACCATCTCCAGAAATACAAGCAATTGTTGGAAGTGAAAGGTGTCATTTTAGTTTATACTCCCCAGCAGAACCTCCAGTCAAGCAGTGCCCTGCCCACAAGCCTAATGGCAAATCTTCCATGGCCTTCAGGTCATAATGTAGTAGAATATATTCAGGCAGCAAACAGATCTTAAGTGTGGTAGGTGAAAGGAGGAAACTGTCAGCCCTACTGCAAGATTGGTTGTAAAGCTCCTTAAAAATACTTATTTAAATTAAYTTAAATGATAAAAAAACGACTGTTTTAAAGTAGCAAGTTTACATTATTTGCATTTTTAATCAGTACATTCTTTTTTCATTTTGTTTTTAATAGAGATGTTATTTCCTAATATTTACAGAAAAGGAAAAATAGTTCTAAAACAATAGGATATTTATTTTGCATACAAATATTTACAGAAACATACTTAAAAAAATAAGTATTTGAAATTCATTTGACTTCACTTCAAAAAAGCTTCAAGCTTTTATATTATAAAAACATATTGCCTTTACTATGCTCAAATTTAGTGTTCAAATCTCTAGATTTTCTTATTAGGGCTTTCTTTTGTGCTTCATCAAATCGATTGACTTTGAGATCCTGGTCTCGGTCAAATGGCCTTCTTTCTTGAGGTTTGTTCTTTTCTTCAGATGCTTTGCTTTTTAGCTTTTTATGATGTATGTCCATGAGAGATTCTGACCTCTTTGACTCCTTGGAAAACGGGAAGCAGGAGAGAAAAAAGATATTGTAAAATGTCAGCAATACATAGAAAACCCCACAAAATCAAATAAGCCAAGAATTAGGAAGGTTAAGAATTCCAGAAAGCTTACTAATTGAAAAAGAGAACAGTAAATTTAATTTTGCATATACAGTGCAAAATAGTTCTGAAAAGCACAGGTAATCTTGTCTGCATAGATTAAGGCATTGATAATCCAATTCCACTGATGTTAAAGATATCATATGATTTTGAAATCTTCACATACAGTAGCAATAAAAATGATATGAAAGAAATATGAAGATACTCCATCATGATTGGCAGAAACATAAGCTAAGACAACATGTCAGGACAAAGATCTCAAAATTCAGGCCCAGTTTCTTATGCACATTCCCTAAGCAGCCGGTTTTGGTCTCTGTCAGGGGCAGGAATAAACGAGATACCCTTTCGATCTTATTTTCACACAGAGTTGTGTCTTTAATTTACTCTCTTAATTTTCTGGTATTTACCTTTTGCTAGTCCACAAGACAAGGTCACAGGTGTGAACTAAAGCACAAATTGAAGCATTTTGCCAAGCAAAGGGCTTGGTTGTGTTTATTAAAGAGCACGTAAATGATAAAAATAGCATAAAAACAATGTAAAATTTGCACCGACTTCATATAGGCAGGATTACAAACAGGATTACGTGGCCCTTCCTTTACTCAGATGAAGCATATTTCTGTATCTCTGTATAGTAAATTGCTCCAACTTTCAAACAATTGCAAACCAGCTAAAAGGCCAGTCCGAACCAATTCTCTCATCAGAAAGAAAAGATGAGCAGCTCCATCTTGTCTTATCTAGGAACACAGGACCTTTATTCTGAAAGGTTCATTTCCCATCACTCCCTGTTCAACTACTTATTTCATCAGACACGGCAATAATAATCCATATATGACATTAAAAAAATGATTCCTATGGAAAACAGAAAATGGGTAACACTTCTTCCTGTTGTAACTGCATTGATGCAGAAAGAATTGCACCACAGCATAAAATTTGTCACTATCACTGCAGGAATTAACAGCAAGAAACCATTTTAGGAACTAAAGCTCTTTTCTATGAAAATGTCCTCAATAAAAGTTAACAGAGAAAGGAAAAGGAAAGAAGAGACACAAAAAAATTAATATAAAAGAAAAAAACAGAAAAAAGCCAATATGAAACAAGCCAAGAACCTCTGTTCCTAAACAAAATGCCTTCTGTAATTTTGAGATAGAAGTCTGTTAACCTTAAAAAGGATAAAGGCATATATAGACATGTGTATATATATATTTATCTGTGTGTTTTTGGTGTGTGTRTGTGTGTGTGTGTGTGTGTTTATTTTATTCTGGCAGCAGAAGAGAATAAATATATTCTACTACATCCAAAATGGCAGTACAAACTGAAAATAAGGAGGAAATTTAAGGTAGCATACTAAAAGCTCTGGATTTGCAAATCCTGTAAATCAAGAGAGACGCATGATTTAATGAACTACAAATAAATCATTAAAAGTGCCAGATAAATTCCAATCTTGTAATATAAGCCAAGACTGCGATTTTCAAAGTTAATTATACCCTCAGGAGACCTGACTGTCTTCTGCAAGACTTCAAACCATAWATTAGAGGAGAACAGGAAGGAGCAGCTGTAAGGCAGGCAACAGACCACACACACTGGAGGATGGCGTGGACAGATAGAAAGGCAAGAGGGAATTTGATGTGGAGTTCAGATTTTTTTTTTTTTTTTGTGATCAACATCTGTCTGTGAAAATTAATTGTCTCTGTGGAGACTGAAAAAAACTTCATGTAATAATGCTATTATAATGAGGCAATTAGTTACAGAATTGCTCTGCTTAGTCCATTAAGCTTCTTCCTGGCTAATCTATATTTCACTCTAAAAATTAAACCTTTACTACTGTTTTTTTGGGATGCTGGTAATTCAGTGAAGCAAGCTAACGTATGAACCAAGTTTGTCTATTTGCAGCGACAATATCCTGATGCGAGGATGATTTAAGCAAAACAGCAACTTAAACTGCTATAGAAAATTGCATACAAAAAGCTATCCATACAAAAAACAATTCTAACATCCTAGTTGGAACTGCTGTTCAACATCAGCTTAAGGACCCAATCCCGCTCTTGTTGAAGTCAATGGGAAATGTTCTAATAACTAAACAGCAGTAGGTTTGGGCCCTAAAAGGAAAGAATATAGTGGTATCACCATGGAAACCAACAGTGCTAGAAATGGGAATCAGAAAGAAGAGAGTGAAGACTGAAGAATTAAAGGAAATTCATGAAGAGGATGCATTCTGCTATTATACTTACATTGTATGAAGTCACCTGCTCAACAAGTCTCTTGTCTCTCTCAGACAATACAACTTCTTCATTATTCTTACTGGCCGACTTTTTTGCCTCTTCTCTTTCCTGATGAGTGGAAGCAAATTACATGTTATAGTAATCAGAATGTCAGAAGTAAATAGCAAGGAAATTGATARTTACTTTAATTAAATATGAAGGGTAGAAGCCACCCAATATTTTTTGGTCTGCTTGATAAGAGAAGAGACTGGACACACTGTAATTTGAAATTCAGTGAGCTGATAAAGAAAAACTGGCTGCTACAAAAGAATGAAAGAAGAGAGAAAGAGAGAAAAGATAAAAGAATAGTAATGCTAGTTAAAATGGTTGTTTCCTCTCCTTTAGTCTGAATTCATGAGTTTTGGTAATCTAAAGAGACCTGAAAAAAGCTGTTTCACAGCTCAGTGGATCTTTAGTTTGTTTTCACATAACAGTAACAACATATATACTGCCTGTATGTATACACGAATGAATGAATGCTTACTTTGGCTTTTCTCTCTCTGTCAGCTGGAGTATCTGTCCAAATGGATCTATCGCCTGATTTTTCATCGGCTCTTCTCTTGAATGTTCTTGGGCCAAACCCAAAGCTTTTCAGTTCAGGTGGAAGCTCTGTCATCCATGATTCCCTGGTAACTTGCTTGGGTTCATCCTTTACAAATGGAGAATGAATGAAAAAATAAGAAAAAACAAAAAACAAAAATCCAAACTTGCTACCTGAATCTATTAACTTCCAGCAAAAATTATGTATTTTTCTTTGTCTTAACAACAACCACAATCACTTAGAAAAACTGCAGTAAAACTGCAGCTGGATTCACACAGAAAAACTGTCAGGCAAGGAAAAACACAAAATATCAAAATATATTGGAAGAGAAAAATATCCAACTTACATTGTCTGCTGAAGTAAGTTTTTCCTTCATTCTCTGAGCTCTGCGTTCAAATTCTTTAGTTACATCAGACTCCACTGGTCCTTTTGCAGGCATTGGGCCTATAAGATCATCTTCCTCTTCACTACTATCTGTTACCTTCCAAAAATAAAATATTTCTCTCAATYGTAGTGTTAAGACACTCAAGAAACATTTCAGCTTCATAGAATTAGAATGATTTTGTCTAGAAGATATAAATCTTATGCAAAGCATGTGCTAATTATGAAATGAAAGCATAGGTTACAACCCCATATTAGACCTATTATAGCAATTCAGCATGGGTATTCAGCCCCTGCATTTCCAAAAGTATCATCTCTTGTCCCCGAGGCAGAAATGCTAGTAAACACAGAAACAGTGCACAACAGGGTGTTGCTACTTTAGGCCGCTCTGCGTGTGTTGCTGTAGCCTCAGTGGCAGTAGGTAATCAGAAACACACAAACATACAACTTTGGTAATTTGGGCTTCACCATCACTAGTAACGTTTGGATGCATCTCCATTAATAAGTCTCGTGATATCACATAGCAAGAAGAACTCCTGTCAACAGAGCTCAGATTCCGTATGGACACTACGAAGACTAATAAGCAAACCAGAGTACACGTGGCACATACGGAATGATACTGGGTATAGTAGCTGCTAGACTAATCTCTTGGTTTTGTCATTCACTTCTTCAGTCCCTTTTGACATTGCTTTCTAAACAGTTACGTTTTTCAGAGAACTTCTGAAAAAAATAAGTTTGAAAGGGACTAAACATAAGATGACTCTTTCTGGATACAGGGTATTGTGCAGAAGGCTCACAGGTCTTTCTGGGTTAAGCAGAATAAAGATACAGAGTGTGGAAGAAATGGACAGAATGCAAAAAAGGGGACACTGAGTAATGCCTTGGAAGCAAGGGAGCCTGACATCTACAAAAACGAAAAGACAGACTACAGCCTGAATGTGGGAGGTAAAGCAATGGGAGTAGGATGATAACAAAGTTGCAGAATCAGGAAGCACTCATCAGAGCATTGCTTGGGAATATGATGTGGTGGCAAAGATGTTTCAAGCAAAGGGAGGGTAAAGGGGAGATTTGTTTCTGTTATGCTGACCTTCAGCTGTAAGGTGGACATCCTAACACCAGATGTGACATTACCAGAGAGAACAAGAGTGCTGTTCAATGCAAAAACAAAACTGTGAACCTTCTGTGTGAAATAAGGCAGCTGAGGCAGAGGTGATCCAGGGCCTACAGTAGAGGATTAGAGAACAAAGTACGAATCCACCTAATGGAAGCATGAAAACGGAGGACAAGGGAAAGGAAGAGAGCAGTAAAGGTACCTTGCAACACTGAGTTCAATCCTTAATATTTATGGCTGCTCAGAGCTAACATCCCACCACTGTAGAGGGATTGTGGCTAAGGAAGTCAGAAGATAGTGGCTGTGATATTAGTCACTTCATTCTTTTGTGTGCTGCCTGCTACAGAAACTGGTATGCCTTAATGATTGTTGCAATCTAGCCAAGGCAGTTGACAACATCTGCTTTTAGGCATAGGCAGAGGTAAGAACAGCAGAGAAGCAAACTTGGAGGTAGAAAGAGAGGCAGCTAGGTATGGCTGTGGACCATGAGGTATAAGAAGAGGCTTAACAAATTTAACAACTGCATCCCACCTGAATGAACTAACGGCCATTTATAAACACTAATAATGTGAGCATACAAGTAAATAAGAATCTCTCTCATCTTTTTGCTTTACAAATTCAAACTTTCATTAAACTCCCTGCCTTAACTTCTAGAGAATGATGTTGTCTTCTCTCCCTTTTTAAAATTCTTTTAATTTTATTTTGAATGAATAAGTGGTGAACAGGAAGAATTAACTTGAGAAATCAGCCTAATAAAACAATTCCCTCTCTCCACATACAAACAAATAAAAAATGCAAAGATATAAGGCTTTCACAATAAATTGTATAGCAGTTGAGGATGAAAGACCAATTAAAACCCAGCACGGATTTTTTTTAAGAAGCATGTCTCATTGCCTTTCTCATTAGTGTTAAGTTCAATTCACTCCATTACCACCTGCCTCAAGCAAGATGCAATTAAACAAACAGCAGAAAATAATGCCCCTCTGTTTGAAGGAGAAATCAAAATAAAGTGAAGAGTCAATGAGGAATAAGCTGCCTCTAAAGATGTACAGAAATACAGAATAATTGAATAATACTAGAACAAAGTAAGTAACCCCCAACAAATTATTATATCAGATTCAAAGGTAAAAGAGACAGGATATTATTAAGAAGAGAAAAAAAAACAATAAAATAAGCTAAGTTCCATGTAGCAAAGTTGATGTTTGAGATAAGATCCGTATAGAAAGAAGATTCTTTTTTTTTTGTTTGTAAAATATATAAACAGCCCAGTTTTGACATTCCTGCCTCAAGACACTTATTATGATAAATAGCTTGATTGTTATTTCAAGTTATAACATGACGAGCATCTTAAAAATGCCAGACAATCATTCTTGATGACAGATTATGACAACACTTGCTGTAGGAGTCAGGAGAATGATATACATTGCAAGTACTAATCAAAAAAGTGAAGTTCCACAGCAGTCTTTGTCTCATCTCTTCTTAGCATGTCTTACAGTACCTAAGAGTTAAACTAAAAAAAAAAAAATGCCGTAGTAGTAAATATTTTAGAAATGAACAGAATAACTATGGAAACAAATAATAATTTTCACAAGGAATTAGTATTTAGTTTATCATATCCTGAGAGTGATTCAGCTGCCTAAAGTTGGTATCTAGTGTCATTTTGGATGTCCAGGGTATCTTGCCTGGCTTAGACATGCTGCTGCTCTGGAAGGATGCAAGTTTCTCTCAGATGCTCTGCCCTATCTGCAGATGACTCATATCCCTCAGAATGCTACTAGATGCCCATGTAGGGGGCTGAATCTTCCTCATGCTTCCAGCAGTATTTTAGTCATGCACCTTAYTCCCGAATGTTCTTCAGTAGTACAAGAATTATTTTGTAGCTAGGGATTAGATTATCGGACATCTACCTAGTATTTCCATAACCTGATCAGAACAATCAGACAACACAAACTGAAAGGTGTCTGAGTGCCACTGTCCCCGATCCTACTGTACCTTACCCAAGGTAAAGGCCTCATCTTGCTTGAGAACATCAAACAGTGACTCTGCAGCATCATTCTTTACCGGATTCTTTTGAATAAATGTGTTTAACACCTGCACTAACAAACATGTCACAAAGGTGAAGTTTTGTTATATACTCAGTCCTCCTCACCCCCTCAACTAAAGGGAGTAAGAGCTGAAATTATGGCTAAATATTCATTCTAACAGGCCGCATTACTGCTTTAAAACTTTTAAAATTTTGAACTTTTCCAAGACGTTCACTTTGGAAGAACATGTCAGACCAAAAGGAAGACTGGWAAAACATCAAGGAGAAGTACTCTGCAATTTGAGATGCCTAGTTCTCGTGTGTATAGCCTGCAATATCCATTTAACAGCAAATTCAAAAAAAGACAGATCAGCCTTTTTTTAAAAAAAATTTATTTATGATTCAGTATTTGACTCAGGTAAAAATGAGCCAGACACTTTCTGGTCTAAAATTAGACTGCCATGCTAAAAAGTATGTCTAGTAGACTTTTTCAAGCTTCTCCTTGCTTAAGCATTTCAGATAGTTTGTTCTAAAACAAGAGAAGTCCGTTTCTACAAACCTGGGTACAGGATTCTGATGAAACAGAAGGTCCTATGGAATATTTGTTATTCCCAGTGTTCCCTGAAGGTTTCCTAAAGCCAGGTGGTAATGCAGGACCTATAATGGGCCTCAAGGG
>NW_028186609.1:95491-106225 GCF_003343005.1 Rhea americana
TTTTATGAGAAGTGTGATTTCCTTCTCTCCCTGTGCCAAGTGTACCCCCTATGTGCACATCATAGAAATCACTGAATTCATAAGAATAATCTATCCCATTTTCAAGGAGAATCTCTGTCGATAGCTGGGAAGCAAGAAACTGGTAAAACTGGAGCATGTGATCAAAAAAACCAACTTATTTCTTCTTGAGCTTTATTTATCAGATTCAAAAGCAAGGAAAGGTGTAAGGTCAAATACACCTTGCTCTGTTTAACAATAAAGCTGATTTTGCTATTCTTGTCCCGCAYCACAGTTTCAATGCCCTTCAGTAAACAAAATCAGTGAACTGCTCTGATTTAAAATGTTTGTTTTTCCTTGGTACAGGGAAGATAGGAGAGGAAAGAGGCAGGTTTTGATATCCCAGGTAACTTTACTGATTTGGTTTACACAGCAACTCTGCAAGGAATATCACAAATCATTTGGTTCCAGGGACAGAAAAAGGCAAGGATTTCTTTTCAGTGGTAAAGACAGTTTAAATGTACATTGAATTGTATTTACAGTATTGAAAAAACTCTCGTATATAAGAGCCTCTTTTAACAGTCCATCATATTCATTAAAGGCTAATAAAAGCTAATACGTACCTGAAAAAGTCATCACCTGAAGAATATCCAAGTGACAGCATCCTTAGAGTGTAGCAGAGACTTTATTTATTATGATCGCTAGTCTCTGAGCTTTTGGGCAATCAAATGTAACACAACATTAATTGAATTATTCTAATTATGTTCTTCTATTAAATCCAGTATAATCTAATCAGCACAGCCCTGCAGTAGTGATGTGTTTGTCAGGATTTAAAGAGGGGAAACAAAAAAGAAGGAAGTCTTGCCAGAAAGACTCTGGTAGAGAGAATTCAGCTAACCACAGACAGGCACAAGCAATACATGTGAGCTAAGGGCAGAAGATGGGTACTGGGGAGGTTTCAAACCCAGGCAAGAAGTCTGGGATATATCTGAAACTTCACCTCCACCTAGCTGCTGGCAGAGAGAAACAGCCTTTATTGTCCTTTCCTTTCCAACTACTTTCTTGTTAAAACCACATTTTAGATTCCCAATACAAAGAGTTTGAATGTAAACCCATACAGATACAGTAAAAAGAATCCTTTATTTTACTACATATGCACCTTTATTTTGTGGGCAGAGAGATTTAAAGTAAACTATAAATAGAGCTTTCTGCTGAAACCTATCAGAACATCTACACTGTGGGCTATATCTGTTCAACTTGTGAAAAAGAGCGGGTATTAAATACCCTGCCTTACTTCTGTCACAGCTCAAAGGCTCTTCGAAGCAACAGGAAAATGGCTCCTATACTCATCCTTCCCACATTCTTTGTTTCTGTGCTTTTCTTCCACATGAATAACCCTGTTGCTCAGGTCTTTCCTCAGCAGTGCACAGCTAACATGGTTCTTGACAGTTTCTTGGATGTCCGAAGGCTCTGTGACTAGATAAAGTGAATCTAACTGAAATGCTGTTAAAATGCATTTTGCTGCTGTTGGCAAGCYTCAGTATCCGCATATATAGTTGCCCCGYGTGACAGGACAAGAGGCAATGGGCMGAAATTGAAGCACAGGAAGTTCTGCCTGASYGTGAGGGGGAATTTCTTCCCTGTGAGAGTGACGGAGCACTGGGGCAGGTTGCCCAGAGAGGTKGTGGAGTCTCCTTCTCYGGAGATCTTCAAGGCCCACCTGGATAAAACCCTGTCTAACATGCTGTAGGTGACCCTGCTGATCAGGGCGGTTGGACTAGATGATCTCCAGAGGTCCCTTCCAACCTTACTGATTCTATGAGTCTATATACACTTAGGGAAAGAAAAAAAGAAAAAAAACTTTCAGCAATTAAGCTTTCATTTAATGCATACTGGATTTCAAATAGGGCAAAGAAAGCTTTCTTGTTGTTGGACTGTAAGTCTTCACTAATGCAGGATGTGCATTTCAGCGTTCTTCTGATGTTTAACTTCAGGATTTTAAGGTAATGTTTGTTCTTTACCTTGATGGAAAACTTATGAATACTCCACTTCTGCCTAACTTTGCTAAAAAGCAATATTCTTTCTGAAGTTGAACGAAATCTGTTCACCTAGACATTTTATGCTGGAATGATTTAAACAATTTTTAAAAAGCTGCAAATTGCCACGTGAGCTGCTCTTAATTATGAATATTTGCTTTGACAAGCCTGGAAAGGATGTAACTGAAAACAAAAGCTTTTCTAAGAGAACAAGTATGTCACACAGAGCTCACAAACATTATGTCCATACACTGAAWCAAACAGCCTTACATTTGTTTCAATTATTTATGGCTAGATTGTCAGCTGGCAAGCTCAATGCTACGGGCTATGCAGTGGGGGAGACATTGTGTCTACGCCCTGCACAGCTTATGCTCCTCAGTGTGTCAGTGTAACTAGACTGCCAGGTGTATGGGGGTGGAAGATAGACAAGGCTCTTCCCACACATTGCACCTTTTCCACCTATTCAGGGATATGGGCTGTGTGCAAAACAGCTCTGTGCAATCCGCTTTTTCAGTGCGTGCCAGGCACAGTTGTATGATGAGCTAAGACAAAGGAACTATCAAGAACTTTTTATTGCCTGAATCCCTCATACCCGCACACAACACCAGACAGCCTATTGCCCTCTGAATTTAAGTGCAAGTTATCCAACATTTTGGAAATAAACTGCTACATAGAAGTAGGAGTTGGATGAACGTTCAAAAGACTAAGATTTYACGATGCAAGAGCACTGGTATGTATTATTGCTCATCTCTCTAACCTTAGGACTACAAGTTACCTTTTCTCTTCTTCTTTCCCTTTGCACACTTTGAATTCACAATTTATCACAGCAGTATTCATGTCAAAATCAAGAAGGTAAGAAGGCTCCCTCATCTAATACCAAAAGCAGCGAACACTTAYTTATGTTGCTTTATTAGAGATTATRAAGTGAWTTCCCATATTTAGRGAAAATACTGAGCACAGCTTAACAACAGACTCACCTTCCTAGAACTGACAACTCATAACTGACAGGTTGGTACTGATTTATTTTATCTATCAGCTTCCTATTGTACTGAGGAAGGGAACAGAGATCAAGAGACTCAATTACCTTTCATTAATGAGCCTTCYCTTGGAAGTAGTGATTTCAGTATGGATTACCATTTCATCTTACACAAGCACATGTAAAGATTGATGCAAAGACTAGGAGGCTGACAGACATGGTTTAAATTACGAATTGAATTYATAATTAGTTTTCTTCTATATGTATTTTATAATTGTGTGCAATCAAATGGAAAGGTTTCTGATAGGGTCTATAAATAACACTTACTTGTTTAGACATGACAACTTGYTTTCTAAAAATCTACAGGACAAAGATTAGTTTTTTACCTGTAGACACRTAAACAATAATCCTCAGTGCATTAGTGAAGCAACAACTCCAACACTCTCCATTCATTGTACTATGTCACACAAAAGCTAAATGCCCTACTCCYTCCCTAGCCAGAATGAACTACACAGATATGGGTCCTTGTACATAGTTYGTTTTTCTTGCACTTTTTTTGAGATATCTTAAGAAACTGAAAAAGTTTGACATTCAAAATATAAAGCAGACAATTCACATTATTTTTTCTTTTATTCTCCAACCTTCTAAACAGTATAAGGAGGTATTTGTGTTCTGTTTCAAGGGAGTGCTGCTCTTGTTCTCAAAAYGTGCAGGAAGGAATTCTAATCACCTAAATCTCAAGTGCACAATTGAACTGTTCTGTAATAGTGCCACAAAATATTTTATCTAAAATAACTGTGTTTTAAGGAAAGAATCCTGAGTATTCCTCCATTTTAATTACCTCTCTGGAGAATCATCCTGTTTTTTGAAACCAGGAGGAAGAGCAGGTCCAAAAAATCCATCATCATCATCATTATCATCTTCCTGAATTCTTTTTGGCTTTCTGCACATACAAAGATTTCGGTTAATAATTATTTTGACACACAAGGCAATTATCTACATTTTAAAARGGAAAGAAAAAAAAMMWWAAAMSATTTCAGACAGTCTTAGGTACTAAATATCTTGCTGTTTCCAAGGAAACAGTGAAAARGGATCCAAAATAATTTGGAGCAATTAAAAATTTGGTAGCATAAACCTCACTCCAAAAACACTTTGACATTTAAAAAAATATTAAGAGTGCTTTTGCTGTAGAAAGAATAGTATAATATTGAGAACCATTTTCTATTCACAAAGTAATTTCATATTCAGCACACTTTCTACACTTTTGTACACTGCCTGCATTTTGACTAGTTTTCCTAATCAGTTTTACTAAGACTGAAAAATTGGTGGATAAGAGAACAGGAGAAAAGTCATTAATATGTACTCCAGCATTCATTGAGACAGCATAGTGTCCTTCAAGATCCTTATGTAAGACCTGATACAAACACGCAGAAGTTCTTAGCACAGCAATTGTGAGTTATCAATTCCACTAAATTAGGATATGTAAAGACTCCTGTTACTTGCTAGACAGCTCAATTCTTTCACCACAATTTACTTAACCAAACATATAAACTCATGCCCATGAACAGTTCTTATGACCTCAGTGTAAAGTARTATGCCATACATAGGGCCAAATTCAAGTAACAAATAATTATATGTATTATAAATGGTGTCTGTCCTCAGTATACACAATCAAAATATTAAGGATTCTTTTTACTCTAATTGGAGCACTAAACTGAAAGATAAACATACACAAATTGGATCGTCCTACATAAACTAATTCCACCCTAAGGAGTCACACARGTCAACGTAGCATTCTTGGCCTAGAAGAGCATGGGGAACACRTCATCATGTCTTACTCAGGTACGAGGTTTGCCTTTTTATTTGTATGATATTGTTTCTTTCTCATATTTTATAGGAATACACTTCATAAAATTAGGAAGAAATTGGAACTGATGTAAATACATGAAAGACCTAAAAACATACTAACTTGGGTGTTGGAACTCCTTCTGACTCCTCAGAATCTTTATCTGCCTCTCTGGGTAGAGGAAGAGACTCTGAGTCATCATCACTCTCAGATGCTTCTGAGCTACAGCTGCTTYTATAGCCTGGAGGCAGCGCTGGTCCTGCAACTGAACACCAAGAATTATTTGAGACACTTTATTAAACGTTTCAAATGAATATTATCCATCTTGTTTTTCCTAAAACATAAACCTACTGCTAATTCAATCATTAATATGTATAGCAYTTAGAGAAAATATCTCAACAAACTCCCAGTTATTAAATGATTTTATTCAGCACTATACTGCAATGAACAACCTCTGTACAATACTGTAGTACATTACTAATAAATTATCACATTAGTTACCTTTTGTATATTAGTTATCTTTTGGTGCAGAAATAGAAAGGTCTACTTGTCTAACAACGGACTTAAAATGTATGTGGTCTAAATTGGTATATTAAAAAGAAACAATTACATTAATCAAGCATTTGGAGCTTATTACAGAAGAATCACATCACTTATACATACACAGAATAGGAGGCCACAGATTACTGTAACCTAATTGCCATCYTGCTCTAGGAATGATTTACCAATTAGGGTTATTCCCAGTTCAGCTAAGCATGAATAGCAGGCATAGACTTAAGTACTCTGCTGAATAAGGGATGATTTAGGCATTCAGACTTCAAAGAATCACTGCTGTCAGAAGACCTAGGTGGTGGATGGAGCTCTCCTCATATGCAATCAACCTTTCCCTCTCTGGAATAATGGGATATCCTAGCAAATGAGAAATTCAGAGACTAACACTGCTAATGCGTGTGAGCTGGCACTGGCATTGCCTTCATTAGCATGCACAGTTATGGTACAACTCACACTGTAGGATATAGGACCACGTATATTGAGTCCAGAAGTAGTTTAGCCATATTCAYCTGGCACTGAAACTAATAATGACTGCCCCCCAAACAAGAAACTTGATACAGATACCCTCATCAGYGCAGCACAGAGCCAGCTGGAGTAAGGAAAGTCTTGCAATGATCTCAAGCTAAGAAGCCTTCCCAGATCCAGGTTAGAGCAGGTAGAGGTTATACAAAGCATGAATAACTTACCCATAGATTAATTTGATTGTACTAGTAATTTAACTTTCTGCAAGACAGATGCCACACCTCCTTYTAAGACTTCAAACACTGATTCCAAGAGTGACAGGGCAGAAAGATGTTTGGCGGGGAAACAGCATTGCTAACTTATGGATAGTCAAGGGTTAGATGAAAAGATGAGGTGCAATAAAATCGCATCAATGAAAATTACATCTCCAGTTAAAGAATTGCAACCTTTTTGACAGTGCAAAATAAACTAAATTTAGATTAAGGTTCCATTTTTAGCTGACAAAGGCTAGTCAGAAATTGAGACCTTCAAATGAGCTTTATGAAGCTTTGATCTGTCTTTAATGCAAGACACAGAACTAGGTAAATTGTGCAGCATCACAGGCAGATCTGCCACTTATTTTGGTTCTGTTTTAATTGCAATGACTTTAACCAGGACATGCAAATCCAATTCCATACCAAGGAAGGAAAAAAGGAAAAAAAAAATCTGTAACAGTAAGTTCAAGATGAGAGGGAATCAACAGATGAATGATAAATAGAAGTGCAGGCTACTATTAAGAAGCCTCTCATTTTGGTCTGAAAAATCACTATTACAATAAAGTTATTTATTCATTTTTAAATCAACCGCTTTCTCTCACTCACTGGTACTCGGATACGTAAAAGAGGAACTTCATTTGCCCTGAATGRAGAGAGGATAAGAGAAAAGGATTTGGGGTGAAAGAAGCAACCTGAAATGCAGTCTGATGGATCTGATACTGCAAAGGAATAGAGAAATTGGGAGTGGCTATGTAAGCTAAAAAGAAAAAGTATTTAAGAAAGGAAGCTGGTCCCACAGACACTTTCTCTAGCATCAAAGCCAGTGTACATGTTTTCTATCTCATGATTCTTCTATACTACTCCCTCCATTATGCTGGTACAATTGTTTGTGTTGACTGTGCAATAAATTAGATCAGTGAACTTAGCAGGCATAAAAATAACACTGCAAAAAACCAGCACTCCCCTGAAAGAACTGTTTGTTCATGGAATTACAGCCTAAGCAGGACAGCCAGAAACAAAAGACAGACAGGGACTGGTTCAGCAAGGAAACTGGCATTTAGAGCCTGAGGATTGGGGAATGGTCATTTGGACACCATGAAAGAAATGGAGCAGAGACTGAGAGCTAGCCACTCAAAGAGAACGGGGATTGAAAACAAACGTGGAAATGGAGACTGACTGAGTCTAATAATCAGCAAGAGCAAGGATGGAGATACAGATTTGCAAGAAAGGAATGGGAGGGGAAGGGATGGGAACTGCTGAGCACAGATGGAGGGAACAAAGAAAGCGAACAGTAAGGAGAGAGACTGAGATTTAATGAAAAGTCTGTGAATGAAATTCCYTGGAAGCCACAGGAGAGTGTAAAGATACAGATCAAAGGGGGAARTGAGAAGGGCTCAAAGTGCCAGGAAAATAAAACCAAGGAGCTGAGGAAGAGGCACAGAAGCAACAATGTCAGAGTTAAGAGGAAAATGAAAAAATAACTAGAACTTAGAGCAAACTCTGGGCAGGAGAATGGGATAAGAAAATGCGAGGGGAAAACYCTGGGGATGGAGATATAAAGGAAACAGAGCCAACACACATTACAGGTCAGACTAAAGTGAATGTTTCAACAGCTGCTAGAAGGGGCTGCTATTACAATTGCTCCAACTTGCTTCTTCATTAAGCTGGCTCTGGTACCTATCCAACTTAAAATTCACAAGCCAGTGGAGATTTTTTTTTTTTTTTTTTTTTTTNTTTTTTTTTTTTTTTTTTTTGCTAGGTTAATTTCTGTTGTATTTACTGAGTTCAAGCAACTTGTCATGCCACCAGACAGGCACTGGAAATCTCTCAAGGACAGAGCACAAAATTAGAAACAAGGCTTTTACCTTCAGCAGCAGCTCAGATCAGCTCAGACATATCACACACATGCATTTCTGCTTTAACAAACTTGCTCTCCCCACTGAGAGACAAAACTGCCTTCTGCCTTCCTGACCTCCTCTCATTATTTGTAGCTATTTCCTGGCATTTCTCTTGTGCTTGTACAAGAAAGAGGACAGTATGGAGGCAGGAATGAATAGGTCAAAGCGAGTATGACTCTTGTTGGCAGCATTGATTTAGGTCAGCTTCAAAGAATCATTGTGAGATGAAGAATGAGGTGATGACTGCATCCCTCAGACAGGACAACGACAAACTGAAGAGGCTTTCGAGACTGTCCCATTAACATTCGCTCCCCTCCAGGTCCTGAAAAAGATGCCAGGGGTTGAGTACCATCAGTTTTCTCATGCTAGCAATGGATGTTGATAGTCCCTGACAGGGTCTGTTTGAGCTCCCTCTAGTGCTGATCTACGGGCAGGACAGCAACTGGCCCTTTCCCTTAGTTATTCCACTATCCTTAGTTGCTGAGATGCACAAGATGAACCAACCCAGATTCTAACTCYGCTCAAGATTCACAGCTCGAACCACCACATGCAAACAACAACGCGATGCCACAAGCTGAAACTACTATATCTTCATTTTTTTAAAATAAGAAAAATGCAAGAAATTACATGCTAAAAATTACAACCATTAATGGAACCGTATCTTACCCATATAAAGACGACAAAAGTGTTAGTTTAAGAGCAGATCAACATACACATTTTCTTTCATTTCATACATCTAATATGGTGATGTCATGTCAAAGATAGATGACATTAACAAATGGCTATCTTTAGTCTCACATTTATAGTAATGAAAGAAAACTTTTTGATGMAGTACTCAGAACATGCCCAAAGTTCCACTTTGTTGTTGGGAGATGAATACTAAGATAGAAGCCTAAAACAGACATGGTTTTAGACACAAACAAAGAGCAGCTCGAATATCAGTGAGACTGTAAGAAAAAAAAAACTCAGGAAAATACTTCTTAGCTCTGGTTAAAAGAGTCAAAAGATCAAGTATCTCTTAGAACACAAGAGGCAATATTTATTGAACATGCTTTAGGCCAGCTCTGTCTCAAGACCCACTAAGCATCACACTGTACAGAAGATGCTTAGTTACATGGCAGCCTTGCCATGTGATTTGGCTGCTCAAAACCTCCATTTGCAGGACTTCATCAGAAGCTGTGCTTCTACATAACAAAGTGTGTCACATCCAAGCACCCACACCTCTTCTTCCCTCTCTGCACTGCAGCAATCTGCCTCCTGTGTTGAACAGATACAGCTATTTATGGAGACATACTGCAAGTGGGATCCAGGAACTGGTCAAACTTAATAGTTACACAAYTTTTTCTGTTTTTAGTTGTTTAATTTTTTTTAAGGCAAATCAGTTCCTTTGCTCACTTCACAAAGAAACACTCAAGCAGCTGTGCCAGCACAACTATGACACTAACRTTCACAGGACAAAACATGGACTAAATAGGCTTAATGTCTTAGATCAGATATTGCCAAAACACCACAAAGCCATGTCCAAATGACAATTTTGAATTATTTTGTTAAACAGACTCAAATACAATTTGTAACACATATCAGTATGTTCGTTAAGAGATGGGAAATAGGTATCAGCACAAATATGTCACGAGTGGGAAAGACTGCATCAGCTCTAATAATCGTGTCGTCCGACAGTCGTGTTCAGCACACATCCAAGCTACAGACAAGCAGTGAGCACCTGGAGCCCRGTGCCGCTATGGTATCAGTTAGGGCAAGCAGCTTGGCTCTCTCCTCCCGTTGCTCCCTCTACTGGATTGGAAACTGAGAAGAGCAGATGAAAACAGTGAAGCTTTACCTATCAACGCTGCTGTGTTCTGAATAACGAAATGACCCCTGAAACATAGCCAGAAACCGAGCATACACAACAGTGGTCAGAGCTCCAATCGAGGATAGACACTCTTCAGGCTCAAACTACTACYGCTATAGATATTGTGTAGATACAGAAAATAAGGAGTGTCAGTGAGAGAAACAGCTCCACAGCAGAAYAGCGCGGCTGGTCTCAGGTGGGATAGAAAATTACTTCCTATGTAACTGCTCTTAACATTAGAAACCTCAGCGCATCAGGCACTACAAACTCACTGCTTCTGATCACAAGTGAACAGTCCTATGTCCTGAAAAAGGCTGACTGAATTTTCARGAAATATTTTAGCTCGATAGAGGAAAAGATGCTGCAAAATCTAATGGCCAGTACCCTTTTTGCTCCCCACTAACTTTACAACCTGAAGCTACTGTAGAACACATCAGCAAAAAGCACATCTGGGAATTGAAAAGTAAAAATGAAAAACGAATTGGCTCAACTACTTTTTAAAACAGACTTGAATCGGTTTCACGCCTGCACTATCCAGTCACACGAATTCTTTCCTAAAGGAGTCACTGTAAGAACCAGCCGCGCAGGTTAGCTTCCTCTAGGAGTCACAGCGGTGCCGTAAGCAGCTTCGAACAGCTCACTGCGGCCGTGCCGCAGCTGTCACACCGTCCTCTCCGGCGGCCACAAACCGCTCCCGAGCCCGCGGCGAAGCTTTCCGCCGCACCACCCGCTCTCTCGCCACAGCGGCGGCGCCGCCGGGGATTGCGTCCCCCTCTCCCCTCGCCCCCCCTGAGGGATGGCCCCGCTGCCCGTTAGGCGGCGGCGGCCGCACGGCCGCGAACAGCCGTTGGCGGGGGCGGGGCC
>NW_028186609.1:106423-116254 GCF_003343005.1 Rhea americana
CGCCCCGTTCCGAGCTGCTCCTCTCTCGCCTCTTCCGGCGCGTCCCGATGACGCAGCGCGAACGGCGGCGGGGCGGGTTTTACGTCGTGCTGCCGGCCGGCCCCGGAAGTGACGCATTTGGTGGTGGCCGCCGGTGTTGTCGGCACGTGTTGGCGGCCGCCGGAGGGAGCGCGGCGAGGCGCGGCGGATGCACCCGGGCGGCGCCGTCGGGCCCGACATGAACCCCTTCCCCTGGTACCCGCCGCCGCCGGGGCTCCGCCCGCCCGTCTTCTGCCCGCCGCCCGCCTGGGAGCCCGGGTTCTGGGCGCCGCCGGAGAGCTACGCGCCGCCCGGCGCCTGGTACCCGCCGGCGTACGGGGAGCGCCCGCGGGGCCCGCACGCCGGTAAGGGGGGCTGCCCGCGCCCCTAGTCCTGGGGGCTCCGCCGTGCGCGGCGCCGCGGTGGCTGCGGGCCCTGCAGCCCCGGCTCGGGAGGCGTGTTTTGCCCGCCGTGCGCGTAACTGGCTCTTTCTGTTTTGGCGACGCGCTCTGCTGAAGGTGGCAATGGCAGTTTCCCGCAGGAATGGCAAGGCGAGCCAGCGCCGGGGTTTTATAAACGCTCTCCAGGTGGAAATCACAAGCAAAAGGTACGGAGCGCGTCTGTCCCGCGGGACTCGTGCCCGAGTGGCGCCGCGGAGGTGCGTGCGCTTCTCTGTCGCTGCTCTCGTGAGAGAAAGCGTGCAACAGTCTGACTGTACAGCCTGAGCCCACTGAGGAATGACGTGGTTATGCCCCACGTTAAAGCAGGCTGACTTTAGAATGACTTCTGTCTTGCTGGTGCCCAGATGTCCAAACAGATTCATTAAGTTTCTAATGCCAGACAGTCAGATCACCTGCATGGGGATACTGGGGGGACTGGGATTTCTGCAGCAGTTGTGGGTAATGTCACAACAGGCACAGACTGATGGAGAGGAGACTCAGGGATCTGGCCCTAACTCTCCTGCCTGTACCAGTCTGTACCTGCTTGGTATGGGTTCACGGCAGCAATAGTCGATAGATGGTAGCAGAAAGAATCAAGTATTGTGTGATTTGTTGGGGAGCTGAATGATTTGAATTTTATTTTCATGACACCTTAGGTTATCTTTAACTTCATAAATTAAAAGGTGTTTCAAAAATTTTATTTTCATGGGCATTTTGATAATGTTTCACAACTAAGCCTAGAGATGCCTTGTAATTTTGTAACTGCTATCTTGCAAGTATAAATGTCTTTTTTTTTTTCCCTTTATTTAGCAGAACAAAAAGAAAAAAGAGCCAGTTTTCTCTCATTATTGTGATACCTGTGACCGTGGCTATAAAAACCAGGAGAAGTATGATGAACACGTTTCACAACATACACAGGTTAATTGATCTATTTTATTTACATTTTTATTTTTAATTTCATACTTGATACGTATTTAGCTTTAGTCACTCACTGAATGAGAGACCTGTCAAAGTGATTCATGAACTACAAGAAATGTTATCATGTCTTCTGAATGCTGTGTGTAGGGGAGCGCTCAGTAGTATTTTTAATTGCTCTCTTACAAAGTGTTACTAAGGTACTTGAATGCATATTGTAGTTTGTATAACTTAATAGAAAAATATGTTAATTTGTAATATGTCACCCCTTTACCTTTGTCTTACAGTGCACAGAAGAAGGTTGCAATTTCAATGCACATGAGAAGCTAGTTCAGATACACTGGAAGAATGTAGGTAACTCAGCTGAGCCCAAAATATGAGTCTCTGCAATCTTTAGATTGGTCTCTTTTTCTTACACATTTAAAAACTTTCTTCATTCTTCTGTAATGAAAAAGAACCACCTCACTCTAAGAGCTGAAAGTGTGTGCAACAAAATCATGTAAATGATAATACATTGACTACTATGTTTTTTAATAGTTTCACTTTTCTCATTACTATTCCTAATCTCAGCAGTATTGGGCAAGCAGTGTTATGTAAATGTAGTAGGTGAATTTTACTTATTTTAATGTATATGAAATGCTTTTTCTTTAGGTGCATGGTCCTGGCGCTAAAAAAATAAAGTTAGATACTCCAGAAGAGATTGCTAGATGGAGAGAAGAAAGAAAAAAGTAAGTAGGACTTGCAGCCTGTAAATTTCTTAACTGTATTTTCCCTACATGGTAATTGGGTGGCACTTGAAAGGCCGTAGCAGCATATGCTTAACTAATGTGATGAGTATACTAGGTGCTAGGTTAATTGGGTGTTTATAGTAGGAGGTGAAATCTTTGATTTAGATACCCCAGGTCATATGATCTAGTCATTCCTTGTAGCCTGATCACTGAGATGCTTTAAATCAGAAGTAAAAGAGCTAAGAACATCTGAAAATGTTATGCTGACTATAGTCGTGTATAGTGACTATAATACTTCCCACTGTATGCAAATTCCCATGGTTTTAGTTGCCTCAGTAGAGGCCACAAGGAAGTTTCTTAGTTTAAAAAATTTTTCTGCGTTATGTGGCACCCTTCTACTGGATGAGAACTGAATCCGAGTGACTGTTTCTCAAATAGTCTAACTCGTGTATCTGGRGTGCGAGGTAAAGTTTGTTTGGAAGTAGTAATTCTCCTTCTGTGATGTTTAACTTCCATCTGTTTATCAGCATTGGAGTATTTAAAAATYAGCACTGTTCCTCCTTAGACCTAATCCTGTTGACTTTTCCAGAGGTAAACGGGATAAAAATCTGCTCTTTTTTTCAGCAGATGAAAGAAAGATACTGTAGATTTCCCTCACTTATGGTCCTGACTTGGACTCCAGTCTTGTGAGTGGTCAGTCTAAGGCTTTTGTCCGCATGAGAGCGAGTCCTTTATGCAGAGTRAAAACTGACATAAATTTTAATTGCAAAACCACTTTGATACTTTCSCAGTATACCAGTCACCTTTGTTACTGAATGTAAAACCAGTTATCTTCAGTGAAGTCTTACTGGTGAACCTGGTGTGCATTTATGTCAGAAAGCAATGCTAATGCTTTCTGATTTTGAACTTGACTTCCCTTGACGCACTATTGTGTAGTAGCTTTGTAATGGAGTGGTGTGGGGTGGGGAGGTAGGCAGAAGGAAGGGAACATCATATTACCTCCATTCACTTTCTACTGTATTCAGAAGCAAAATTCCTCCCCTTCTAATGGGAAGGAGCAAATCCCTGTAAGCGAAGTATTTAATGTTTTTGTGCAAAGGAAACTTTTCACATTGTCAGCACATCAGAGCAGTCCATTTTACTGTTATATCTGTTGTTCTTTTTTACAGCTGAAGGTATTTTGTAAGTTCATTTAAAAAAACAAAAAGCTCAGCTTTTGTTGATACAAAAGAACTTTTTCTTCTTTTAGCTTTGTCCTATGTTTAAAATGTTGTAGTGAACAAAAATTGCTTGTGATTTGTGTGATTACATGCTCAGTTTAGTTTTAGTTACAACAATTTCTTTTAAATAAAAGATGTTAGAAATGAAGATTTATTTTTACTTACTTTCAATATAGATGATACCGACTTTTTTCAACACTGGTGTTTACAAATTACTTACAATGCAAAGTGTTTAGAGTGTTAGTARAAAACATGTTCTTAGATTTTTCTGTCTTGCGAAGACAAATATGTGAAGTATTTGCATGCAGTGTTTTCACCACTCACTTTCAGTTTTGTATGCAGAGATTTCTATTTTGGGATGTTTGTGGAGTTGTTCTTGTCTAGACTGATGCTAAGGTTTAAGTGTTGAAAGATGCTTAGGGCTGCGTGTGTAAATATATGCTATACTGCATGCTAAAGCGTTAGGGAAACATGAATGTACAGTCATGTTTTGGGGTACTATTTACTTGGGGTGGGAGAAGTGATGCTCTGAGTCAAAGCAAAACGTGTACAATGAATTGTAAGGATGATTCTGGATCCTTTTTCTTAGCTTGAGTTTTGGGGGRAAAAATTGCTAGATATCACTTTTTTGCAGGTTAATGTAATTTGCCTGGAGTATAGTATTGCTGAAAATTCTTGCTTCCTGTGACATGGTGAAATAAGTGGAAATGAAATCTTGTAGTCACTACAAAAAAAAARGGGGGGGCAATATGGAGTTAGGATCTTCTAAACCAAGCCCACTAGATGGAGCCATGCTGTGGCTTAATTTAGTACTTCTGTTGCTCTGTGGGCATCTTATGTGGCTATCATGGGTGGAAGGAGAATGCCTACGTGAGTATTGCGAGTATTGCGTTACTCTCGGTACAGTGAAGGAGCTGTACTAACTAACATCCTCTTAAGAAAAAAAAACAACAGAACTTTTTGAAGCTTTTATGGAGCAAAAATTGGGTCTTCAGCAAATAAACTGTTTAGTGCTGAAGGTCTGTTGCTGACTCACAGTAAACTTTGCATTGTAAAGAGGAAGAGAACACCAGAGGGAGTCTGAACTATTAGGCAGTGTGGGTTTATAGTGACAGGAAAAGCCTCTCTCCTTTCTAGAAGGTCCAGTTGGAGCTAAGAATGAATCTTTTTTAGGTCATGAGTGATATGTTTCTAATCAGGTCACGGTGATTTAATGTGTTTATTTCCATGCTGCACCCTTAACACTTTTGCCTTGCTTGTTCCTTCTGTTAGAACAAATAATTACTTACATATCAGGTTGCGATTTTTTTTTTAATTAGCTGCTCTGTTGCTCAATTGTGTATCCCRCTAAAATCTATTACAAGAAATCTGTTAAACTGCAGCATTGCTTTTTTAGAAGGAAAAGGAAGGGAAAGGGGAAAGCAGGTAACAGGTGAGTATCTTTGCTTAAAGTTTTGTTGTCATTCAGACTCCTGTTCATCACTGCAGCCTTTGTGTCTCTGTTTACGTAAAAGWCTTTTTAATGGTTTATGGCCTACTATGTCTGCAAAACTAGGCAATTTAGAGTTAAGTAGAGTGATAGAAGTGAAGTTCCACAAAATCTTAGGACTTTTGTATGTTTTGTGGGCTGATGGTTGTGAACTTTGACATCAACTTTAGTGATTAAAATTGCTTTGCTTTGTATATTCTCAGCATTTCTTATACACAAGCTCAAAGGGAGTTATTTAGAGTGGATGTACTGATGCATTTCCTTAATGTGTCACAATGTGTTATTGCTGTCTTCCATTCTTTCCAAATGAAATTTGGACCCTGCTAGCCAGTGTACACCAACTGTTCTTGAGCAAAGGTTTAGAAGGAATGCAGCAAGGCTGTTCCCATGTGAAGCCAAATCCTCAAACTTAGTTTTGCATCAGTCTTGATATAACGTTAGAGGATTTTCTTGATCTTATGTGATGCTTGCTTCCCACCTCCCTCTTTCTTTTAATCTATTGTTTTCTGGTACAGTTAAGGACTGTCTGCTACATTACTTTTGGAGTGTTTCATGTGCTGAGTATGTATGTAATGAACAAAGGCCAATGCTGTCAACAAAACTACTTTTTGCTGATTTGTGGTCCTGTAGTTGAATAATAACTCTAGAGTAGCTTGATTTCCTCCTTCACGGTATGTTCATAGTAGTAATCTATGTAATAAAGGAAAATAATTTCTAAACACTTAGTAAAAGTGGAGAAGACAAAACGAAGTGGCTTGATTGTATTTGTRGATTGATGTAGGCACAGATAGAATAGCTAGGTTTACTGTGAATTGCTGTTTTATAATGCTATAATGAATTAGCAATAAAATGCCTAGGAGTCTCACAACACTATCTTTCAGTCGTCTGGGTCATCCCTGTCCCCTGAGGGCCATCCATGTTTGCCTTGCTGTTGGTTGTGCGTACATAGTGAAGCTTAGCTCAAGAAGCAATTTGGTCACAGTGCTGTTCCTATGAAGCTGATAAACTTGTATTGCTCTGAACCCAGAATTTYGTTGTCTAGAGTGCTGTAGAAACACTCTCTTTTCTATTAGATGCTGGTGAAGCTCTGTGTTTGTCAGCAAGRTTTGTTACTGCACTATTTGTGCACCCATACAGGAATACAGCATAAGCTCAACCTATTACGTGACTTGGAAGGAACCACTCTGATTTCAGTGGCTATGCACCAGTCAAATATTGATAGATAGTAGGATTTTTTTTTGTATAGACAGTCTCTTGCAGAAGAGTTCAAGCAATGAAACTTAACTAGTGTAGAAGATACAGAAAGCTGAACTGATGTTGTTGTTGGGTTCTTTTATTTTTTTTTTCTTATTTTTTCTTAAGGTTTTCCTGAATTTACCAGTATAAGCTAGAGACAACCAACCTGTGCTTCTTAAACCAAATACAACTTTCAAACAAGTCCATGTACTTCCTGTGCTGTGTCATGAGATGTGCAGTTGCCCTGATGCTGGGACGCTGAGGTGGGTGGACARCTTTGGTCCATACTCTACTCTATGCGTCCAGAAGGCTACTGAGGCTACTGGGGTTGACTTGTCCCAGTCACCCTGGGAGCCAGGGTGACTCATCACACAGCAGAGCGCCTGGGCAGGTGGGACATGGTCTACCATCCATGGTCTACAGAGACTGGTGCCCTGAAGACTTGAAAGTCTAGATCTTGCTGGCTAGAAAATCCTTAGACTGAAAAATAAACCAGCAGCCGCTGCTTCATTGTGACTGAAGCAAAATGCTCAATGCTTTCAAAACAGATACATTCCTTGAAAGAGGTAGAAGCAGCAAGTAAAATGCTGTTTAACGTTTATGTTAAGGGAACYTGGAGAAATAAATGCAATTCATGCAGGTGCTGTCATGTGCAGGCATACTCAAGCTTAACACATGAGCTCCCTATAGCTGTTAGTTATTGCCTGTGTCAACTGAATGGGTGATTTAAGAGAAACCTGCCTGTGTTGGCACTGAACTGAACTAAAAGCATTCATGGAGTCCATTGCTGTGGCTCCGTGGAGGGAGTGGTAACTCAGGAATGAGAGTGGGAGGCAGTCATTTCTCAAATYGTGTTGTGAGAACGTGTCTGAATGTGTCCTTAATCAGCGTAACTATGGAAGCATTCTGAAGACTTGTTTGCTCCAGGATTAAGGGTCTTCCTTTATGTCTTGTAAAGAGAGGGGARAAAAAAGTGATTAAGACAATCTTGGGGTTGTTTTGACCATAACTATTTATTTATTTATGGCTCTCTCCTCCTGTGGACATTACTTATGTGAAGGAAAGCACTTTATCCTAAAAGTACRGGGAGCTGCCAAGCACAAGGGTCTTTGTGAATGTGAAGCTCTTCAAATTACATAATTCACTGCATGCTTACTGTCGGCTGGAAGTGTTACGACATGGATGAAGAAATGTAGCTAATGAGGAAGTGCTGAGATAAAACATCACATCCTCAAGCTCTCTTGAGAGCTGTATGTCTGGATTTCTGGGAGAAATCCAATGAAAATAGATTTTGACAGGTCACGTTTACAGAACTTGTCTTCTTTAAGAGGGCTTAATGTACTAAGGTGTGTCTTTTAGAAAATGCTTCTCATCTTTCTCTCTTGGTATGTGGTTGAAGCTGTCATATATTGGTCTGAAGCTTGACTTTCTTGTAAAATGAGGAGGATGCATGTGATAAGATTAAATATTTAAAGACAGATGGGTGTTCTTTTTGATAACTATATGTAGTGACTAGCTGTTTTGTGTTTCTTATTATTCCATTTTACTAGACTTAAAATATTTATACCTCATGTTACTGTCCGTAAGAAGTTGCTTAGTGTGTTTCTTATTTACCACTTTGAGATAAAAGCACTGGAATTTAGCTAATTAGTGTTTACAAAGCAGCCAGCATAACCATTTTAGGGCTTTGGCAGTAATTTACAGCAGGCCTTACGTGTTGGAACCAGTGTGATGTTCATCTGCAGGGAAGAACGAGGAGGGAGGTAGGGAATGAGAGAGAGGGGTGGTTTGTGAGATGATTATAACAGTAGATTTGTTTCGATGTGCATGACTTAGCAATTTTTCTTGAAGCCAGGGGAAAAAAAAAGCATAGTAATGTTGGTGAGATAGAGGTCAGTGTGCAAGCACAATACTAAATATTGCTCAAGAGGAAATTTGTGCACTTTTCTGTAGCGGAATCCTCCAGAAGCTGTTCTTATTTTTTTTTTTTTTTTTGTATTAACTCAACTGACTTGCTAAAGGTAGGTAGTACCTTTTGAGACCTTTCATATACTCCAGGTGAAGCATCACGAAAATAAAATTGCAATACTAAATAATGTGCCGTTATGCATATAGACTAACGGGGGTCCACAGGCATGAGAAAACTTTGCCTACAACATGTTTGATTGTTAGGTGAATCTAATAACACCTCTTTTGGTGTTCCCCCCCCCTTTTTTTCTTTTTTAATTGACATCCGTGTATGTAAGCATAAATATGTTCTGATTTCTTTTCCTCACCAATGCCTTTTTAAGAAGGAAACAGTTTGTTACACTTCCAGGAAGCTCTTTAAAAATATCACGTGTGTGATGCTACTTTGGTAGAGGTTGAATTAACCGAGATGTACAGGAAACCTTCTAAGAGCAGGTGCATTTGTTTTCTTCTAGAAATTTTCCTACTTTGGCAAACATTGAAAAGAAGAAGGTGATGCAGAAGGAAAAGGAAGAAAGGGGAGAAGTGCTGACTACTCCACAGTTTGGGTAAGCATTTTGAGGCAAGCTTTTCCACTTTGCTCCTAGTGAGTTCAGAAGTACACTCCTTCACTGTGGTCTCTGAACACTTACTGCTTTCACTGTACACACTAGCTGTCCTTTGACAGAGGACAGGTCATTGCCATATTGCAGATGTAATGTTCTTTTGTTTGCAGTGCTTCATAGTATGTTTTCATCAAATTAAACAATAATTATTAGAAACTTGATGTTCTCACTGAATTCTGTACTCTGGTGTGTTTTTTTATTTATTTTTTTTTAATATATTCATTAGAACACCATAACCTTGGGCTCTGAGTAAGAAATAGTGGAGCTAGAATTCACACGACATAATGAATCTACATGGTCTAATCCTCTAATACCTGAAAGTGGCTAAGAGAGACTTTATGACTGGATTTGGCTTCTTTCTCCCTTCTTCAGATGATAAATCAAAGCACTGATCAGCAGGGGAAGGAAGATGTGACTTTATTTTCATTTTAGTAGCTGAATTAGCGCCACTGTTGCTTCTTTCTTCTACTGTCCATCATCTATCTTTATTTGTTACCTTTGTTCTGGGCCTTATACTTACCCTTCTTTGATTTTTGTGTTCTATCTCTCATAACATAAATCATTTTTCCAGTGTCATCTCTGCTCTTTTCTCTTTCTGCCACTGCTTCTTCATTAGCTTTACCGTAGCACCACTTTTTTTCAAATATTGGTATAATGATCCTTGTCCCAAGAATATCATCTCTTCAAATAGAAAAGCTGAACTGGAAGGCAAGAGTAGACTGAATTTGGTTAAATCTTGTTAAATCTTATTTGCTGTTGTGTAGAGGGGAAGTTGGACTTTGTCTACATTAAGAAAGGGAGAAGAGAAAGAAAAGCCTTTCACTGTGGTAAATCCTTAAAGATAAGCGACTTGCACCAATGTAGGATAGGGTTTATGCCAGGCTAGCGTAACTTTTTAAATAATGATGGTGTAAATTGCCTTGGTGCAGAGTATGTTTCTGAATTCAAGACTTCTACTCACCCCCTCCAACTGGTTGCCTTTAACTTTTGAAGGCCTCTAGGAAGGGCTTACAAAAGACTGAAGTAAATTTTCCTTGTCTAAAGAATATAAAGTCTAGAAGAACTTTGGACGCAAGGAATCAAATCAAGGGCATTGAAACTTAGTAACTTCATCCTGAATATAAGGAATTGTGTCTGGAGAGTCTCATAAACAAAAATGAGTTATGCTTGTTATGGTAACAAACTCTTTGATGTCCACAGTGTGGTGTTTTT
>NW_028186609.1:116290-245178 GCF_003343005.1 Rhea americana
TTTTTTTTTTTTTCTTTTGTGGTTCTGCTAGTGAACTGAGTCAGACGCAGTATATGTCAGTCAGCAGTTCCTGACTTATCTATTACACGTATCAGTAACTTTACAGCTGGAAAACTGTTTGGAAAAACCACCTCAAAGTTACTGGTTGTTTGCTTTCACTTGGTGACTTTTAACTCTGAGTTTAGAAACTTTTCTCCTTTTTTCTTCCCTTTTTTTTTTCCCCTCCTCCTTTCTGAACTACTACTGCTACAGATCTGATATGCTGTCCAAAAGCTGTCATTTGTGCTTTGTATATCAACAATACAGATTCTGGAATTGGTGCTTATCTGGCAAAATTACTGATGCATGAGGCAAAAATAGCATACAGCTTGTTCTCAGCAAGCTGTACTATTAAAGCAAATAGCTCAGTAAGATTTAGAAAGGATTAGATACTTAACACTTCTCCAGCACTTTCCATTTGTGGTTCTCTGAAGTGCTTTACAGCTATTAATTCTCGGCATCCCTGCATATGAGATTAGAGATACAGAGGACCACTTTGGCAATCTGTGCGGTGTCTTGCAACAGCTGATTAATAGCACATAGCCCTTTACTCCCTTTGAACAGGATGTGAAGAATACATCTTTCAGCAGAGGAAGGCAGAAGACAGGCTGGCATTTGTTGGGATGTCTTCATGACCTTGGAGTTTCTTTTTGTGTGTTCAGTGGGAAATGTGTTCACAGGGAAATCAGAATGTTGATTTTTATCCCATGGTCAAGGACAGCATGTCTTTTGAGTCTGTACTTGCTCAATATTTCGTAGACTGTACAGCAGTATGCTGAATTTAGAGCCCTTTTGTGCAAGATACTGTACAAATTCACAATAGTAAAGTCCTTTGTCTTGGACAGAGGTGAGTTATGCAGGAAAACGCTAGTCAACTAAYGTGAATGAGACTTGCACACAGGAATGTGGTGATTTGTGTCTTGCACCACAGGAGAACTACAGTAGATGAGTCTGTGAGAGCTGAGTAATCAGTGTTAGAAACTATTATGAAAGGACTGGAGAGTGAAACAGAATATGCTTTGTCACTAAATGGCTGTAAAGCCATTTTGTATCCTATATGTGGTTCTTTACAAGAAGGATTTAATAGAACTGCGAAGTTTTGGAAGAGAGGAACTTTAGTAATGGGAAGGCTTCTGTACAAGCAAAGGGGTGGTTTGGAAGGGTTCTCCAACAGAGGTYTAGAAAATTGCACAGAGGGAAGAGGTGAATATAATAATCGTTTGCTATTTCTTGTAACCCCAGATAGTCTGGGTTATCAAATGACAACYTCAAGCATCAGAATGAAAACAAACCAAAGGAGGTCCTTTTTCACATAATGTCAGCATCTTGCTGCAAGACTTCCAGGATACTGTAAGTTTATACAGCATCCTATAACATGGGGTGCAAAACCATTAGTATTTTAGACCATATCTGACTAGAGATAGTCGCTGAAAACTGGAAAAATAAACTAGAAATGTGACTGCCCTTTTTTGTGCTCTTTACTCTTTTGTTTCCATATGTATACTCCTGGCTGTTGCAAGGTACCAGGTTAGAAATCTGCCTTTGGAACTGTGCTTGCAGATGCAGACTCTAGAAGCAGGGAGAGGTTTCAGGAAGCTCTTGCCCAAKTGTGGTGTTACACCCTTGGCTAGGGATTACAGGACCTCTGCCATGCTGTAGGTGAGACTGCTGGAGAGAAAGTACTGAGCGAAACAGGACTGTGAGGTTTTGCATGTCTTTTATGGTTAAAATGTGCTGATGATTGCAGCCTTGTTTTGCTGAACAAAGTTTCTGTTGCTTGTAAAGAAATATTTTCAGGAAGCTGAAGTTGCCACTTACATTTGTGTTTCTGACTAATCTAATACACTCCTGTAGCCATGGATTTTGGAGGACAGTTTGTTAGGCTGTTCAGGTACCTTCCTTAACCACTTCCTGTGTGGATAGAATAATCTGAAATATTGGTAGAACTAGCATGCTGTGCTTTTTCTGTAATTTAGGAGTTGTGAGGATTTTTCTTTTATTTTTTTTAATATTTTTGTGATAGAAGTTTCTTTTTTTTCTTTCTCCTTCTGCATCAAAGTGAAAAAGATGAAAAGGCATTTGTTAGCTGGAGTCAAGGATAGGTAATCATTGCACTTGGCTGTGTCAGGCRGCCGGATGGATTTAATGCAACAGGATCATCCTTTGCTGAGCTGTAACTGGAAAAAGATCGCAGAAATGGAACTATACTAATAAGAGATGCTTCCCTTTTAACTCCACATATGCTCTCCTGTTTTGTATCCCCTCCTTGCTTAAGTGATAGGAATGTTAGCTTTATCATGTACAATGAAAATGTTAGGTCCTCACACTTTAGATGATGATAAATGAAATTSCTTAGCCCTCATACCCTTGTTTTGTGATTAAAACCTGTGAACTTCAAACTTTTCCCTTAGGTTTCAGTTTTGTCCCATTACCCTGTCAATGAGAKATTCTGTGACTGCACATGTGGTCTCGTACCACGTGTTAGCTGAGCTGGAGTAACTTCTGGCAGCACATTACACTGCTGTACCTTGATTGTGGGCCTGAGCCTTTTGGTTATTTCAGTTGAATGGTAGGTTGTCATTTCTGTAAATTTTACATTTCTCTTCTCCAGCAAGATGAAGGGAATGTGGAAAGCTCCAGAAGATGAAGAGAGGTCTGGGCAGCAAGGAAGACAAAAGAAAAAGCAAAAACGCCAGTTCTGGAAGAAGTTTAAGAAAAATGGTGGAGGTGATAATGTGCCATCACAAAAAAACCAAAATGTAGCTAATGGACCAGAAAACCATGCGTGTGAAAGAGATGATGAAAAACAACCAGCTTTGGAGTCTCAGGCGTGCATGAAGGACATGGACCCTCTCAGTCTACTGGCAAACAGTGATGTTGGTAAGATAAAGGCGCTTGGAGAAGTTTTATTTTAAAGTAGTTCTACTAGAACAAGCTATTTGCTAGCAACTTCTAGGGAGAGCTGGGAACTTACTGAAGCTTGTAAACTATGTCCTTGATTGGAAGTGGGCTAATTGGATGTGTTTATAATGGAAAATTCTGTTAGTAGAAAATTGATGGAAGTCTTAAGCATTTTTCTCCAAACACAGTTAGGAGCCTGCTGTCCCCTCTTTATCACTGGGATTGCTGTGCTGTGGCTAGAGTAGTTCCAGGCTCATCAGGGTCATAAACTTGTARCTTTGAATGTAGTTGAACATCCCTGTGTCTAAAACTTGCTTTTAGAGCTTCCTTTTAAATAGAAATTGCTATGTAGATGTATCTTGATTTAGGACATGGTCTTGTAAGAGAAGACACTGTGATTATTGTGAAGACTGGCTCAGTGCTTTGTCTAAAGAAAAAAAGGAGAGGGGCAACTCTTGCATTTCAAGGAGCTTCTGCCCTAGAAGGCTTGACCTGTTAGAGAGGAAACAGTATCTCGTAGTCATTCAGAGTGAGGGATCTTTCTCCTGTATGTGTGTGTCCTACTGATGTGTGTACATATATGTTGTTAGGAAGAGCTAAGACCAGTAGGCTTGACTGATGTGATTTGAAAAGAAACTAAAATATAAAGTCATTGAAGAGGGAGATAATTTTGCTTTAGAAGAACGCTTTAGACACTGTCAACAATTAGGCACTTAAATTTACTTGTGAGCCAAGTTGATCATGATACGAATACAATGAGAAAAATCTGGTGGATACCTCTTACGTGTTTGATTCCCCTGTATGAACTAGGGAACACTGACTCCTATGCTCTATCATCAAGAAATCTTTCCTCTAAGGAGGAGAGACAGTTAGAAGACAGGATATAGGCATGTCTTGGATTTGAAAAACATCTGTGTTGGGTATTTCTCTTATCTATATGTATTTTAAAGTGTGTTACTAAACTAAGTCAATACTGAACTAACAAACTGAAGTTTTGGGGGCCTTCTAACAGAGCACAGCTCAATTCTATCTTTATTAAGGTTAAGTTTTTGCTAAAATAATCTTATTCTACCTGTTGTCTCCAGAGATAAGGAATAATTTTTTTTTTTTTTTTTTTCAGCATGCTTAATTGGGCAGGGGAGTGATTTGAGCCATAGGGAAATAGTGCCATCATTTTAGGATTTTAGGAAACGGAGTAGGGGTTGGTATTAAAAAATGGAATTCTGTATTCGAGGCACTGTATAGAAATGCTTGCGTTCATCGGTGGTGCTCATCCTTGGACTGAGGTAGCTGCCRTAGGAAGACACGCAGGTAAAATTTACGCCACCCTTTTGCTGGCAAGCGAAGGGGATACGATAGCAGTAACAAGGGCAGCTGCCTACCTGCGTTTTAGGGATTATGAGGAGTCTGGCAGCAGAGTGTAATGAGAGAGGAGAAAAATAGCATCAGTTGATTTAAATTTAGATACTGAAACTTTTCCTGGCTAGTCAGGGTTTTGAAAGTGCTGCCAAAAAGCTTGTGTGCAGCATTACTTGTTCTGCCATAAATATTGCACAATAGCCTAAAGAATTAGCACCAACTTAAGTTACTAAACTAACTTGTAAAATAAAGAAATTTTTGCTAAAGTCAAAAGAGAAATAAAGTATTTCCACAATAGATTTATTTTTAAAGACTATTAAGTATCCTTTTCTGTTTTGAAATAGAACAATACTGAGAATGTGAAAACTAAACTGATTCACTTACACAAGTGAATTATTTAAAATGTCAGCTTTTTTTCTCTTTTAATACCAGTTTTTGATATGTTATTGAACTTGATCTTGATGCTTTCTTTGTGTAACTTTAAAATATTACTGCTTTAATTCTTCTGGTAAGCATATTTTTGTTTCTACATGCTGACAGCAATATAAACTCTATTGATATAACTATTTATAAGATAGTGAACAGTGAATTGAATGAAAATTATCATAATTTTGTAAGTTTATTTCTGAGAAGTTTTTTCTGGTAGGTTCTTTCTGTTTTCCTAAAATCCTCAAATTAGGTGTGTTTGGTTTGTTTGCCTTCTGTCTTATCTTTCTGGTATTCTTTCTAAAGGGCAGTTTTAGACTGTAACATCTCATTTACTCATGCATATCCATCATACTCTGTAGGAATTTAGGTGTTTAACTATCTGAAATACTGCTGAAAACTGATTGCCTAACTTATAGGCTGAGTGTCCTTTAGAAAGGTTTTTAATCATCCAAAAATTTTTGTCCTTAATCCTCACTTTAAATGAGGAAATTCTCCTTTTTACATTATTGGCTTTTGAAGTCACCCCCACTGGATTAAATCCAGGAAGACTTCAAAACATATTATGAAATCCTTGCTCTTTCTTTACTCGCGGTTGATGATTAAACCTATAATTAAATTCTCTATGTGAGATAGGCCCCAAAAGCCCAAGCTTTGTTCAGAGAAATCAAACTTTTTTTTTGCTCCTGTAGCTTCCCCTGCAGAACTGCRGCCAGCGCTTAAACAGTTTCGCTGCTGAATGTGGAGGGTAGGCAAGTGTGTGCATCCACGACGCTGAGCCGATGGTGGTGCCTAGCACCAGTCCTACGTCTCACTCAAATGAAGACTTAATAGCAAAAATGGCTGTTAATGTGCGGGAGTGCTTGGGAAAAATCTCTCTCGCTTTTTTCTTTCCGTGCAGAATCCGACAAGGATGAAGCAGCTGCTGAAGATGGGAAGCTGGGAACAACTGTTGTTCCCAAGCAGGTCACCTCGGCCCTGAGTTCGTTGTCGGCCAACTATGGCAGCGCGTCTGAGAGTGAGCCGGAAGGTGCGAAGGAGCTCGGTGAAATTTGTCTTTTTTTTTTTTCTCTTCTCTCTTCCTTCATCCCAGTGCTGTGAACTGCAAATGCAGATAAAACATGGTTAGAAATAATCTTTCCCTCTGAAGGAGGGGGAGTTGGAAGGCTTCACATTTGGCTTTCTGCCCTCTCCCATTCCTTTGTCCAGGCCCTATATATTTATAAAGGCAGCATTTATGAATGCAGTAGCCCAGTGGCAGCACCTGATGCCCATGCCCCTAACTCCTTCATTCTGTGGGTTATCACAATTTCAGTCAACCTGTAAAAGTCTTTTCTCAAGAAATTGTAAGTACTGTAGTGAGAAATCATAGGTGTTGCAGAAAAAAAATACAACATATGAGCTGAGGCTTACACTAAGCAAAGATGTTAATGTAGTGTTGGTTCAGGGGCAGTATCTCAAAAATACTCTCCAGTTTGCTTGCAGTGGCAACGTGTGCTAGTACTGGTATAAGTCATGCAGAAAGAGACTAGGATGATTAAAAGGATATTACATTATTTTGTTCCTGGTCTGTTTCTCCATTTTGACCCCCCAGTTTTGAGCACTAAACTGTTAAGCCATTGCTTTTTTCCAAGTACAGTGATAACTGCTGATCTTGAAGAAGCTCCCAGAATACAGCATTTGTACAGTCAGCCAGTGTACTGCACTGGAATGGCCTTGTCCACTTGAACTGTGCTGCATCTAATTCCTGGTCTTTTTCTAGCCCTACAGCATATGTTAGAAAGTCCAGAACAAGGTTTCCTGAAAGATTGGGTGGGTTTTTTTCCCCCCTTTGTTGTTTTGCCTTTTCCCACCACTGTGACCTGAGTTGAAGGGTGGAGATAAAATTTATTTGCTTAGGGTGTGTATCATTGAACTTCCCAAGCCTTTTGGAGTCAAGCGGTTGGAAAAAAAGCAGCCTGTCTTCAGTCTCACTTCAGATCATATTTGAGGAGTGCCAGGAAAATGCTGTTATGCTCACCCTGTGAACTAATTTCCATGTCCTTAAGGGCTTTTTCCATAGAAGGCTGCTGGATGTTGCAGTAAAACCTGAACTCTGTCGTGCTTGGATTTGGTGCTTTTCCAAGTGTATACTGTAGCTTGCAGAGGAGAGTCTCTTCTACATCCCATTTCTGTAGTATTTATGCTTGCCTCAAATTTTGCTTTAGGGCGATCTCTGCAGTATCAGTATAAGGTAAAGAACTCAGCTGTGCCTTGTTTCATAGATAGTCACTGTGCCTCATCTCCCTAGATGGCTTAAAAATTAGACAGCATCTGGCAGGGAAGGGAATTGAACTTGGGCATCCCATGCCCTAACTACAGGATGCTTCTTTTCTCTTTAGTCAAATTTGCGTGAAGATACTTTGAACAGGAAGCAGCGCACTTTCAAAGGGATCACAGGCAGAGACTTAAAAGTCTGTTCAACTCTTGATGCTTTCCCCCACTCCCCTATATAGCTGATTTGAAACATCTTGTTTTCCTTTCTGTGAATATTCAGAGAATATTTTTTTATATTTAATATGAAACAAAAAAATCCAAAGCCCTTCCTTTCTCCGAAAAGCCTTGGCCATAAAGATGGGCAGGTGAGTAAGAATAGTACTAATGAACTTACAGTGAGTGGAGATATTAGCGTGTTAAAGAGGCCTTTAAGTTTGAGAGCTGAAAATGTGTTTTTTCTTTTAAGAAGTCCCTGTCAAGATCGTAGGAAAACCTGAGGAAAACCAGGCTGTGCTCCAAAATAAGCCTCAAACTACAAGTGTTCCTCAAAATCCAAATCTGAATCAAGAACCTGCAGAATCTACAAATACAACATTAAGAAGCTCAAATTCGAATGCAGGTCCCCCCAGAGGCCCTGATAAACGTGGGAAGAAACCATTACCTCTCCTACCAAAGCGGCGTCCAACTCTGCTGGAAATGGTAATGATTTTACTGCTAAAAKAATACGTACTCTACAAAAGTAGCARTATTTATGAATGGTTCTCAACAGAAAGTTACAGTGGTCTGTTAGCAAAAGCCCTGTCTTAAAATAGTTAAGTGAGTGTTTTGCTCAGCAAATACAGTTGTTTAAATAGACAAATAGAAATACCTTGGTGTGCATTCAGGTAATGACTGACTTTGAGCAAAGATGACAACTTAATTATGTGCCTAAAGTGAGCTGCACAAAGGACAAACCTTTATTCCTCCCTCTACTCTTTCCGTGATAATATCCTGTAGCTTGTGTGTTTGTGTGCGCTATTCTGATCTTCCTCCCTTTGCCCATAGCTTTGCTTTTTAGCTGCCTCCTCCTAATTGAGGAGTGCACAGTTTTGTTTCAGATGCAGTCAGAGGCATTCCGGATAAGGGTGTCATATAGATGACTTAAACTGTAGAGTGCTGTTGAGTTGCAACGACACGTGTGGGTCTCTTCCCTGTAGCCATGTTTAGAGTAGCCTGCAGAAGTAACAGTACTGATGTCTCAGAAGAGTAACAAGGGTTATAGGGTTGTAGGATCCAAGGTGGTGTGATTCTGTTCTGAGTAACAGGTTGAAGCCTCCTATCTGGGAGCTTGGTGACTTTCTTTGGTATAGACAGAGCTTTAAGATTTTGTTGCATTTAATA
Source organism: Rhea americana (assembly GCF_003343005.1). Taxonomy (NCBI): domain Eukaryota; kingdom Metazoa; phylum Chordata; class Aves; order Rheiformes; family Rheidae; genus Rhea; species Rhea americana. The sequence goes on from NW_028186609.1 coordinate 124,652, forward strand.
CCCAAAAGCAACATGAGCTAGGAGGTCGGATGAGGTAGGCTACCCTTGCGCTTCTGTAACTAGCCAGCACAATTTACTGCAGGCAGAGTGTGGGGGAAAGGCGGGTGCTGCTGATATCAGTGCTTGGAAACAGTGGAGGGCGCTTAGGCAAGAGATACCTGAATGGTCCTGGCAGGCCACATCCCAAACTGCAGATGTGGGAGAAATCCAYTGATAGTCCTTTTAGCACATACTATCTTTGCTGCCAAGAATTAAAGCTGCTAGTGACTGAAAAGGAAGTGTTTGCCCTTTGTACAGCTCCCTAAGCCTCCAGTCATCTCTATCTCTTGCTCTTTAAAGCTGTTGGTGATCAAAGCTGTGAGGACTCTGAAAAAAGTCATATGAAATCCCACACGCTGAGAGAAGTGGCATAGATGCCAAAAGAACGTTAGAAGCCTAAATTGTAGCTTGGCAATATAGGCTTTTTTCAAAATTGCATTTTTGCCCCCTTCCCCCCCCCCCCTTTTACTGTTCAAAACCGTTGTTAAAGGACATGTRCTGTGGCTGTGGCTGTGAATCACATAGGAGTGCCTGAGATTCACAGATGGGCTTCTACTGTCAGAAACACTGTATGAAAATGTTGAAGAAACAGGGTTGAAGTTTTACAGTGGATCACTACTGAGAACTTCTCCAGAAAGTAAAGTAGGCTTTAATTTTATTTTCTCTCTCTCTCTCTCTCTCTATATATATATATATATATGTGTGTGTGTGTGTGTGTGTGTGTGTATATATAGATATAAAAATATATTAAAGCCTACTTCCACTATAAAATATATTTTATAGTGAAATGAGACTTAAAAGAAAGGTAGGAGGTAGGAGAATAGCTGCAGAGATCTTTGACATTCATTGGGCAGTGATCTTGGGCACTACTAAAATTGCATTTATCAGGGCCATCCACATAATGTGTGTTTAGCTGTGCCAYGTGCTGACAGGATGATGAGCCTTGCGTAGCATTGCTCTGCAGATATCTGTCACTGTATGAAAAAATAGAATACAGAGGTGTTACTTTTCCGTTCCAAATAAACCATGGCAGATGTATGACAAACTTTTTGCTAGGAAGGGTGATGGTGCATCCCATCTGTGCCTTTGTGAGGCCATTTGGGAATTCAGCAGCTTCCCCAACTCCTACCAAGAGAACATCATTACACTGCCTCTTCTCCACCCTAATGGGCATCTGTTAGCTCAGTTAGAGGTTTCTGAAGGCTGTTTTAGCTGCCAGTACAGGTAAATATTGAAGGCAAAATGTTTGCATTTTTTAGGCCAGCTGTCTGTAACATGCCTTAGTAACTGGTCTAAATAGAAATATGCACACATCAGTGGCTGGCTAGATTCGTTGTTTAAACTTAAAATAGCAAAAAAGCTTCTCCGTGGCATTGTAGGCCAAATCTAGCCAAGATGCTTGCTTGATTACGTGCAAGAGATCTCTTTTAGCCATAGATTTAGCTACTTGCTTTAAATCCATAGCTCTTTCAGAGTGTTAGTTCTACTGATATTCTCAGTGACAATGTCCTTCAGTTTCTGGTTGTTTTGTGTATTTTCTATTTTTCCTAATACTAAAATGAACTTCAGTGAGGCTAAAGGAAATGGAGGTCTCTAGCATTGAGTGAGCTATTAGAAGACTTTCTTTGGATTATTATACCTTTTGGCTCATAAGTGTTTTTAATAAATGGAGTATTAAATTACAGGTACGGTAACCTCATAAGTCTGTATGGTGCTAATGGACTTGCATCCTGATGGCCCAGGATCATGGCCCAGAATGCGTTCTTTATTTCAGGTGTTCATTATTATCCCTGATATAAGCTGAGTCTACACTGGGAAATAATTGGGGAGGAAGTTCCTAGTATTTAGATATATTCACTGACTTTGGCCACCTGAGCAAACTGGGAATGGTGGCTTAGTCCCAAAGAAACCATCAGGTTTGTCAGCTTGTTCAACCTGCCTTAGTGCATTAATGGGGCTGAAAGAGTGATCCTTAAACATGTGCATGTTGGGCATGCGAGTGTTTTCCGCTGGTGCAGCAGGACAGTCATGTGCGAGTACTGTACTCAACTGCAGCCCCTTGAGGCTCTGCCGGCTGCGTCTGCAGAGCACTGTTGTGAAGGTGGTGTTTGACCATCAAACTGCACTTCAGCACCTTGCTGCTGCCTGAGAGGCAGGTCTCACCCTGMCTCATGCTTTCTGGATATCTGATCTCACTTTTTTGTGCTATGTTGAGCCTGTTGACTCAGCTCAGCTTTCACTGCCCCCCCCCCCCCCAAAAAAAAAAATAGTCGTTTCTGTTAGGTTCATTTTCTACTAATTTATGAGTTCAACTGATACAGAAAGGTGCCTGATCAGCACAAGAGCTGGCTCAAGAGAAGGGACCAGTGAGCCTTTAGATCTCTCTAGCTGTACTGTTAAGTTGTAGCCCAACAGGCTRTGTAGTGCTACTCTGAAATATGTGTGTTGACTTTGCCGAAACAACTACCAAATTGGTGGCAGAGCACTGAGTGTAGAAGTACATGGCTTTCATGTACTTTGTCTGGTAAGGCAGTCTCATCTCTGTTTCCAGGCCTTGAGAGAGAGACATGTGTATCTCTTTATGTATTTAAAGTTGTTTAAAATTGCCAAGTAAAGCAGTACATGTTGCTTGACTTGCATCCACTGTGGATCAGTGGAGGAGAATGTGCATCACTTTGTCTTCTTCCCTTCCAGTTACTAGCCCAGGACATCCGACACGAAAGGAATATCATTTTGCAGTGTGTTCGATACATCGTCCGAAATGATGTGTTTGGACTTCATTTAAAGACAGAACCAGCAGCTGAAACAGAGGCTGGTCAGGCCTCTAAAACTACAGCGGAGTTTTTGACGGACAAGCTCAATGAATCTAATTGCTCTTGTAGCTCTGACCTCCAGTTAACAGGAGGAGAACAAAATGCATTATTAACAGCTCAGAGTGAGAAAGCACCCATAGATCAGACGTCACAGGTACCTCACTTGGCAGATGAGGAGACATGGGAAATGCCACCAACTCAGTGTGAAGAAGCACTGTAGAAAATGTTGTAGAAAGTACAGCAAAGGCTTAGCTTTTCTACTGGACTGACTTTTTTTCAAAGACATTAGTATAACCAAATAATAATTAAAAAAATGTATATTGAACTGTTAAAATCACTTTTCTAATCTCTCCTGCGTGAGGTGACCTTTTCCTTGTAAAAAGAGCATCTGTGTTGAGTAATTGCTTTTCCCCCATGAATGAAATACGGCAGTGGCACAGAACGGTCTTCACTAGAATATCTTCTGATCCCTGCTTTTGAGCTTTCAGAACTTCGAGCCCCTCACCTTCTTAACAGGAAACGAGTCAGAATTTAAATCCATTGCCAGAGCAAAGTAGTGTTCAGGTAAAATGGTTCTCCCCCATCTGAAGTCATTAACCTAGAGTGTCTAGAATTATCTTGAGTTTCTGGAAGTATGTGAATGTAGTTTTGAAAAGATAATTCGGTGTCAYTTTGTTTCAGCTGTTACTGATCTGAAGTATAAAACAAAGAAATGAAATGGAAGAAATAACTGACCTGACTCTAAACGTACTGCACTTCCCTGAACTCATCTTTAATCTGTTAATAAAGTGAAGAAATGGAAAGACAGTAAGGATGTGAAGTGATATAAGAAATTTTGTCTTCAGGCAAACATAGGCCTTAACTGCTGTCATAGGCTTTGCCTGACAGATTTAACTCTTGAAGCAAACTTACTATTGAGAATAATAGATTCAATTTACCAAATTTTCTAAATTTAGTTACTTGTTTGTCCCTTTCTTTTTTTATATGCATTGGAATTAGATTTGGCCTTCTGGAAAAATGTCGTCTTTGGTACGTTTTTTTGATCATACCGCATCTAGTGCTTTTCTTCCTAGAATTGTGTATTCATTCATTCTTCTGTATGGTTGCACATGAGTGAGTTGTTTTTGAATGCTGAAAAAGCATCAGCCAAGGTTTAGAAACAAGTTGTMTTTTGATTACATTGTGCATTTGTTTGTCAGAATCCTTCTTGTAACGTGCAGGTGTGAGTTTGTCACATTGACACTGAAAACATGTCATGAAAGTAATCTATAGTCAAAATCTCCACTGAAGAGTAATTCTCCACGCTTCCTCTTTTAGTCATGGTTAAATGTTGGAATTAAATTGCCTTCTCAGGGATTGATTTTTTTGTTTGTTTTCTTTGATAGAAGTCTAGCCGTCCATACCACTGCCTAAAATAAAGACTCACATGGGGTTTTTAGTTGCCTAATAACTGTATTTACCGTATTTGTTCTTTAACTTGTGCCATTTATGTGATGATGCATYTCACTTGTGGAGTGCAGAAAACAAGGAATAACTGGAAATTGTCCCACTGCTCTGCTATTTATAGTTATAACTGCACATTGTGTTTGTAATGCACTGTCTGAATTTATGGAATTATATAAATATAAACACCCTTGTAAAAGTTGTGTGTCATAAGAATACATGTGTAGAATAGATTGAAGTAGTGATCATAAACATTTATTCTTCCAAGGCAGATGATTCATTCCTACCGTGATGGTCCCGCAAGCCATCTTGTTCTTACTAACTTGTGTATGGCTTTTACAGTTTTACTGCAATGAAAATATCAGCAAAAGAATCCTGATCAGAGATATTTGGCACTTGGGCAGAACCTAATTTCTGAGTGGGTTGGCGCCAATGCTGTTGAACACAAGGGCAGCAACTGCACATGTGCAGTGAACAGAAATGGATTTGTTTTTCCTTTGAAGTTACATTTAACGTGCCTTTGTCCCTAGTGAGTTGATGGCACACCTTTCTTTGGCCGCAGGCCCTGGCCCTGTGCTAGCAAAACTTTAATTTGAATTCATTATATTCTTGCCATTCTGGATTTAAGAATACTAACTTTCACACACCAAAAAAAAAATGCTATGTCAGAAGGAGATCTTTTGAAAGTCTTTCTCACATAGATTTGAAGATACAGGTTTCTTGTGGGGGAGAGCTAGACAAGGCCAGCATGTCATCGATCAACATTTGAATGACTTGCTAGGGCTTGTACTGCATAATGCAAAATTGCAGTGGAAGTTTTAGGGGTGAACTATTCCTGAGGCACATGTAGCAGATACATGAAGACGTGGTGCTGTTACATTAACTTGTTGACCAAGACTGCAAGTTAYGCTTTAAAGTTCTCTATCTCTTCTTCTCCCCCACTTTTTTCTGTTCTTCTAAACCATGCTCAGGCATTGCATCTTCCTTCCTGATATTGCAGACTGTGCTTTCTTAGTACTTCTAATCCAGCCTTTGGCTAGGAACCTGGCTGCCATTATAACCTTTCGTTGATACTGTCAAATGCCTACAGGCTTCTCCTCTCCCTACGACGTGTGCATTTTAATCTAAATTGAGAGGTGGGTTTTGTTTGCTCCTTCTTTATATAAAGATGCCTCCTTGGCTGTGTAAGAAGGAACTTAATGTTTTTGATATGCTGCAGGAACTGTCATCTTGATTTATTGTRTGTGKTTTTTTWAAAAAAATGTTTACAAGACTATTAAAATGCCCTATTTCTCAGGCTTTGTGACTCACTTTAGATAAAAATGTCAGTGGCAACCTTCATGCTTCTGAAATTTTATTTTTACCTTTCTTCTTTGATAACTTAGCTACTGAAAATGTAATTGTGGGTGTCTAGTTTAAATTCAGTATTCTTAGGCTCTTTTTTGTTTTGTTTTAAATCCATCTCACTGAGCCAGAACAGTTGAGGAGAAAATCTGATTTCATACCTTTTTAACCTACACTTTTTTTTTTAAACTGGTGATGCAACTTAGACATCCGTACTTCACTGTGAACAAAGTCACTTTTGTTTCTTCATCCTCAACCATAACATTCAGCCATGCTGGAGCAAGTGTTTTATATTTTCTAATCAGTGAGCATTTCCTTAAAGACCACTTGGTTAGTGAGCATCTGATTTTTAAACTTTGATGTCTCARTCTTTACACTGAGCACATCAGAGACTCAGATGTGTTGATTTGACCTTGTTTAGAAGGAAGATGCTGACTTTGCTATCACTGCTCTGATCCCCTATGTCCACTCTTTACAACTGGGTTTATTTCTGTGCTTCATTTATTTGTATGACTGCTAATCCAAATGGAGCTGTACAGTCACTATCATCACAGTGTCACAGTCACTAGCTATAAGAATAATTTTATATATATGTATATGTTTGAGGGAGAAAAATGCAGATCTTAAATGATTAAAAAAAATTTTGAGGAACAAATGCAAACTATTCTGACAGATCATTCTGTCTAAAATAGAAATTCAGCTTGGACTATTGCATTCCCCAGACGATCTGAAAGTAACAGTCCGGCTTACCGTGGGCTGATTTATGCCAGCGTGAAGCCACTCTGGTTATCTTTAAAGGCATGTGGCTTTGGGGGAAGGTTCCTGTGGATTTAAAAAAAAAAAAAAAAGGAAGTGCAAGAAGCAGGATTTGGAAAGATACAGGCTTAATCCCTGGGAAATGATGGAACAAATATGTTTGGAAAACATTTCCAAACATATGAAGAACAAGATGATGATCAGGCATCTATAGCATTTATGAGGAGAAAATCATCTTTGATGAACCGAAAGGCCTAGGATGAGATAACTAGCTCAGTGGATGTTTAGTTTGACTTTAGCAAGGCTTTCAATACTGTCTGATAAACTGGGTCTATGGGGCTTTCATGGAATTCAGTAAAGGGGAAATGCACGGGATGAGGAATGCCTCCATGTACAAGTGCAGGCTGGGGGCTGACTGCCTGGAGAAAGCTTTGCAGAAATGGCCCTGAGGTTCTGGAGGACGAGTGGTCAAACAAGCCAGCAATGCACCCTTGTGGCAGAGGTGGCCAGCAGTAAGTATCCTGGGCTGCATTWGGCAGAGCATTGCCAGTAGGTTGAAGGAGGTGATCTTCCCCCTCTACTCAGGCCTAGCATGGCCTCATCTGAAATTCTGTGTCCAGTCCTTGGCTCCCCAGGATAAGAAACTCATGGAGCTACTGGAGTGAGTCCAGCGAAGGGTCATGAAGATGATTAAGGAACATCTCTCATATGAGGAGAGGTAGAGAGAGCTGGAACTCCTCAACCTGGATAAGGGAAGGCGAGGMGAGATCTTACAAGTATATACAAATACCTGAAGCAGAGCCAGAGCCAGACTCTTCTCAGTGGTGTGCAGTGACAGGCTGAGAGCCAATGGGCACAAACCAAAACACAGGAAACTCCATTCCAACATAGAAAAAAAGCTTTTTACTGTGAGGATGACTTGAGCACTGGCACAGGTTGCCCAGAGAGGTTGCGGAGTCTCCATTCCCTAGAGATCTTCAACATGCAAGTGGACATGGCCCTGGGTAACCTGCTATAGCTGTAGCAGGGGGATGGAGCAGCTGRTCTCCAGAGGTGTCTTCAAGCCTCAACCGTTCTCCAGATATGATTTCTTTGATATGATTTCTTTATGTAGACAACTGGAATTCTGCTCCTACTGAAAGGACAGAGTAGGCAGACCCTTTGGATAGCCCRCACAGAGCTAAAGGATTAAAGTTAGAAGTGAAATGTTGAAAGGGAAGATGCCAGCACCCAAACTCTGAGTCAATGATCTAGATTTGTTTCAAGGGCCTGCTTTTGTATCACCTTGGGCTTCAGCTCTGTGCATCGGTTTACAGAGAAGCTGAATGTAACGCTTTTAACTCTCCTTGCGATGTAATTTGAGACAGATGAATGAAAAATGCTATGCAAGTGTAAAGTATTACTATTACTTGGTGAGGTGAAAAAGAGTTGTTTCACTCTTGGTGTTTATTTATTGATGCAGTCAGGAATACCTAGAAGAAACTCCCACTCTTCCTCTTTTTCTTTACTCTGGCTCATGTTGTGTGATTCTACTCTTAAGTTGTCCTCTAACTTCTAAATACACCCTTCAGGCAGTGGCTCTTGTCTAATAAGATAGCTTTCTTGGCATAATATAACTTTTCCATCTTTTCTTTATTGTATATATATATTTTTATAGACTGCGTATGGGCTCTTGCATAAAGGAAACATGAGCCCAGTAAACTAAAGCTAACATTGAGGAGCAGCATCTAACATGCTGAAACCTCTTAGTGGTAACAGGAGTAGGTGGTGGTTTTGCTGAGAGGGGAGTGGATTTCATCCTAAAATTTCCTTTGGGTTAACCAACATCACCATGAAGAAACTGAGCTATGCATTTCTTGATGAAAAGGAGACAATAAATTGGAATAAATGCAATACGTAGTCAGATGAAAACAGCAGACTCGTTTTCTATATGTTATAGGAAGGTACGGACTAGGCTAAACCAGCGTTCCCAGACTCTGATGCAACTTGTGTCTGGYTCTGTTACAAAAAAAAATAACAATACAGAAGTAGTGTTTTTGGGGTGGCTCTTGGGGAGAGGGACGGGCGCTCACGTTGTCGCCTCCGGAGCCAGAGCTTTCRCTCGTCGGACTCCTAGTTGAAGCCGCCTGCTTCCTCCTCCCGCACCGGGGTTGCCGAATCTGGTCCACGCGCGCTTTGCTTCCCCGGAGCTATTAAGTACACTCGACCTGAATTTGAAATAGCAGTGGGATTACTGAAACCACGTTTCTCGGTGAGTACGGTGTCRCTAAAACTCTCCATCCTGCTGTACTTAATTATGAACCCTTTTCCTTGTTTTCTTTTGGTCTCTTAGCCAAAAGGTTTTGGCTTCCTGGGCAAGAGTAGGCTACTGTACCAGGTAATGTTGGCATAAAGGCGATTGCAGAGTTATTGTAGCCCTCCAAAAGCAGAGGCTGCATCCCAACTTGTCTATTAATCCAATTTTTGATGCATGTCTTTTGTGCTATTAGGCAACACTGTTGCAACAAATCAGCTCACAAAAGATATTGAAAATCATCTGCCCTTGTAGTGTGGAGAGAAAATATCAATAGCRTGTGGCTGAAAGAGTCTTTTTTAATGCCTTTTGGTTTTGCAGCGAGCCACACGTGTTTTCCATTTCGGTTTGCAACAGGCRTTCCTGAGAACCCGATGTTTGTCAACTGGAGACGTCCACCCACGCATGGCAGTGCCGAGCTGGTATCGGAGGCTGTGACACCCTCCAAGCAAACCTGAAGGCGACCAGAATCGACACGCCTGGCGCTTCCTAAGGAGTGAACGCAGCATGGAGGGAACACCKTTCCAGTCTGTGCATCTATTTATTTTTAAACGCAATTTTAAAAATGCCTTTGCATTACATTTGAACATAGATATGGGTACAATAATGTAAATCTCCAGTACTTMCAGGTTTAATTAAAATAAAATGTTTTTTGGCATTACAAACTGGTCATTCATCACCTTTTATGTCAGGAGGCTTTACTTTAAATTTCCAGTTTCAGCAATAGCGGTGAAGCGGGAGTGACGAACGCCCCAAGTGCACGCTGACCCTGAAGTTATTTAATGCTCTTATTCGACACCCCTGGTTAACATTGCATCTTTGCAAGCCAGGGAGAGAGCGTTAATCCCCAGCTGGGTTTTGGTACACAGCGGCTCCCTGGCTCCCGTTTGACCAGAAGCCCTTGAGGATGTCCCGGGGCGAGGAGCTGGACCTCTCGGAGAGAGGGGCTGGGCGCTGCGGTGGGTCTGTGAGTTTTCTGTATTTTGGTGCTTTTTTCATGCTTGACATGAGGGTGAACCCTTGCCCTTAGCAGGAAACTTTGCTCTTCGGGAAGGTGCCTGACTGGACAACTCGGCCCATGCCTGCCTGTCACTGCGACGTGCCCCAGCCCCAGGGCACACCAGCTGGTGCCGATCACAATTTTGGCATCTCCCCTTGGGCCCCAGCACCCAAAGGTCCCCAAACCCTGCGTGGTTTCAGACTTGTCCTTGTGCCCGTGGTCCTGGAGACCTGCTCCACCTGGTGGCACGAGGCTGGYGGCCTCCACTTGGCTTGGACAGCCTTGTCATTGGGCTGACGTTAGTCGAGAACCAGAAATGCCAGAAACGTTGATTACAAAATGAGTGCAATGAGTGCTCGGCCCACTGGGAGCTTGGTCTCTTSCTGCCAAACCCAGCGCTGCTCAAGCAGCTAGAAATTTCCAACATTTCCGTGTCCAACCCATGTCAAACAGATCYGCTGCCATACTAACATGCCATGTAGCACATCTGCTGTGCTAGARATGTTCTTCAGTTGGAATTTCTTGATGAGGATGTTCCAGTGATCTCATTAATTGAAATACGGTAATATGCACAAATTAAAATGCGGAGACAAGCCACCTGTGGAAGATGATGTAGGGTGCTGGTACCTACCTCCTACACACCTGACACAGAAGGAAGGGAGGGAGGAAAGGGTGGTGCGCACTGAGTACAAGCAGCTACAGATTTCAGTGCGAGTGTATGTTGTGCTCCGTCTAGTTAACCTAACAAGGCCAGGACTTTTGCCYGCTCACACGTCTGAGTCGCAAGGCCAGGAAGATGTTTGTGTGACCCAGTTTGAATTTACCACTTAATTCATCTTTTTCAGCGCTATAAATAATTCAGCCGACGGCAGTTCAGTGGTGATAAATAGGGCAATAAACCTCGTTCTGTAGCAAAGGCTACAAAGCGAGCAATGCTTTTTAATTGACTGTTGCATAGTGACTAGGAAAGGCAGGGAAAATTCACTCAACGTGCTGCACACACAAATGTCAACAAACAAAAGTTCTCTGATGGCTTTGAAGTTGCCTGGAATAATTCAGTCCTTATCAAAGGAACGTGCTGCRTATAATGTTGTATTTTCGTATCAGAAGACTACTTTAGATCTCAAAGTCATTGCACAAACTAATTTAGCTTCAGGGGACCGCTGCAAAGGTTCAGTATTATACGATGGAAACTTCATTTGGAGCTGGAGAAATGAAAAAGGGAGAAAGTCTTTCAATATCCCCTTTTCCCCCATCTCTTTTTGGATAGATTAAGAGGGGTGCAGATTTAGCTCGGCACAAAACAGGCCGCCTGCTGCAGCTGTCACCATCACCACGCTATGGCCGGAGAAGCGCCCTCTCGGCGCCCATGTGCCCTCCCGAGGGATGGTCCTGGGGGATCACAATCTCCCTAATCTGTGGCCTGACGTCCCTGAGTTTCTTTTACTGGTGCTGCTCTTGTACTGGTGTGTAGCGGTGTCTTGGGCTCCTCCCATCAGTCACTTGGATTGCACTGRAAATACCTTGCTCGGCAGCCTGCAGGCATGGCCAAGGGGCTTTGCGTCTACAAATGTGCTTCTTCTCGGTGCCTTGGTCTGTAGCTCTTATTTCCAAGCCCTGTGCTCAAACCAGTCTGCAATACCCAATTTTCCATTAAAGCGTATTCTCCTGCCGCTTGATGGCATACAATTCCCAGCACTGTTCGCTTTGTGTCCTTGCTGCTCAGGTATGAGCCAAAGGCAGGTGCAACAACAGTGGCTTTGTGGGGTTGGTCTAGGAGGTCCCAGGGATGGTTACACAGTGTTTCAAAACTGTCCCYGGAGTTGCAGTCTGCCAGGAGGTTTAGGTACCTGGACTGCATGGCTGCTTCTTGCACCCTGTTTATCCAGCAGTTTGGTGAGAGATGAAACCACAGAGCACTTGAGTCCACATCTGTTGCTGGCTCAGGTGCAGAGAGCCCACCAGGCCAGCCCATGTGGAGGGCTTTCRTGCCCCTGGTCTCAGGGGCAGTAACACCTGCAGTGTCCTCTGACCTATGAAGCCAGACCTGAAAGCAGGAGTGAGCCCCAGGAGGCTGGRATGAGTAGTGCATCCCTGAAATGCTATGTGAGCTCACGCGTGCYGCAGGGTGGCAGAGAGCCAGGCATGCTGGAGAGTATTTTGGTGGTAGAGTAGAAGCACTCCCCTCTGTGGTCCTGGAGAACTCTGGTTCAAGAGTTCCAATTCAATGGAGATACAGCCATGTCATCTAGAAAACGTCCTGCATGAATTTCTGCTGTCTGATGAATTAGGCTCATATCTTTAAGAATGGCCATTTTTTGATGTTTGMCTAGATTTAGTTTAATTTTTAGTGGTCTGCTAGATTGGTCTGTAGTTAGCTAATGAGATCTGGTTCAATAGGTTACTGTGCTATGTCCATGTCCAGTACTTGACTTGCAGCTGTGAGAAAACTGGGATCAGAGAATCACGTGCACGTGGTGCCTACATTGATACACTGCTTATTCTGCCCTCCTCACCGGGCAGTCCTGCGTCTCCCTTCTTCCGCTGACCACATCCCAGCACGGAGCTTGAGGGTGACTCATCTAATGGCTTATTTAAGTTTACAGGCCTAGGATTTCTGCTCAAGGTCAAGGATGGTGGGGGAATGTAACCAGAGAGGAGCAGCGATCCAGCAAAACCACTTCTTGGCTGGCATCAGCCCAACCGAGTGATGGCAGAAAAGGCTTCTCCAGCCTCCTTTGCTCACTCCCCTGAGAGCTGGAATTGCTGAAAACTGGTCTACTTCAGCGGGAACTTGGTCACCGCTAGGAAGGGAGGGTTTTCAGCGCAAGATGTGGGAGAGGAGGGGGAGGAGGTCCAATTATTTCCCTTACCAGCCAAGTTCTGACCCATGGCTTTGGGAACGTATTCCSCTATTAAAGGCAAGCAAATAAGAGGGTGCTGACTTATAAATACCCATGCTTTCCTGGGAGAAAAGACCGAAGAGACAAACAAGCAATCAGCCGTTGGTTTCTGGACTCACTCAGAAGAMGCTGTTTTTACCAGTAGCTAATGACAGTATCTAAACATACATTATATATATAAATATATATATAATGTAACTCCAGCAGTAAGCATCGAAAGGGTTAACCACAATAAAAAGCTAGCTTATCATTGTGGCTTTTCACTGAGAATCACTCAAGTAGAGATTTTCATTCTGACTTTTGTAGTGGAGCTCCAATCACTTGAAGGCCTCTTTAAATTCAGGCCAGCATCCCCCTGAGACTGCACTGACTTTTTCTTCCAGTTCTTTCAATTCTGTATTAAAAATGTTGCTTCCAAAGCCATTTTGATCAACCGATACTTTCCAGACTAGGGATAACCTTAGTTGCTTTCCACCTGATTTTAGTAAAGCGAGAAAGTTTTTTCTCATAACATTTTTTAATGGTTTTAACTGCATCAGTAGTAAAAACGTCAGCATTGGCTTCAGTATGTAGCACTACGTCAGAGAAGAAGTATAAATTCAGCAGGCTAACAGGGACAAAGGGTCATTGGAGTAGACCTTGGCAGATAAGCTGATGCACGGTCAGTACCTGGGTGGGTAATATATCACTGCCGCTGCATAGCGAGAGGCCACGCTGTAGTGCTGCTAAAATAGAAAGTCCTGCAGTAATGGAGGTGGGGTTTTCTCAAATAGGTCATGGTGGGATGAGGAAGACAAGAGATAAGGAAGGGATGGGGAGTTGTGGTGCACAGGTCAAGGAAGGAGTGTCTCTGTTTTTTTCACCCAGATGAGTGACTCTAATCTCTAAAATCACTGCTCAATTTGAGCAAACCAGAAGTTTGGCCATTTGCAACCAGAGATGCTTAACTGAGTATTAATCTTTAAGTAATTTGCTCTCCTGCATGGATAAGTGTTTGCCTCCAGAAGTAGAACCTATTCCTTGTTGGGACAGGAAGCCCCGAYGTAAAAAGCCAAATCCAAGAAAGAAACCTGTTTCCTGGCCTTTCTCCATGGCAAAGCAAACCTCTCACGCTCTTAGAGTTCTTTGTGGGATGTGTGCTTACCCTGGATGCATCTCAGGGATGGATGCATCACATCTGATTTCCTTGATGTTGAATTCCTGACAGAGCCACTTGGGCTTTTAGAGCTGAAGACTCCCTTCTTTTGCCCGATGGAGTGAAGACCTTCCAGCTTGGCATCTGTGGGTTCTCAAAAATCAAGCCGAAGTGTGCTCCAGCAGTGCCACTGCTGGCAAGAGGGAGCCACAGGGCCATATTGACATCAGTTGTCWTCAGTCACATCATTTGCCACTGGCTGTATAGCAGTTAGGCAGCTCATTGCATCAGAACATAGATTAAAAAATTCAGCCTTGGGAGTCTCCTATGTTTCCCCCTTAGCAGCATCTGCCTGCCTAGTAGCCCTGTAGCCACCCTGTGCAGATCTCCAAGGCTAGAAACAAGTGCTGGGGTGTTTTTGAAGCTAGGAGGATCCCATTTGCTCAGCAAGTGGTCCTGGAAGACTGGAGCCATGCTGTTGGGAGCTTTTAATCTTGTTGATACAGAAACAAGAGCACAGAGGTTGGAGAGTAGAGCAGATCCTAGTAGGTGCCCAGCCTTGGAGGGGAAGAGGATGCAAGTCGTGGTAAGAGATTCCTGGGTTTAAATTCACCAAACTCACTTGCAAAACCATCCTTTAGCTTCAGTGGGACCACAATTAGATGTGATCCATATCAGTACCTTTCTCTAGCAGGCCCTGAGAGCAGGACTGGGTTGAGCTATTGCTGAAAGCTCTGAAAAACTGACCTGAGTACTAAACTAGGACGTTACAGTTCACAGCCCACATCAGAGATGACTTTATCAGCAGCAAGGTGTTAGGGAAAGACACCAGGGGAGCTGTGGCTTCCTCCTTCCCCTRTGTTAACGTGTCCCAGGGTGGCACACGTCCATGCAACAGCAGCAAGGCTGCAGTATGCGATCTTCCTCCCTCCTTCTCCTATTAGYGCCACAGCCACAGCCAGCGATGGAGCTTCCCATAAGAGCAGCTCTGACCGAGCCTGTAAATCAGGCTATGCAATTATAGGCCCCGCTGCGGAATAACAGGATGAACACATTGGTCAGCAGCTGCTTTGAGGGAACGTGCAGATGCGCTGAGGGGCCTCAGCGCACGCTGGCAGCAGTTCRTGCTGTAGTCCTGATTGTCTTAACGGTTTGTCTTTGTGGTGGTTTGTGCTTCTGCTGTTCCCAAATGCAGCTTGGGATCYGGTCCCTCCTTCCCAGCCGCCTCTGCTAGCTTTGTGAAGGGCAACCGTAAATGCACTGTGAACCCTGTCTCTGCAAAAGGGTTTGGAAATCAAAACAGTAGGCAAGACTTTGATTTCCCTCCTTGCCTTTGACAACACGCATTTGCAAAACAGCGTTGTGCTCCCAGGCTCTGCTGTAGTGCAGAGCACAGGTGCTGCATCCGAGCTTCCAGGCTCCGTGCTTTTGGGCTTTTAGTCATCTACAAACAGGATGATTACACACTTGGTTCTGGATTTGTTCTCTCTTYTGCAGTGAAATTGTTTGTTGCCATGGATATTGCTTTGTCTTTAGAGACACATAACTAAAATGGATTTAAACAGACCCTTACGGGTCAATATTTCCATAGGAGCAAATGCACATCTTGATGCTTCCTTGAATTCTTGTATGTGTCCCTGATGCAAGGACTATGAACAACCCCGAGCTCTCCACTAGTGAKGTAACTGATGTCCTTAACTATAGGGAAAGATGGAAAAACTTTCATAAATTATTTTGCCCAGGCCCAGAAAGAAAAATGAACATCTCTGATCACTGCAACCTAGAAGATCAGGTAGAAGTTTCTCTATTGTTYATTCTTGACAATTTGAAACTACTTTTTCTTGCCAGTCCTATTTTTTTTTACAAGTGCTTTTCAGTCTGTGATTTCCAAGATGTGTCGTATTGCAGCTCATAAATGGACTTGTGTTCTAGGCAAACAATAGTTGTTACTGTTTAACACAGAGATTTGATAAAATTTGCTAATGACCGCTGCAGAAAATGGGCAGATTGAGTGGAGAAAAGTTTTTAGTTTCTACCCAGGAGCAAAACTCCCACTCCTTGTTTTATGAATTTCATTAGGTGGAACTAATTAAAGGGATGTTTCTTATTACTAAGATGAGAATCAGCCTAAGAGGAGTCCAGGGAGGTTTGTATGCTGCAGCACAATTGCTCTGCTTTTAAATGCAGCGAAAGCGTTGTGTCCTATTTAATTTGACATTCCTTGTGTTTGTTTCTCTTCGTGACTCATAGCACAACACTGGCAGCAGGCCTAGGAAGTAGGTTATGGGATCTGGCGTAGGGACACTGGCAGATTGTGTTCCAAGTCTGGTGCTTACATTGCACCCCCGGCCACGAGAGCAGCCAGCTAACCGTGTTCCTACTGCCCAGCGAGCCGATGCCTTCGAAACGCAGATTAACAGCTGCAGCAATGGTCCGAGGTGGGCCTAACTTAGCATTTAATTTGCCGTTTCTATTAACGTAGCTTGTTCAAAGTGACGAGATTTTAGGACAGGAATAAAAAAGCCCCACAGAGCATGCACGTCTGACATGCTTTTATTCACCTCTTTTCTTAGCTGTCGTACTCTGTTTTTAAACAATAGGTTGAACCCTTTCAGCTTCTCATCAGCCCCCTGACTGATGCTGTGCTGCAATCATCAGAGCTCCACCAAAACAGGGTGATCAAGTAATTGTTGATGGAAATTGCATGAGGGCTTTGATTTTTCCCACTGATGGGAAAAGAAACACATTAATTTTTGCACTGATAGGAAGTTGATGGCTGGGGACACAGCACATGGGAGCAACTCTGCCTCAGCTCTTGGTCTCCTGATATGGACACAGAGCTCAGATCTTCGCTTCCCCTGGCTGGGGCTAATGAAAAAACATGGACATTGTGCCAYGTTCGTGGACTCTAAAGCTGGGTATGCTAGTGATATGTCTCGGGAAAGACTGGGTAGTTTAGCTAGTATTGCTCTGCATTTGGTCTTCCACAAGAGCAAGAACTTAGACCAGAACAAATAAAAAGATTAGAAGAGTCCTTTGAATTTATGCAGATTTTCCTCAATGAGAGCTCCTAAAAACCCAGCAAGGCAGAAAGTACAGCTGGACAGTAGGCTCCTTCAAAACTAATTTTCTTAACTAGATCTTTCTCTGTAGAAAGACCAGAGACAGGATTTTACTTGCTTGTCTTTGATCATTTTTTTCTCGAAGAAGACAGATGATTACTTGCAACTCAGTGACAGAAAATGAGTAATATTTGAGGAGAGCACCATGAGAATGAATAACTGCAAGATGAAACATCTTTAGAAGATGTCATTAAAGTGTCATTAAAAGATATTTGTCTGAAGTTTCTACATAATCATGTTGGTTGCTTGTGCATTTTGCAATGCAGATACTAAAACGGAGTGTGTTTTTGTATGTGTTCTGGTGGAATATAGAGCTAAAACCTCAACTGACTGCAACTTATTTCTGAGGAATTTGCAGAGTAAGAGGTCAAGGGCAAGATACAGTTGTTTACACTGACTTGTGAAGATCTGAATAGTGAGATTAATTCTGAGTGATTCAAAATTGATTTCTTTTAAGTATTAACCAGAATTCAGATAAGTAATGAAGCAGAACAAAAACCATTTCTTTGACTTTCTTACAGCTTGTTTTYTTAAGAAAAGACTTGCTAAATAGCGGACCCTGCCTTCAGAACGACCATCCAACGGTCGCTAGAAACAGTACAAATACAGACGTTTACCAAGAACTGAAAGTTTGCAGATGAACATCAAAGTTAAAAGAAACTGTGCACATATAAAAGAAAGACACCAGGAAAAAAGAAGCAGGTCTGGGGAGGTCAAAGGCATAAARCCACGGGGCCTAAAACACAGAATCATGGAGTGGTTGAAGTTGGAAGGGRCCTCTGGAGATCATCTAGTCTAACACCCTTGCTCAAGCAGGGTCASCTAGAGCGTGTTGCCCAGARTTGTGTCCAGACAGTGAAAACACGTAGGCAGCTAGCTGAAGCTGAGAGCCTAGATGCACTCCAGCTCCCTCCAGCAAAGAAGCTGATTAAATCACTTTGACTGATTGCTCCTCCCAGGCACAATTAACACTGTCCTTTGTGGCAAGGGCTTCAGAGATAAGGCCTCTTGCACAGGACCTGGAGCAGCTCTGGTGCTCCCCTGAACAGCGACCTACCTGCGCGCTCTGCTACCAAACTGCAGGGTCAGAGGAGTGTGAAGGAAAGGAAATTTCCCTCCGAATCCAAGGCAACATGTACCGATCTTCTTACAGTTTTCCTAGAAATGCTTGTTTGTATTGCATCTTGCTCTAGGATGCTCATGGAAAATTTCAGAGAACACTTAATTCTGCCTGAAATGAAAAGCATTAAAAAAAAAAAAAAAAAAAAAAGCTGTAGATGTGAAGCAGCTGAGTGTTATTTACCATTTGCAAGCTCGCTCCAGCTTCTCTCTCTCACCTTTTCCACAGTGCACACTGTGTCTTTGCAGGCTGCCTTGTGGGCCATTTCCCTCTCTTTTATTTATAGTTACCCAGCTGAATATCTCTGGGGCTGCAAGAGTACTCGAACACGTGGAAAAAGTGGAATTAGGCAAGGCACTAATATGTTATTTAGGTTTTGAATTTTCTTTTTTCTTTTTTTTTTTTTTAATGTTTCTTGCGCAGCTTGGAGACAAAGAAGAAAGTCAGCACCACCAGCCAGCTGGAGACGGGCCACAACCTGACGATGTGCACACACACACACATTCTTTTTTTTTNTTTTTTTCTTAATTCTTGACAGCATTTTTTAAAGCTTCTTAAAGAGCTGCCTGGATTCCCTTCTGGAGAAGAGGAAATTCAAGAGGGGAACGACGACCGAGGCTGCCTCAAGCGACTGCRGACGGGCAGCCGCAGCTGCCGTTTCTGCGCGGGCTCCGTTAGAAAACAGATCCAAAGAATTGCTTCCTCTGGTGTCGGAGCTGCGTATTCTTCTCCTCCTGAGGTGCAGCGACAGAAAACACACAGTTGTTTGAGAATTCCTCCAAGATGGTGTTTTTAAATACAGTACACATTTTGATGCTAAATGCTGCAAGAAAGGGCAATCACTGCCGCAGTGTTTTAGGTCCTTGAGCAGCTTAAACTCCCCAAAAGCTGTTACTTTGATTGCCATATGATCCAGGGTGGTTTAGTGGTAAGACCTTGCATTTTCAGTGAAAAGCAACTTCTCTTTCCAGCCAGAGGTGTCAGCTCTACAGTGCTCACGTTGAGTTTCTTTGAAATAACAGATTTTTCTCCAAAGATGGAATTTTCTATGAGGAGGAACATTAYATAAAGGTCTGATTTATCAATTATCATGCTAGAAATTATTAGGCTTCCCATGGTAGGCTGACTTTATTTTTAGAAATGACATTTTGTCCAGTRTTCAAATAATAAGCACCATACAATGAGGACTTCCTTTTTTTTTATCTTGTGCATATAAAATCAATTAGTTTATTACACTGAGAATTATCTTCTTACCTGTTTTTTTCCTCCTCAAGCACTGATTATCCCACAGGGAAAGGCTGTGTGTCAGCAGGACGGCCATTAAAAATGTAAGTGCACTTTATTTTTGAAATTTTTAATGTGAAGTCAGACAAATTCAAATGGCAAAATCTGGATGCTGGACTGACAACCTCAGATTGCCTCAACCTCGAACCCAGTCTAGTGTTGGTCGCTTGTCTATAAGAAAACGCCTCTGGCAATAATCCTTGATCCCCTGCTAAATGGTATTTTTAAAAAGTACACCTGCAAGATCAAATAATGCTGCACTGATCGTTTTCTCCTGCTCAACATTGGATGATGTGCTCAGCACAGGAAGTACAATAATTAGTATTCTTACTTTTCCCGTGCTAGGAGAGCAACCCGTCTGTATGCAGGCTTGCTGCTCCGTCTTAAATAGTGCAAACCTCCCTATGCGTGTGCAATTTTTGCATGAAAACAGGATCTATCATCATTAAGCAGCAAGCTCATAAGGAGCTCTGCCTCACCGGAAGGTATAATCCTCCGTTTGCAGTGTCCCAGCTAGTTACCACTGGAAAGGATTAGGACACCAGGTGAGAGATGAACTCAAGGAACTCGCTGGAACTCARGGAGCTAAGAGGTGGTTTCTCTCCCCACATTAAAATGTCTTTAAGACATACTTAAAAGAAAAACTGTTACCTGACGTGCTTTTATTAGTATAATAAAACGAGTGGCTTCCCACTAAGACGGTGAAACAGCAAAGGCTCGGCACCGAGCTCGAGTTCAGCACGGGGCAGCTCTGCCCCTCCGGGACGTGCTCCCACGGCACGTCCTTGCTCGGGCAAGGGGCGCACGTGCCCGCTGAGAGCAAGCACACCTCTCTCCACGCTGGGCTTTTCTGCATGGTGTAAACCTGCCTTGTGACCGAGGTAGGCACAGCCCAGCAAGCCTAGGCTGGTACTTTGTGTTAGTCCCCTGGGCCTTTGGAGACTCTTTTATTTTTTCAGGAATGTGCAGCCAGCTTCGTTGACTTGGCCCCGCTCACAGCTCATATTAAAAATAAATATAGGCTTGACCTTGTGGCCTCTCTGCATCCTCAGATGTTCACGCTTTAAGGGTTCAAGTGTAATGCTATACCTCTGCAAAGGAATAGGAGAGGTGGAGATTTCTTGGAAACTGCTGGGACAGACACCAAAAATAAAAGGTATCTGAGCAACAAGTGGAACTCCACAGACACACTGCTGCTCTTTCTTTTTTTCTCGCTTCATGGTTTTATATTACCTTTTGCACTTCAGGATATTTGTGGGAGGCTATAAACACATTTATACAGGGTCTGTGCATCCTTACTGTGGAAATGAATCTCTTCTATGTCCTTTTGCTTGTGGCTGAGGCCAGGTTATGCACCAGAAGTCAGTGCCGGTCTTTCCTGGGAAGCTCTTTTTGGCAGTTTAGGGAAGGGAAAAGAAAAACTTGACATAGGATACAAGGTTGATATTGCTTATGTGGCACTGTGAAGAAACTATATAAGCGATGGGGTCATTTGTCCTAACTCAGGACTGTATCATATGGCTATTCTGCCTGTCTTTGATCCCTACCCCATCGTGGCTTACACTGAAATCCCTGAGTGCCCACAGCAATGAATGCTTGGGGRAGACATCCGGCTTCTTCTGAAACATCATGACAGTGTCTGAGTTACCCCCAAACTCATTTACACACTTTTGCCTCCACTGCCCAGAGACCCTCTCATGCGGCTGAATGACGAACACACCAAGATTTGCTAGCGCCTGCTTTACTGGGAATGCTGCTTGTAGCTGCGAGCAAAACCACAAGCTTGGCAATGAAATGCAGCCTCCATCGCTTCTCGTGGCGCAGCTCCGGAGCATTATCTGGCTTCAGTTACAGCGCTGGGACCTTTTGAACAGCTGATGTGGGACTGCTGGAGATGCTGCTTCCCTGCGAGGCAGGTGGGAAAGCGGAGCACCGTCTTCCTCATCAAACCGAGACCTCAATTTCTTTTGGGGTTGGCGCACACTTGTGAAATGAATTTTCTCTTGCAAGCTGGCTCCAGGATACCTGCTCTGCTTAGGTTCTGGTTAATGAGACCAGGAAGAGCCAAACGAGGTCAGAAGGGCGGCAAAGCCACTACCTGTTATCTCTGAAGCTGGAAGCTGGGACTTCCAGGTGGTGGCCATGCACTGTATGTTGTTAACTTTGTGCAACATATGTGAAGTTCTTTGAAGTCTGGGAGGGAAGACAGGAGAGTCCCCAGAGAGCTTTCATTTASTGAAGAGCTTCTCAGCTCAGTGAAACAGGCCAAGCAGTGAAATGAGGCTAAATGAAAAATTATAGGGTGAATTTGGCCTCATCATCTCACAGAGATAATTTGTTGCTCTAACGCAGTTGGCTGAGTACAAACAAGCCTACAATGTGCCTCATTAATTGAAGCTATTTTTCTAGCAAGCCCCATGGAAATATGAAGTGGTTTCGCTCTGCAATTTGTGATATAGTTTGCTATTAAATGCATTCAGTTTAATTGTGGCAATGAGTCTCGTTTTGGAAGCCTTCACAGTCACTGTGTAAAAATAGCCGAAGGCAGCAGAAACCAATTCCCCAGCACAGATGTACCCATCATGTGCTGCTGGAGCAGACAGGTGTGCTGGGCGAGCCTACGCTGACGGCAGTGAAAGACGTTTTGGGACAAGTGGCTTCCCTCTACCTGTAGCACTACATGGGCGAAGATGTCGCTGGTGTTGACTGCCCTGAGAGACACGATGCTCTGTCTGACCTTCATTCGACTCCTGCTTTCCCTCTGCAGTCCCAGTGACAGATCTGTACATCTCCACATAGATATACTGCCTAATGTTAATCATATCTGACGGTTTTACGCGCTGAATCCCTGACCTTCCAACGATGAGATCATGCTGGGCTGTCGTATATCAAACATTTACATCAGCCTGTTGTTGACTTTGGCCATATGGAGTCAGAACAATGAAAAGAAAATGTTTCTAACCTTGAGCCTCCAAGGCTTAAGATAGTAACCTAAAATATTTCTCTGCATTTAGGGGTACAAAGTCTTCTCTTTAAATGTACTGTGTATTTTAATCTGTGTGCTTTATGAGACCTACAAGTGGATAAAGGCCAAGAGGGATTAAGAGCTAGGTGAGCTTGCCCAACTTGGAGATCTTTGTTTCTATGGCAGAGCAGGGCTGCTACCTCCGCAGTCGTAAAATATTATTACTTGGCACAACCAAACTAGACTTGCACAGTAATCGAATGACTGGGTTCAGTCAACCATGTTGCGTGGATCTGGGCTTTCAGCAAGCTGAAAATAACCAAAGGTCGTCCAACTTTTCAAAGAGCTGCAGGCCAGGTGCTGGGAGGTGGCGTATGGCTTTATGTGTTGTAGTGAGAAGTTATTTCTCATTCGTGGGGGAAGCAATGATGCAGGATTATCCGAGGGAAAAGGTGCCAAGAGGTCCTATCTGTACAAGTCAAATGCATGYACAATTCAGCAATGTTCTGTGACCTCAGTGACATTTGGTAACAGAAAGCGTCACCAGTTTTTAATCCAACTAATGGAACTGATGAGTAGTCTCTTGACCAAAACCTTCAGATGGCTTTCCGCGTACATGAGTGCAGCACATCCTGGAAAACGTCAGTGCGATTTCACAGTACATATTTTTCAAGGACACGTACTGTGATGACACGTGTCATCCAATGTCATCCGTGCCTGAAAAAATATGGCATTCAGAAGTAAACACTTGGCAGGAACAACAGCACAGGCTGAAATTTAGACAGGAGTAATTTATGCTGYGCAGCCTCTGACTTGCTGGGAGGGGGTGTGCTCCCTGGAAGGCGAGCAGGAAAATGTGTGGCTAATTTTGCTAGACAACTTCTTCCCTCCCCTCATTTTCATTTTGTAGTTGCCAGCCTGCCTGGTTGCTCCTAAAATAGAAACAGCTGATGCCTTGCTTGACTTATTCTGGGGGGCCAAGGGGTAGAGGAGGTGCTGTAAACCCCCTCTCACCTGTCCATATGGCTCTTCCAGGAAGCYCTGCTGGGAATTTTGTCTTAGTTTGCCTCCCGTTCCCAGCTTCATAGCCCCCGTCCCCATTTTCTCCTTCCTGCCCAAATTTGTAGCAACGTGAGGACTTTCCTGCCGTCATCCTGCTATCTCACAACACTCTTATGACACTTCCTGGGCATGCTGCAGCCGGAGGTGCCGACACGAGGGGGTGGCAAATTGGGTGACACCTCCTAAGGACCGCTGTGGGTGAGGCGAGGAGCTGTTGACAAGTGCCACGTAAGAGGGGACTTTTCCCTGCCACGTGGGGCTGGGCAGTGCTAACTTTATCAGCAGCAGAAACTGAAGCCCCAGAGGGTAGGAGCGAGGGATATTTTAGTGTGGTCGGGGTCACTCTGTTCCTCTTGGGCTCTCCTTGCATGTCAACGAGCCCGTTACTGTCGCGGTTTGTTTGCAGTTAATCTCTCCACGTGGTATTAAGTTTAAGAAGTGCTTGGGTCTTTTTCTGCACACARAGAAGAGCAACTCGTCCGTCCCTGGTGGACACTGCTGCTGAGCTCAGCGTATGAGCTCTAGCACATGGGACAGGAGTCACGTATGTGGCCAGCTCCCCCATCATCATGTTGTGGCCGCATGTGTCTCATCCCAGTTGCCCCTGGCACAGCCTCAGGACAGTTCTCCGGGGAGGATATCGTGACCAGTAGGTTCTCTGGAGACCACTTTTTTTCAGAATGGATTGTAACATAGCCATTATGTCACTGGGCTAAATTCTGTCCAAACCACACTCTATATAATTTTCTAGTCCTTGTTACCCTGCCAACTCAAGAGTTACCCCATCTTCTGAAATCCTCAGTAACAAAACAGCAGGAAGTTGTAATGGAGCACAGAAAACACCAGTGAAAAATACATACGGATGAAAAAATTAAGAAYTGTTTCCTGACAGACAATATTTGTTGAACATACTATTCCAAAACTCATTTTCGGCCTCTAACTGAAAAGTCTGCAAAGGCCTTGGGAACGTTGCTTCTCTGTTTGTTTTCTCATGGCTTTGTGATTAGTGCAGAAGAACAAGAGCTGAATATTAAGGTCTCAGCCCAATTCTGTTTCTGTAGCTCAGCTGAGGGTGACTTTAGCTTTGCAAGAATTAGTCTAAAATTGCAGGAATGTTCCTGCATTGTAATAGAAACCCGGAAAGCACTTAAACGTGCTAGGACTGAAATGGCCAACAGAGTTCCAACTAGGTAAAAACATAAACAACATCATAAACTTCTAATTAGATAGATGCCCCGATGRCAGGATCCTGTAACAAGTCCATCCTAGTTCCACTGCAGGGCTGTACGTCACTGGAAAAACATAGTTTGGCCGGCTGGTACCTATGAGATTAGGAAGTTTAAATTGGATTTTAATAATAYATTGAACCATCTGACACCAGGATGACTCAAAGGAAACCTGCTCCGCTTAGGCCTTGAAGAGTGCAGCCTCTGCCGAATCCCGAAGAGCAGAGTGAAGCTGCTATTTCCTTTCACAGAGGCGTCAAGCACTTTGCTATTAGAAATGACAATAAAAGCAAATGACTTGGGTTTGTCATTTTGGTTTTACAAAGGAAGCTGCAATTAGCTGACAGGTGCGTAAAATCCCCAGGAACGCTGCTGAATACAAAGCACACRCCACTGGGTTGAGTCCATTCTTGGAAATCCTTTACGGGTTCATCTCCTAGAAGGAAGCTGTCAGAGTAAACCCATTATTTCCTTCTGAGCCTTGAAAAGTTTCTCCTAATTTGTTTCTCCAGAGAAACTGAAAGATTTCAAGACTGAAAAGATAATGATGGCTCTTAAAAGAAGCTGAGTTTTAAAATTAGAGACTAACGGGAGAGACAGGAGATGAGTGATCGGAGCTAGCAAGGTTTCCCCCTCCCTCAAGGCTTTGTGGTATTCCAGCTCGAAGCAGCTGTAAATCATCTCCATTTCTGACCCCGGCAGAKCACTGTCCGGGGGCCCCAGTGCGTCACACATGGCTTGCACAGCCCCCTTTCACTCCTTACTGCAGTCCTGGTGGGTAAAGGCTTCACGTCCTAAATCGCTGGAGTAAATTATTAATTCCATGTGCCATTAAACTAGCTACCATACGTTTTTCACCTTCCAAATCGGAACCAGTTTGATTTTTTTCCTTCAGAAGAAAACACTTCTGGATGCAGCCTTCTGGGTGTCTCTAGACGTTTCAGCGTGCATTAGTTACAGAAAGCTAAAGAAATTTCTCTGTTCATCCTCCTTTGTACCTGTTGCAGCTTGAATTGCAGAGACTTAAACTGAACATATTATTTGGAGGGGGTCTCACTAGATGATCTCCAGAGGTCCCTTCCAACCTTACTGATTCTATGACTCTATGAGGGCTTTCTACAGGGGTAAGAACCCTGTCTGGCCTCAGCCACCTTGTGTGAGCTGGACTCCTTGAGCAGAGTTTGGTGGCCCAGATGGACCTGGCCTGGGAAATCTGAGCAACCAAACATCTCTGTCAAATAGGAGAGGGGGCTAGGAGAGAGCARGAAGGAAAAAGGAGTGAACACAGAGCAACTCCTTCTGCTGTCTCAGCCCCTGTGGTATCAAATTTCACACCAGGGAACATATCAGAGAAAGAAGGACCTTTGTAAGGACTTTTTATGAAGCTGTGCTTCCACTTCGGAAAAACTTTGTGTAAAACTRCTTTGTTTCCATGAAAAGTAGTGCTATGAATTATTCCCCTTGGGTTGGCAGCCTTCAGGTTTTACAGAGATGAGGTTAAGAGGAGTCACCTGTGAAAGATCTCACTGATGGGACTTTATTTGTCAAATAAAAGCTAGGTTCCCACAATATTAGTTTTTGAGGGAGGCAAAGAGGAGAGGCTGTTAAGAAAGGGCTCCAGGGTACCAGATGTTTTGCATATAGCTAGAAAAGCACCTTTTTTTTTTCTGCTGGAAGGAGCTGAGCATCCAATTTAGGACAATCTCTTGTGCATGTGTGTTGGCWGTCTGACCTGGTTATAGGAGTGGGAAGCAGCATCAGTGTGGTTGTGCCATTACACAAGGGAGAAGGCACCCGCTGCAGCACGCAATGCTGAAAAGGGTCTTTTCTTAAACATCTGCCTGTGGTTTATGCCATCTTTAGCCTAGAAGCAGATGGCCTGTGAAACAAGGACTGTGTTGTTTYTCCTGGAAGGGCTCGTTTCTCTCCCCATTGACCGTAGAGGGAGCTGCAGGTGACTCTCTGCAGCGCAGACGTGTGACTAATCCCATCTTCACTTCAGGCCTTGTCCACAAGCACGCGCCTGATTTTTGTGAAATGCAGAGACTGATGTTGTGTTCAAACCTCCTCACCTGCCAGAACTGCTACCCAGAATGTCTCGAGCTGGGTCTGAGACACGGCGATACTCTTCGCTACCTCCCTGCCTGGATGCCTCAGCCCCGCTCTGGGCCATGAAATTTGGCACCACCAAACTTGAGGGTTTCAGTTTGCAAATGAGCAAGCCAGGCTCCATGCTGCCAGGCTGATGCTCTTCCTGAGTGCTGAAATCCAAAAGAAAACAAGAAAAACTGTCCCTTGCTTTGCCTTGCCTTCCCTTCCTCTCTCTCTCTTCTTTCGCTCTTCTTTCTTTCTCTCCTTCTATTTCTCTTTCTTTCTTTTTTCTTTCTCTTCTTTCATTCTCTTTTTTCCTCTCCTTTCTTTCTTTCTCTTTTTCTCACTCTCTTTCTTCCTCTTTCTTTCCCTTCTTTCCTTCCTTCCTTAGGGTAGGAGAAATCTTTTTTTTCTTTCAGAAATTTTCTGGTGTTTTGTTTTCCTGAGCTCTTAACCTTAGTAACGATTGATATATGTATATTTTAAGTTCATCCATCAGCATTTCAACCAACTGCCTTTGGAGCACGAAGACTCAGATGACAGCTCTCTGTGCCATGGCTGGTACATGGAAGTGGAGTCTGCTTTAGCTTTCATTTTCRTCTGACTGGTGAAACAACTCATTGCATATTTAACTCTGCTGGCGCTCAAAGACTACTTCACGCTGGCTGCACGATGCATTTACAGATGTTTAATGACATCTTCCAGGGACGAAAGGGAGAACCAGACTTAAGAACAATCAAGCTGTTAAGACATACATTATGTACAGTATGCTTTAGCAAAAAAAGCATTAATAGTGTGTTAAGTACGTACGTGGGAGGGTTCCATAGAAAAATCTGTAATGGGCTTAAACTACTGCAGGGGAAATATAGGTTACATGTTAGGAGACACTATCTATGGGGAAGGATAATGATGCACTGGAACAGGCAGCCTGGGAAGTCTGCAKGGTCTCCATTACCACAGGTTCTTAAGATCATTTCAGAAGAGCACAGGACTGAGACAGATGTGTTTAATCTTTCCTTGGACAAAAGGACCTCTCCAGTCCTGTTTTCCATGGTTCCCTATGTTATTGCACACAGCAATCATTCTCATAAAGCAATTTATTCCCAAAGCAAGGTGACAAGATGAACATTACAGATACAGATAGCACCTTTTGTAAGGCAAACTGGTACAGATGGGAAAAGTACAACAACTCAGGCTCAGAAATCCTTCTTCAGGTGTGAAATAGAGGCAGCTTACTTCAAAGCTGGGAAAGCTTGAAACCAGCCTCCCAAAGTCAAGCCCATAAGCTAATAACTTTCCTAGATACAAAAATCTAGAGACTCAATAATGACATGATTTTATGGCACATTATAATCCCCCCAGCTTTACATCCCATAGGATAAATGAATTGACTACTTTATAGGAGRAGATGACTGCTTAGTGCCTCTCTTTCTTCTGGTAACATCCCTTCTTCTCCACCGGAACCAGCTACATCATCTTTCAGAGGTGGTCTACATGGCATGCCTGTAGTGCGTAACTGCAGCAAACTGCATGCAGTTCTGAATTTAGGGAACAACCACCAACACCACATTTTTAAGGACACTGGCCTACCAGAACAGTCCTGATCTCCCATGCACCATCTCTGGAGCTAGGCGCCCRTATCCATGCCCTGGGCTCCTCACAGCCCCAGGGCCAGTACCCACAGCTCTGCAGGGACAGGGTTTCTCGTCCATCTTCTGCCCCAGGGCAAGTCAGCCAGCACATCACTCCTGACAGAGGTCTACCCACCCCTCAGTGGTGGTGACCTTCAGCAACGGAAACWCCAGTTTCCTCGGGCAATCTTCTCTGATGCTTCCTTATCTTCCTTCAGGTTTAGAAAGCCTTCCCTGTCCTGATGTCTAACTTCTCACTTTTTCCATTAAATAATTTTGTTCCAGGCCTGCTTGTCCTCCTCTGAACTCTCACTACTTGAGCTACCCATCGTACAAGTTGTATTTGAAGCACTGTTCTTCGAAAAGGGCAGCTCAGTCCCACTGAGCATATTCAGCGAGGACCATCAACCAGAGCAGAGCAGAACAGAGCAGAGCGGAATTACTCTGTTTTTAGATTTGATGCTAGTGTTTCTATATCCAGTACAGCACTGATTTYTTTTTACAACGATATGATACTGCTGAGTTATGCTCAGCCTGTRGTCCATGAGAATCCCAGACCCACATCCCCAAAACTGCTACTGGCCTGGTTATTCCCCAGTATGATTTTGTGAAGTGGATTTTTTTCCTGTAGAATACAATACTTTCCATTTGACAAGCCAGAACTGAGTCATATTGTTTTTCAGGGACTTTCTTCAAAGAAAAGAAAAATCTCTCTTAATCTGTCCACTGACTAACACGCAGACTCTTCCAGCTTCATGTCACTAGCAAACAACCTTTCAAGTCTATCTACTATTTTAGTCATTACTGAAAATGTGAAGTAACATCAGACTAGGACAGACCACTGCCCATATGTCCTTTCAGTCTGACTGTGAAGGGAGAGTATGGCAACAAAAATTACTCTCCAACTATGATTTCCCAGCCATTGTTTTATCAATAATTTAATTTCTAATAATTCATTCTATTCTCTAAAAATTCGATCCACTTCAAAGTTTCCTAGCTCTGAGAAGTTAAGACAGTAACATTTACTGATTCTCCCATTATCTTTTCATAAAAACAAATTTAGATTTGTCTGAAGTAAGCTGATGCAATTAAATTGGTTTGGTGCATGCTGGCTGTTACTAATCTCCTTGTTTTCCTCCCAGTGCTTACAAAAAACGGTYTGATTTGTTCCAGGAGAATTCATGGAGCTGAAGTGAAGGAATCTGAGTGGCTTGAGCTAATCCTGAAGTCTTGGAGATCTCCATGGACTGACACAAATTCTGTCAAGAGTACAATGGACAAAGACATGCTTTAAGTCCTAGMTATTATGATGTACTATATATAATATATTACGTATATGTAATATATTATACGTTATGATATATATTCTCTACAYTGTAAAATAATGTGATCTTTGAGATTTAATTAAAACTTTTCTGTTGTCTATCTGTGCAGAAATGTGCCATCAAGATGCTGTAGGTGAAGRTATTAAGGGTTTAATACGAAATGCTCGAGCAGCTCTGAGTGCTGGGAGGCCGAAGCGGCCTCCCCCTGCCATCAAACGCAGCTGACCCCCGACTTGCTCCTTCCTCGGACCACGCAGAAGAGGACTTCAGGCCCCTGCCAGCCAGCCAGGGAGGCACACGGGGACGGTGGGTGGCACGGTGGGGGCTGGGCAGCACTGGAGGGACTGCAACACGGGACTGGACACCATAGGGGCTGGGCGGCGCTCTCCTTGAGGAAGGGGGGGCAGATCTGACGTCCGGATGTCGGCACAGGTGTTGTAAACGGAGGAACCACACAAATTTCCAGGCGTGTGAGCCAGCAGGAATCTCGCGGCTCTCTCCTACGTAGCTGCAGTGCACAAGCACTCGACTTATCGAGGACCTGGCCTGAAGAAAAAAAATCCCCCCGTACGTGCCACCCTCACTGTTTCCCTTACTGCTGATTTAAGTACATGTTTCAGCTCCTTAAGTACAACAGGAAGTACTCAGGAAGMGCAAATTGCTCCCTGTTTTCGCTTCCCTTCCGATTAGCATGTTACTCCCTTTAGAGAATTTGCAAACAACGTGTGTGTTTTAGCTTTCCATTCCCGAAGTTTTCCCATCTAAAGTTATTTTGTTTTTTATTTTTTTTTTCTAATTGAACACACGGCATTTTTATTCCTACATGTTCTTCCCATCTCTGAAGATCTCTGCAATGACAACGCCAACGGCTCCGTGCACCTGGAGCCCTGACAGGGGCAACGAGCTGCTGGTGAACTTACACGAGGCATCTAAAAATAAGCAAAACTGCCAAATTCCAGGAAGAATCCGGTTTCTTGGGATTTACCGCAGCCCTAGCGAAGGACGGGACCGAGCGTSCCCGGCCCGCGGTGCGTCTGCGGGCACCGGCGGGAGCAGGCGTCCGAAAGCGGACACGATTCCTGCTGGGGAAACGCCGCTGCTGTGCTGGTGTTTAAAGAGGAAATTCTGCTTTCTGCCTGGTTTCGACGARCCAGGCGACATCCTGCTGGTGTGTTTGCCTCTGCACAAGCCTTGTGGTTATAATCCCAGGGAYGTGTACGGATCGTGCCTTAAATACGCAGACAGAGCTGTTCTCACAACAGAGTCTGAAAACTTAGCGCATAGGGGCACTTTTCCCTCCAATCAGCACTGGTTTTCACAGCCACTGTACTAAGGGATTTTCTTACTCCACTTTTTTTTTTTTTTTTTTTTTTAAATATTTTAGCTCAGACTTTGGAAACATTAAAAAAAAAGAAAAGAAAAGAAAAGACTAAGGAATATGAATGCA
This sequence comes from Rhea americana, assembly GCF_003343005.1. Lineage (NCBI taxonomy): Eukaryota > Metazoa > Chordata > Aves > Rheiformes > Rheidae > Rhea > Rhea americana. Next base: position 155,651 of record NW_028186609.1, read on the forward strand.
TTTAGCCCAAAGTCATTATTCTTGCAGGATAATTCGACTAATAAGACTTTAATTCTATTTCAGGGAACCGTGTGCCATTGTAATGCGTCATTTTTGTACCTCACAGCTTGTGCTATTAAAAGATTGCACTTGATACCAAATGATATGGGAGGATGCCAATGGGACTCAGAGAATTTAATCAGATTACTTTGGCATTGAAATCTCTTCCCTGGCTACTTATAAAATTTCCTATTAATTTTAAAGCATTTCTGCTCGCTTTTGAGGACTCTAATAGCATTAGCTATTGAAACCTCAGAAATGATTAGGGAAAGAAGAGATATTTCATGTTAATGTTCTTTCTCTGTTTTCCTCTAGTCTTTTTCTCTGAAGTTTCAGCTTGCGTGACTTTGGGATGTGTTGAACGCGTTTTGAAAACATGCAAGAACGGATCTTTCCAAAGGCCACCGTCCCCACAGCCRGACACGCCTGCCTTCGCGACCCGAACGGCTTGGCTCTGCCTGCGCTGCTCGGCCAGTTATCCCTCCGGAGAGCTTTGAAGTGTTGACATTTTGTAGCCTCYTTGCGTGCTTGAATGAAAAGCACGTAGATGCAAAAGGGTTAAAAATGTTAGTAATAAATTCTCTCCTCAYCCTCCCGATGTTATTGTATTATATTATAATCACATCCCGATATTATTGTATGTTGTTATGTTGATAAAACCAAGCAGTTATTCTCACTTAAGTGGAGGGGAAAAACTATTAATCCTGGGTACCATGAACAGAGCAAGGAAGAAACGACCGGTGCTTAGAGGAGCTCAACTGAACTTACTTTATTGGAAAACAAAAATTCCCATTGGAGAGGATGTCGGACACGGGGCTCCTTCGCCTAGCGCGGCAGCCACGGTCCCCGCAGCAGACACGTTCGGGGCGAGCGCAGGGGGCGTCTCGGGGGGTGTCGGGGGAGGCGGAGAGCGCCCGGGGGGGGATCACACCTTCTGCTCCTCAGGGGAAAGGGAATTTCTGCTATATTTAAATCACTAGGTGGGAAGAAAACTCCGCTGACGGCATATGCCRTCTCATTCATCGTGAAAGTGATGGGCAGCTAATGATGTCAGCGCAGGAAAAAACCCAAACCTTGTGTGTTTTTCTTTTTTTCTYAAAATCTCTGGCCTCCGAAGGGGCTGCAGAAACAAGCACCGCCTGTGAAATGAGGGCAGTATTTAAAAAAAAATAAAACAAGAGGTGGTGGGGGGAAAGAGGAGGATATATAAGCAGTGCCAGCTGGATGCAAAATCAATTTGGCATTTCAAAATAACAAAAATATTTCTTTCCCATTCATTGGACCTGGCATGTAACGTCGGKGCCGCTGCCACATCATCCTGCAGCGTTAGCGTGCCGGAAAGGAAACGCCAGCAGGGCCCGAGCCGCGGCCCAGGGCCGCCGGCGGTGCAGCGGCGCCGGGAGGGATGCTGCGGCGGGAGCGCTCCCGCGCCCGGGAAGGCCCAYGGGGTAACTCCCACGCCCGGGTTTGCAACTCGTGGCAGCTGGCACGTGGAGGGTCCCTGCCCCAGATTTCCTGGGCAGGTGCCTCCACACCCAGGGGAGCCCCCTAAGTGCCCAGCCGCCCCCCTGGGCCGCCAGTGCACCTCGCTTTTGGATCGATGCCTCACCTTTTGCAGCAGCAAGACACACCAAAGCAGCGTGTCACTTCAATAAACTAAAGGCACTTAGTAAGGGGAGGTTCCAGGAGGGGATACTGGAGATATAGGCTAGATACTACACCAAGCACCGTAATTCAGATGTTAAGCTACTGGGGATAACATCAGGAAGGCTGATAGGAGCTAAGAAATGGGAATTCAAAGGACCACACCAGCAAAACCTTGTGGTCAATGCTCCTCATCAGGCAGACAAGGTCATCTCCATCCTAGAGTGCCTGAAGATTCAGTCACAACACTACAAGAAATCATTGATCCAGCAGCAACTACTTTTACTTTTTTTTTTTTTTTTCCCTTATAAGCCTATCTAGTCACAGGTGCTAACCTGGGTTTAAAAAACGGGGAGTGCATTCCTATCAGGCTGACTACTCTGACTTTCATGTCAGGAAAGGCCTAGAATAAAATTTGAGGGAAAGAATGAAAATTAAAAAGGTATCCGGGGGGGGGGGAGGTAAATGAAATATAGACTAGGTTTAGCAGAAATAGTTCAAGTCTGATTCCTCTCTTTCTTTGATAGATGTCTGATTTTCCAGACAAGGGGACAAGGGCAATGAAATAGATATAACCTACCTGAACAAACTAGTAGTGGTGGGCAGCAGTGTAAGAACGATGAGATGGATAAAGGTTTGGCTCAAGGTGAGAAACGACTTTTGCACTTCAGAGAAGCATCAGGCTGGAGGGAACGTGCTGGTGGAATTCCCTGGAGTCTGGCCTTGGGTTTGATATTGTTCCATACTTACTTGAATGTTTTTGGTGCCAAAGGTGCATGTTGATGAACTATGCTCTAAGGTATGGTCCCCTCAGAGTAGGATCAGGGCTGTTTTCAGGAAGAACCAGCTGAGTCGGAGGAGTGGGGTGGGGTGTGGGGTGAAATCGGGTGCTACAGAATTGCCAAGAGATKCACAAAGGAACATTTGTGCTATCCTCTGGGGAAACTGTCCTTTGAAAACCACCCGGACTAGAGAAATCTGAGTGCTGGGCTTGACTGCCAGGTGACTGTGGGCCACGAACGTGAGGAGGTGATAAAAAATGTAAAACACCCCTAGCAGGCATGAAAGCTAGAGTGTAGGAAGGAAGAACCATTAGCGGCATTGAGAGCGCTGGTGAGCCCTGACCTATACAATTCCAATTACTGACTTTCAAGGAAGATAAATTTYAGTGAGATCAAGTGCAGATAAGGCTATAAGACTGGTCAAAGGGGAAAGAACAGCCCCACTCATAAAAAGCGAATAAAAGACTTTGGGTTGTTTTGCTTAGCCAAACTAAGGCTGGGAGGGTCTGTGGTTGCTGTCTATCAAAATAACGCAGATAACCCCAAAGAAGGGGAAAGAACTGTTTAAGCTGGGGGAGATGGTTGATGTGAGAGCAAAGTGGTATGAACTGGCCCTTAATAGCTGAGGTTGAAAACCGGAGGATGTTTCCAGCTTCAAAGCAGCAAGGCCTTCGGACAGAGGCAAACACCCCGCTGGCTTGAAGATGGTGTTTGGGAAAGAGCTGTAAGGAAGGGGGCAAGACTTGAGGTTATACGAAATTAATTCCCACCCCAGCTTCCCCCKTTTGACAAGCTGGTAGTGCCCCGAGGAGCCCACTGTGGACTCTGTTGTGTGGTTTCAATGCCTGTCTCATTCGTAGCAGGGAAAAAACAAACTCAGCGAGTGGGAATTCGAGCCTGGGGAGAAACGGAGCGGAGAACCGCTCTGCCTCCCGGTTCCCACCGACTATTCTTCAGCCCCGTCCTTTCACACTCCGGACGTCGTTGGGAACGAAAGCTAAATAACCCCTAGCCCGTTTTGTAACGCCAAAACCAGCCTCTGTAAGAGGTGAGACGCTTCCTTTTCTTCGCTCAAAAACATCATGAACTTTCAAACTTGGCAAGGCTCTTTCGAGTTCGACCTAATAACAAGCTCCAGCCTCCCATCGCACAAAAGGAACGAGCCTGAACTTGCCTGAACTTGCCTCGGCGAGCCGGGCTCCAAAGCGCTGTCATCCCCTCAAAAGCCCTTCTCTTCTCCGCGAGGACAGGATGTTGCTGTCCCAGGGCATCCTCGCTGTTCGCTCGGCCTCCCTTCCTCACGATGAAAACCCTCTATAGCGACTCTGGAGGTCCTCCTGCAGCTCCGCGTCGGGCAGACAATGCGCTGCCCGGCTAATCCCCGCTCTTTTCTATGAGTGATTTATGGAGGCTCCGAGGACATTGAGACTCAGCACATTCTCTGTTTTCCAAATGTTGGTGCAATGAGGATGGTACTTTTCCTGCCAGTGGGAACCTGAAAGACCTGATGGGCTTTTCTGGCAGGACTCATCGCTAGTGAAAGGGCCGCCAAGCCGCCTGCGGAGCAAGAGGAAGCACAAATGCGCGTTTGCTTTGACTTCCACTGGGAACCGCGGAAAAAATATTTTGACTTGATTTTACAGTTCAGTTTCTCCCTAGCATAATGCGAGCGCTCGGCCAGTGGTCAGAAATGCCCTCGCTTAATTTGCATCATCCGCTCGGTTCCCGTTCAGTTATTAAGCAMAGTTGACATTGGAAGAACAAAAAAACAACCGCCGCACTGAAGAGCGAGGGAAATACTTCTTCTTTTCTCATCAAAAATTTCCTAAGGTATCARTTCCTTTTTAAAAAGGGAATTGTCATATGCTGTCATGAAAGTATTTATTCTGGGAGGGAGGAGGGGAGTTTATAATGTTTGGTGTAGGTATCTGAATTAAACGACCAAGTTAGTTAGGCACGTAATCTCCCTAGGCTGCCTATAAAAGCCAATGGAGAGGATAGGGCTCCTCTAGTGAGCACTTCAAAGGCTCCTGCTTAAGTGAGCAGTATTTTATTACCGTGCTGTGCCACAGAACAGGTGTTTAGGGCTACATTTTCATTTTACCTTTTTGCACGTTCTTATTCCCCAGGATGATGATAAGAGTGCAAGAAACTGCTGAGTATCTTTATTTGTGATCGGCTCTCTTCCTGTATTTCACTGAGCAAGTCACAAAATTACCAAAACACAAGGGAATGACATAGGTGACTTTATTTCTCCCCTCCTGGCAATCCCTTCCCCCAGTGTAAAAACACATATCCTCCCTCAGATGCTGACTCTGAAGCCTAGAAATTTTACCTACGCAGGAGCGGAGGTGGTCAACAAAAACCCATCCCCTATATTAGGAGATGGAAAGTATGTTTGGACAAATACGGGATAAATCCTGCAGAAGCTGGGAAGCCCRTAATTTAGAAACTGTCACACTAAATTATTCCCCAAATAATAACAAATTATTTGTCTATCACCCTCTTTATGGTAAGGCCACCAACAGAGGCTTCTGGTGAAAGCTGGAAGGAGTTTGCAGTAGGCAGGCTGTGACGTTTGATCACATCCTATTCCTCTGCAGATAGAAACTCACGCCAGCTCTATCACGTGAATGTTAGTTCCCCTTCTGTAAGTTATCTTATCCTTAACTATTAAAAATGTAGGCTTTCTTGCTACCTGTGTAAATGGGGATAAGCTGCAGCTACAGTATATCCCACCTTTAGAAAGCAGTGTTTTTATAAGCAAAATAGGGGGAAAAGGTTTAGAGGAAACGAATGCAAATACTCAGTTATTAGGTGCTCCCTTGTCAAACTGGAAAGATTTACTGAGCTGGTTCCCTAGGGATCTGGACTAGGTTCAGGACTATTCAATATTTCCATTAATAACTCGGATTATTTATTAGAGTTCCAGCTAATGGCAAGAACCCTGGGGAGGAGACGGTTGGAGCTCAAAGAGATCTCAGTAATTGAGGGATGATCTGGAAGAAAAACAGGCTGCAATTTAGGGAGGACAAGTGCAAAACTGCACTGACATTGGAATAATCAGCTGCCCAGGTACAGGACAGGGCAGCCCAGGTGGGTGGCAGCTCTGCAGCGGCAGAGCTCTGGCATCACACATGAGGAAAGAGGTGGAAATCACTCCTAAGAGCAGGACGTTGCAGAGAGGTCTAGAAAACAGCACCTATGAGGAAAGAGCGAAAGCTTTGTTTTTAGCCTGGGGGAAGGGAAGGCTGAAAGGAGACATGGTAGCAATCTTGAAGTGCGCTTAGTCTGCCAAAAAGAGGAAGGTGATGAACTATTCTGTGTCCAGAAATTATCCGCTGTGGTTTAACCACGATTTTCTGCGGTTAAGAAAAAAAGAAAGAGAGGGAGAGAGAAATGGAGATGGCAGATAAGATGACTTTACCGCTTTACCTTACGAAGCGCCTTGGGGCATAAAGCACATGATCAAACATAGTCGTGTTACTGCAGCTTAATGAGTTGTTGTCTGTTGGCTGAACCACACTGATTAACCCTGTGCGTGCTCTTAGCCTGCCTCAGGTGCCTGAGAAAATGGGCTTGCTTAAATACTTGGGTTTTACTTCGCAGATGAGGCGGGCTGAAAGCTTGCATGAGATCGGTGATTACAGCTCAGTGGACGCGATGTAGGGTCTAAGGTGCGGAAACTTGATCGCTTTTGGTCTTGTGCTGTATCCTTAGTGCCCATCAGTAACAGTGTTATAGCTGGGTGTAGAAAACCAGAGGCGGGACAGAAAAGAGACCTAAATATGCAGAGCATGTGAACTACCCAGGCTCGTGTCAATGGGAAAGTGGCTCTGCAGAAGTATGTTGGAAATGTAGCAATGCTGAGTGTTAGAAAAAATTTCACTGTTCTCCGGGAAGGCTTGTAGAATGCTAATTTCAAAATTGCGGCTGCCCCGTCTCATGCATTTCTCTCACAACAGGACACACACTGGCTTTAAGTCTCTCCTTGGTTTTTAGAGCTTCCCAGGAATTTATTCTGTTTGAGTCATATCCTCATGCYCCTCTCCAATTGTTGCTCTCCGTAGGCAGTAGTGGCTGTTGTGGTTTCTCCTTTCCATGAACCTTTTTCTCCCTTTCACTGTGATAAATAGGAGCTGTTAAGAGTGGAACATTCCTGGTAGGGGTAAGTATGGAGTAGACACTGCTCCAGGTTTCCTTTGATTTTTTTTCTCCTTCTTTTTTTCGCTTGTGGTTGTTTTTCCACTGTTATCACCAGTTTCAAATTATACTGCTAAGGATGAATGTAAGAGTTTCACAATATTTAGGGAAGATTTTTGTTTGCAGCGTTATTTATGTTCTGGATGCTGTATGTTGTTGTCTCTTTTTGAAGCAACTTGTTCTTTTGCTTATAAAAAGCCACTTAGGGAGGGACAGAAGCAGAGACTTCTAGTCTGGCAGCAATGGGGAAAGGAGAGTTTTGTTGCTGTTTTATAGAATCACATAAATTAGCCTAGAAAGGATTTCTTATTTCACACATTCTCCTCCTCAGGGCAGGATCAAAACCACCACCTGTGTGTGCCTGGTGTTTATTTGACCGGCTGGCCTGAAGACTCCATGGTCTCCCTGGACAATCTTTCCCGATACTTTCCTATCTTTAACGATCCCATCCGATCCAAAACGCACAGCTTCTGACAAGTTGCATACAGTTCGACCTAAACCAGCCAAACTGCATTCATTTGCTGCTGTGAACCTTCCAATTTTCTGTAGGCAAGAGAAATGCTAGAAAACTACATAGAGATGGCCTGATAGCATAAATATTTTGTAATCTGATTTGCTCTAACCTTGATTGTTTGCTCTTCAGGACACAGATTTTTTGCACTGGTAGAGAATCTACAACATACCAGAAGCTATAAGGTGCATTAATAATGTATATACTGCATTTCTTAAGCACCTGCAGTATGGAAACAAGTCTTCAGTCTCCTTGTTGATTATTCAGTCACTCGTTTCATAGCTGTGYCCTATGTATGCGGAGGGAGCAATTATATACCTCTTGAGCGGTGGGCTTCCTTCCTTCCCCAGAAGGGTACTCTCGAATGAGGATGTGTAATTTAGTTGAAGCTGAAATTTAGTCTGGGTCTGGGTAGCTTCTGCCTCTTCCCACACAAAAATACTTGGCATCTGCATGAAGTTCATATCTAGATGTAGATCTGCAGTGGGGGAAAGTCTGTGGTTGATCAGAGCTCGGGTTTGTCCTGGGCTTATCTCTGCTTCTACTTCTTAGAAGTTTTATCCTAAAACAGTACTCTCTGCAGAGCCCTATCAGTATTGCTAATGCTCTTCCAGTATTACCAAGGAAATATCAGACAATAACTGTTCCCTGGAGATCAGTGAAACAGCCAGTACGAAAGGAACTTGAGAACTGCTGAGCAGACTGTATTTCCAGCTATGTGAGAACAACTGCACATTTGCAAGTAACTGAAAATTGTGATGACAGTATGAATCTCTGGTGTCTTTCAGCAAATACTTTTTGTCAGTTCTTTAGCATAGAAAGCTAGATTAAAAAACAATAAAAAAAATCTCCCCTGCTTACAGAAAGAACTGTATGCAGCTTTCAATTGAGGGTCTGCTCTGAAAAAAAAAATGATTGAACTTGGAGATCCTCTTAAAATAGCTAAAATAAAGTCCATTTTTACACAATGAGTAGTTCACTTCTGGGATTTGTTCCCACAAGAGGTTATGGATAAAGACAGTATCAGTTAGTTCAAGAAGCTGGTAGACAACTTCATGGACAGCAGGCCCAGAAAGGGATGCTAAAGGGAGCAGGAGGACTGTATTCACTAACTTCCTTATGCCCTACCACCACCGCCAGGGACAGGAGAGGGTGGACTGTCTCTGTGAGCTCAGTAGGGCAAGTCCTCTATATTATGAACTGCATTTCCTTCCCACCTAGTCTGCCCTGTCCGTGTGGGGTCAAATCTACATACTACAGAGGAAGAAGGAAGGGTATTTCTCTGGGCTTGCATGGCTAGTCCAACTGCGAGAGGTTGGGACTGGGCATTAGAGGAAAACAGCTAGTTAGGATTATTGGGATAAAGGATACTAGATCTGGATCTACCTTAAGGGTACTTAGATCTGCTAACAATATGGTCTGATGGCTTAGTTATGGAGAAAGGTTGGTGATAACAAAACCAAGCCTGGGAACACCTGGCTATTCCTCAAAACATGCTGGGGTTTGCATCCATATTCCTCAGTAGCTGGTCAAGAAGAGGAGAGAAGAGGYAGACTACAGGGCACATAGCTTTGTCTAATTTTGCTTTCATTACATTTTGCGAGGATTGGAAGTTTGATGCATTTTTCAGAGCTCACAGCATCAAACAATTCTTGGTAGTATCACAAATAACATTTTATCAGCTCTGTGAAAGAATTACAAACAAAAGTCAAAGACCCTTGAAATCCCTATCAATAACTCTGCTTCTCAAGCTGAAGACAAACCTCCACCAGCTGTCAGAGGCTGTGTTTTTTTTATACCCCCTCTAGCCGGGAGGAGGCCAGACCATCATAATTAGCTGCTAATTGACAAGCCTGCATCTGAAAAGCACAATTGCAGAGAACAAAGAGTCACAGAGGCCCGTTTCCAGGGCTAATTGGAATTAATTCACAGCTATAAGTAGAAGGGCTCCCACAGTCCTGGGACTCTCTTTTGCCATCTCCTAAAACACTGCTCTAAACATATGCATACCAATCAGGGAAGGCTCGGCGTGACTCCTACGGCTCTTGTGCAAYACCGAAATAGCAGTGCTTCTTAAAGAAGAGTCTGATTTTCATTTCTTTGTAGCACTGGGCTGAGTCTCCTTTCTGCTGTCTCTGATAGCTTCAATCAGGTCTGAAGCCTCCCCTGTTTCTGGGGTGGGGGTGGGGGGTGGTTCACAGCATTCTTGCACCTGGGGACTCCAGTGCCATAGTCCTCACCCAGGCTTATGGCCAATGCCCAGACAGCTGTGCCACTCAGCAGCCTTCTCTTTTGGGAGTTTCTGCAGTAACAAAGGAAGTATTTTTACTACTGCTGAAACAGAGCTTGTAGAGAAAGCAGATCTACAATAAACAGGCCACACCATCTATTACATCCAAAGGTCTGCTGAAGATAACCCAGGCAGCACTAGCGCCAGGCACCTCTGTGAGCTGCTGGAGTCCACTGGTTTTTCTTCCAACAAGTCCCCAACAGCTATTGTCCTGCCTGAACTGGGGCTCCACCATAGTCCCCAGTACGCCTTCAGATGGTGAGGGGACAGCCTGCTTCCTGTCTTGATGCTTTCTTACATGACTTCAAGAGTTGTTTTTGTTCTTTATGGCGGAAAAATGCAGGATAACACATTCTCATTAGTGAGATCTTGTTACGGAGAAGATGGCCCAATGAATTCTGCTGTGCTGACCTCACTGTCTAATGACATCTAACAAAACCTTARAAACCTCACAGTTTAATTGTGGGTGTATGAAGCTGGTGTCCTACAGTGGACAATAGCTTCATTTACAAGAAAGAGGAGTCTACACTGATCAGTATTTTTTGAGATGCCTCATTTATGGTTCCAAATATAGATGCATTTCTATATCTTTAGGTACCCACAACTGAAAATATGGTGTTACCTCCTATGACTGCGTGTTTGTGTGCATGGGAACACCTCATTATTGAAAGCAAGTGACTCCGAGCTCCCTGAATATTTTTCAATTTCCTGTTGGAAGAAACTGTTTTTCTGCAAAAAAAGATTTTCCAAATGATTTTCTGCACACAAACATTCATCTACGTTATTAAGCTGCAAGAAGAATCTCTCTGAATATTTTTATTACGTAGTTTAGGCACGTCCTCTTTTCTGTGCAGTGTATCTTCTAGGTTATTACACAATTCCCATATGCTCAGTTTAGTGAATGATGGTATCTTCTGCTGTCCTAAATGAGGCCAGCCTCTCTTGTGTTGGCTTTGCAGCCCACTGCTGAGAGGGGATCCAGCTGCCAAAATCTGTGTGTGCTTTAAGGCTTCAGCTGGAACCAACCACAACCATAACGCTGCTCCCCATTTCCCCTGATTCAAGGGCCCTTCTGCTTTGACCTGAGAGCCRGAACTTCACATTTTCTTCTGACCCAAAGGACTAGACCTGTCTTCAGGTCATGTGTTGCCAGGACCCCACTAAAGGTTCACGAACAGCTTGATTCTTCAGGTGCTACATGCCAGGTAAAGACTTGGCAGGCAGAGGGATGCTGTGGAGAGTTGCCAAACACAGCATTGCTCTTTGCTTAAGAGATAAACTACAATCCAAACGAAGCATTCAAAACTGTGCCTTGCACCTCACACTCCCCTTCATGCAGCCATAGTGCCTGCCCTACCACCTCATGCTGCTGCAGGTAGACTCATCCCTTCTCACCTGGCTTGTGCTGCTACAGATCCACTTTTCCTCACTACCGGAGCTCCCCCTTGCTTCCTGGCAATATATCCCTTGCCAAACATCTGGGTTCCCTCTGCTGTCTTTGGTAAGCTTACACTGCGGCAGTCCTTTGCAGGCAAACCTGGAGGAGATGGCTTGCCAAGGTCCTAGGTAGTCTACTGTTGCCGAACAAGTTTCCTTCCTCTTTAAACGTTACATTCTTGTTGTATTGCCCACAATCCTACCTTCAGCTGCTGCCTAAAAAACTGAGAAATGGTCACTGTGGGACTGGCGGTTTTCTGTTGGTCCATTGGCTCATGTTTGTCGGGTTTGCTTATATCTGCAATGGATCACATTTCCTACATTAGCTCAGAAAAGCAGACTGAGGTTGCACAGGAGTCTAATTTTAAAGATTTTAAAGCTCTTATTTAACATCTCACTGACCTAGTCTGTAGCAGAACAGACGACTAGGGAAACAACTGCTTGTTCGACAATGCTTTCCTCCTGATCCTAAATCCCTTCCTCTGACGAATGTGAAGCTTAGTATCAAATGAAAATTCTTTCTGTGATTTGTAAAAATTTATTTAATATCCTTTTTTTTTTAAATTTATTTTGTGCACAAATGAACTGCCTGACTGGGATTAGAAGTGGAACCGGAGATACCAAAATACCATTGTGATGGTGCTGAGACTGCTCCGTACCTAAGTGATACCATATGTTGGCCTGATTCAAGGGGTGTTTACTGTGTGACTGTATTGGCTCAGTAGGGATCTGTCTGGAAAAACAGGGAAGAAAAGAATAGCTGAAGAGAGTCATCTCTGAGCAAATGCTGAAAGAGCTGTTAAGGGGCAATGCCAGAACCATTAGCTTTGAAGACTGCTTCCAAACTAGCCAACTTACAAAATTGGTTATGACCAGGAAAGGAAGAAGCCTGTTCCAAAACACACATAGGAGACATCTTTGCCTCTCATTACTCAGTCTGTAGGCAGTGATGACCATCAATAGTAATGACAGAGCCCAGTCAGGATATTCAGTACAACTTTGGCATAAGTTGTGAGATAGGAGACTGGGTTCTAAAACAGGATTAAAATTTAAAGTTTGGAAATGGCTCCAGGTTTTGTGTCTAAGCCTCAGCTGTCATAGTAAGAAGTGTATATAGATTTCAATGTTTGTGTGATCTGTCTTTCTGTAGGACAGTCAAGCTCACGGTGCCCCATCTGGGAACCACAGGAGGCCACGACAAAGCTCTTCTTGCCAGCTTTGTCTTAACAATCAGCTGGGCACAGTTTTGYCCTCTGAGGAATAAATCCAGTGCAGTCCTTACAGTCATGCAGATACAGAGCATGGCTGATACTTCATTTACAGCCTCTAGTTACTATACTTGCATTTTGTAACTTTAAATAGATCTTACTTAGTATTGTTCCCTAAACACTTCTTTTTGATGTTACTTTCATCTACTCCCATTACGAGACTCAAGATACCATTCTAGRATCTGGAAGACATTAGATCCAGTCCTGCAGATGCCATCCTAACCARCGTGAAAATAAAACAAAGATTCTGTGAATGGGAAGCTCAAGCAGTTGCGGGGAGGTTTAGGGATTAGTGAAAGACGATTCTGTCATTATTTTCCAAATTGATAAAAGCTGGGCCACTATTACTTTGAATAAGACTGTTACCACACAAGCCTCAAGCAACTCAACAGAAAATCTTGTGTAATCAAGAAGAACTGCTTCTGGATGTTGAAAAAGTTCCTGTGATGTTCTTTTACCCCAAGTATTTAATATGGAGCAAAGTAAGCGAGTAGGTATCTCTGCTTTCTCTTTCTCAGTGTCATTGAAAAAATAGCTTTCATATGAAACTACCTCATTTTCTCTCTTACTTTATCTCCCTGAAATGACCAAGCTATCTCAGTCAAGAAAAAAAAAGCAATCCAAGCAGAAATGTCATCCCAAATATGTAAGCAAACAACAAGACCTTAGAACAGGGAGTGACCAGCTACATTAATAATAGAAAGCTCTATGAGTTCTGCTTATAGATATTACCTTTTCCTAACCTGCAAAATCTGTAAGTCTGCAAGACTGTAGCTGTGCTATCCACTGGGCAAAYGAGAGGCTTTACTCTGAACTAGCGGAGACATCATTTTTTAACCAGTACAAACCCARAAGCTTCAGGACTACTAGGTGGCTGCAGTGTTATTGTAAGTACACCAAGAACACAGCTCCAAACTGACTTCTTGTAGTACAGAGTTCAGTTCCTCGTTGTCCAAATGCACCAGAGGGTTGGGTCACTGAAGACAGGGCAGAAGGTGAGCTCTTCTTCATTGACTGCAAGTGCACAGGAAGAAGCTCTCTTGACCTGATTCTCYTCTATGCCTGAGTTCCTTCCCAGCCCCAGTGTGGCCCCATAGTATGCTCTGGAYCAACATCACTCCTGCCTCTTCAGTCAATCCAGCTAAAAAAAGCCGGACCAAAGTTAAACATCCAGGTGACATCAGAGCAGCTTGCCATCTGATGCTTGTTCATCATTTGAGCTTGACATTAGGCAGATTAGTGTTTATAATAGCGAAACCAGCCAAGTAAATTGGGTTGGATTACAAAGAACTCAAGAAAGCTTTACAGTGTGTACATAGAAATGTACCTCTCTATTTACCCTGAACATCAGCACTTCTGTTGAATATCACTGCATATTTAAACAGAATTTAAAAGAAAACATATGCAAGGAGTGACACAGCATATGTAATGTGTGAGTCTCATTCAAATGCAGAGGTCACATTTTAAAGGACAAAAAGAAGGTGCCTGGCAACTCAAAACACTTATCTGTAGATTCAAAGAGGATTTAAAAATAGGATTTAGAAGAAGCTCATCTCTGCMGGGTGTCTGAGTGAGTCTTAGCACAGACATTACTAACTTGGCTTTTTTAGGAGCTTCCATGACAAAGCAACCRCTAAACCATGAAGTCCCTCATGGCAGTGTGGCATGATCATGCGTGCAACAAAATAGGTCTGATCCCATACAAGCGCTGACCCAATGTGGTCATATCAGCTTTAAGGAGGATGTGCAAGGTGARGATCAGTCCAGCTCATTGAAGCTGAAGTAGTGGCTGTTGATCTGGAGCTGTAGTAGTGTCTATTTAGTTGGTGGGCATCAGTGTCAGATGGAGGAGAAGGAGAAATTGTCTCCTCTGTGAAACTGGAGTAATCAAGGGCTAGTGCCACCAAAGGGTCTTACGCATTTGCACCTTATTGCTGAATCCCATAGGCCACCCTATGCTGGTTGTGCAGTATGGGAGTGAGTTAGACACCACACCAAGCAAGCATCCATGAAGCATGCCTCATGTCCTTCTCAGCTCCAYCACATAAATGTCTATATCCTGCCATGACTGGTCTAGATGTCTCTTTCCAGGCCATTCTGGATTATGGTATTTTCTGTTCATTCTCTTGAAGAGATTTCTGGTGGTTCACCGAAGAGAAGTTGATAAGCGTGAACTCCAAGCTGAAGGGCAAGAGTCACCCCCGACATACAATAGGCGAGCATTTGCCAGTGACGTGTAAAATGGACAACCCTCCTGTGACCAGGACTGAAAGCCAGAGGTCTCAGGGAAGTATAGTAAGTGCCAGTGGGGTTAACATTCACAGTCTCTGTCTTTCTGATTAGGGTTTACCAGGTGGAGCACCTTCAACAGAAGCAATTAAGAGCATCGTACTAGGTACTTTGTAGCCTGAGAGCAATCATCTTGCCGTTCAGATCCCTCTGGGCAGGCRTGTTTCTCATCGTGAATTGGTTGCTGTAACCTCTGGGCTGCCCACGGCAGAGAACATTGTCACCCCTTCATGTGGCACATTGGTTCAAAGGGTGTCTTTGAAAGGATGCTCTCAGTGGAGATGGACCAGAAACTACCACATGTGTGAACTGTGACTAGACTTTGCCCACAGGCAATGGGTAAGCAGGAGATCAGTGAGGGTTTTGAATAACCAGAATTGGGATTTTGGCATTTCTGATGGCATCTAGAGGGACAGTTAGTCACTTAATGCATTTCATCTGTCTTGCCTGGGTTGTGCTGCTCTGTAGAAAGGCTAAGGGCTACCCTCCTGTTTCCATTTAAGACCCTCTGTAGTTCTGTATCAAATGAGCATGGAAAAGACATGTTAATGGTTCCATATCCCTCACCTATTCAATTTAGAGTCACAGCAGAAGTGTTCGACCATGCTTGTGTTTTGGGCCCAACTCAGTCAAAACTTTGCTGATAATACCATTATATGGATCCAAGATCATGTCACACCCAGTTTAAGGTGCCTTTTGGGGAAAGGCTGCAGAGAAGATTTATAGGCCCATGCATGCTAGATGAAAAATGGCCAGCTTTGAACTAAATTACTCTCCTTTTCTCCCTCTCAAAAAACAAGTGTGTAAATAAACTGGCCCAAACTGGCTGTGGTTTTCGTTGCATTCTTCTAGCTAGGCCCTCCCTGTCCTTTCCTGCGTGTCCATGAGTGAAAAAAAAGAGGTCTTCTGTTTTTAATTGTTTTGCAGCTGCTACCAAGCCTGTGTGAGAAGTGAAGAGTGATGTGCTGGGGAAACTCGACTCTCCCTGCTACAAGGACCTGCAATGAMAAAGGAACCACAAATAGGTACAGATGCACTGAAAGGTAGCAGTGTTGATCTAATGATACTCCACCAAAAATCCAAGGAGAGGATTTGATATGATCCAAGTGGCCAGCCTTAATAAATGGATGAAATTAAGAAAGGGAAGATACAGGCCTYGAAATCAGGAAACATTTATTACAACCGGAATTGATAATTTCTAATAGTGCCCTGGGAGAAGAGCAAAAGCTAGATGACCTCARTAATTTAACACTGGACAAGACAAAGCCCTAGCGGATGAAAAAGAGTCAGTCATCCTGCTCAGGGATGGGGTGAACTGTTGGCCTCATGTCATGTGCCTTTTCCATTCCTGACTTTTGTGACACTAGAAAAAAGCCTACCCCAATCCCCGGATTACCGGAAGAATACACCTTTAACAAAAGGAAGTGCACGGCCTTTCTACTCACCCTCTGCTGGCATTTAGGACCAAAAGTGGGGTYGGTCTGAATGGTCAGAATTATGCTTCTGGCTGTGTTTAGTAAATGTTATGTGGGTTGAGAGGAAAAAAATATGCAATCTCTTGTTAGACTGTTTCCTCTGTGTTCTGCTTTAAGCCAGGTGCCAAATGGAGGCATTGATGGACACTGAAGTCATTCTTGCTTAACAGCACATCTGAGAAGCTATTTCTTCCTGCGTCTGTGTAAGAATGGGCTAGTCCCAAGCACAGTGCAGCAATTAGGATATTAATAGTCCTATTACTCTGTGCCATCTACTTTGCTTTAAAATTCATGGTGTAGTTAGCAGAAATTTGTTCATAACAGGAAAAACACTGAGATGCAGGAAGACTGAGTCAGAAGAGAGCTTTAAAATGCATTGAGCAGCCATTTAATTAAAGAAGGGAGCTCTAATATTGTGTTCCAAATGATTACTTATTTATATACTCCTCAGATAGTGCTATTTTTAAATCAGACTTTGAAAAGAAGACAATTCATATTTTTATATGCAGACACTTTTAAAGTTAAATGAGCTGCCAACACAGCCCTGCTCAAGAGGAGTAGGAAAAGAAAAATCTCCATGTCTCCTCACGGCACCATGCATACTGGAGGTCAAAAGAGCCATGGGGGTCATGTTGCTTTCACAGTGTCTCCAGCTTCCCCCATGGCCATCCTACCAAAGCAGTGGATGATTTCCACATGTTCAACATCTGGTGGAAGACATGGACCAAGAAGAAAAAAGCAGAGCTTCAAATCTTGATGCAGGTGTTATGACCTGGGATTGCTGGGACATGGGTTTGGATCTGCCTGGGGGCAGATGTCCATGGGCCTGGCAAGGTGAACAGGAAGACATGTAGGCATTCAGGGAGTTTACTTGCCTCCCACTGTGAAACAAGAGTTCTGAACTTCTAAGTTTTGTATTTCTATGTGGTTAGGTGCAGGTAGCACTCTTTTCTTGATCATATCTTTGTCCTGAAAGTGCTGGAAAAAATAAATCAAAGGCAAACTCCTCATCCAGGTGATGGTTCACTCTTCACTCCCCTGATACTTGCTAATCTCATCAGCAGAGTATAAACCCAGGAAGTTAGCATGGCACCATTTTATACTCTTTTTGCGCTGGTCTGAATGACTATGCAAGTTACAAGGAAATAAAATGTTAGCTGCAAAAAAAATTTAAGAGGCTTTAGCTTTTCTTAGGAAAGGAGCTGAGAAAAGCCTGTGTGGGAAGGAATAATCTTTTTCTGAATTCCCAAATAAATCTCAGCCCAGCTTGAGAGATTCAAAGCCCAGTGTCTTCTTCCAGTTCCTTCCCTAACAAAAGAYTGGACCCAAGTGCACTGAAGTCAAAGGAAAAGACTGTCATTGACATCAAAGGACTTAGAATCCGACCCTGTGAAGAACAGCCTCAGCCAGGGACCCAGAAGAAATAACATGTGATGTACGTGACCAAATGCCACTAACCGACTACTCTGATTCCAGGCACTAAATGCTGTAAACAGTGAACTTGCAAACAATTCATGAAATTGTGCCAACTAAAATCAAAGAAAAAAAAATTAAGGAAACTGCAATGTGTTTGTGAGTATTCTGTGAACAGAAAAATATGTTATATTTGTGAAATAAATTACTCTGTGAAAAGTCTTCTCTCAGCTCTTAGTTGCGTGTTAGTTAAGTCAGATAATCAAATCAAAGCTTCTTTTCCATTGCCAAGGAAGCTGATGAGTACAAAGACATGGATGAAACAGGTTTGGTTTTGCTTTTAAAAAAAGACTTAACAATTACATCTAGTTTCAATAGTTCTTGTCTTTTAGACAATCATTTTTACTGCTATCTAATGCAGTAATGCTTTGGTTTATTCTCATACGAACGCTGACAAGCTTTGGTCTGGTGTTTATCCATATCAGACACTGCAAAGCTCATCCAGCCTCTTATCTGCTTCTGATTAGATTACTGTAAAGCCCTGCTGCGAGGTTCACCAGGCTGCTGCTTCTTCCAAGGAATTCCTCCACTGTGAGAGCATCTCACGCAGGAGGAAATCCAGTGCATGTTATTGGGATTGCATCACGCTTCCATTGGCTATAAAGGAAAAGGATGGATTAGAAAGGGAAGTGCCTGGAATAGGATCCAGATTAGTTAGAAAATGGGGTAACACTGAGAGCAAGCATATCTCTAACRTGGTGAGTAATAACTGTGTGGAGGCAGCACAGAAAAAGGAATTAGGGTCAAGTTCAAACCTTCTACTCACTTTTGGTCTTTTCCAGACTTTCATGTTGGGCTGCTTGGAGCTTACAGAGACTGATCTATGCTTCATTTATGGGCCATGTTAGTGAACCAAATGGGCCCATTTAACTCTTCCCCGGGAGGATCTGCATCTGTTTACAAGGACTGGAGTGAAAGTGGGATTGCTTAATGGGCTGGTTCTTCTTACAGACGGGTAGTTTGGCATAAATGCTGTCAGACTTCAACAAATTCTTGGCCCCAATGAGCAAGTGGCTCTTTCTATTCAAGCCTCACAAAGTGCTTTACAAACCTGAACAGACACAGTCTCATAAAGACCATTTCATGCCAGGAAACTGTAATGAGCTAGATGACTTCTTCAAGGTCACACACAAAACTAGCACCGAGGAGATTGTTGCTTGCCTAGATCCCGTAAGACAACACATCTCCTTGCTTCCCCAGCAAGTTTCTGTCACTGAACATCAACCTTTGGCTCTCATCTGTCTTTCAGCTGCACAATTGACTGCTTTAGCTCTCTGCACAGTTCAAAATCCTGTCTGATATGGTTCTCTTGCTACCGGTGTTATTTATAACTGCTCCTACTTTTGACTGGACTGATTTTTTTCAGTGTGCTTAGCCTATGATTTTGCTTTAAGTGCTATGAGGATCTTTTTGTGTGGCAGGTGCTGCTCGAAATTAATTGTTTGTCTTGCAATTACATTCTTGCTTTTCAGGTGCATAGGCCCTTCGAAGGTTTAGTCACCAGTTGTTCCATTACAGCTGTCACCTCTTATATGCTTTCAGAGAAGATCACAGTTTATGCCCTCTTACAGCCAGGGATTCTTCACTCTTTGCTTTCCCTAACATAAACTATTTTCTGATTGCCAAGACTTGTACACCAATACCTCTCCTTTTTGTCTGGCATAGACAAAAAGCTACTGAGTGCTGCACTGAGGCTTATCGAAGTTCATAACATCATTTGTTTAAATGTTTTTTTGAAGTTACCATGTCAAATGTGCTTAACATGTGGTTCTGGCTCACTGCAGTGGTGGATGGTTTGGGTTTCTGCATGCTTTGCCATGCACCTGCCAATTGCATGCAGCAAAAGGGTCTGGAAGGCCCTTTGGAAGTGAATCTCTGCTTCCCACACAATGCTGGGAGATTTCACATTTCCGTGAMGCTTGGGGATAGCCTCCACACTACAAGGCCAGCACCTTCTCAGATCTCTGGGGATGCCACAGAGAAATGGGAGGAAAGTGGGTCAATCTGAGCTGTGATCCAACCAAGGGCCTTTCTGTATGAAGCAGAAATGCTGCAACAAACAAGTAGCCAGGGACCTTGACTTGGCAATGCTACAGGAGCAGATTTATTGGTGGGGGTTAAGCAGGCCTTGCCATTCCTCTCCATTAACACCATCCGACATGTGGTTGGTGTCACAAGGTGAAGCTCTGCAGCTACCTCCTTTTGCAGTTGTATCCACCTTTGGTGTCTTACTCATATACTTTCTGAAAAAAAAAACAGGCTCCAGTTCAGTTGTGAATTCAAGTTCTTAGCTTTGGTTCGACTGAATATGGTGTAAAAACAGATGGAAAAAGTGCATACTGACTTGAAACAGCTCTAAACATGATGCAGGGTCAGTCTGCCCTTCAACGACTGTTCTGCAAATCATGGTCTCCTGCTTCTCAGCTAATGCTTTGTATGATGTTCTCTCAACTTTCCTGTCTTCAGGCTCCTAAGCTTTCAGTACACCAAGAAATGCCTTTGGTCCTGCACTGACAATCAGAATTTGTTTCCAGCTTCTGGGAACTAGCCAAGTACTTATTCTGCAAAGGGCACCCCATATCAGACTTGGCGGTCTCTGAGTCTTGGCTTTGCACTGCTCTGGGGTTTGCATGACGAGCTAGCCAAAGGCAGAGGGGAAGTCGGTATATTATTTCCATAATTATAGAGCTTAAGATCAGACCTAATAAGGTAAGGAATCATGTACATAAGAATGGTACAAATTAGTTTGTTTGCTGCTTTTTTTGCTGCTTTTTTTGCTTGCACTGTTCAGGAGCTATTTGACTTGGGTCCTGAGATTATGCATATATCTAAGACTGCCCAAGTGAAGTCTCCATTGGCTTCTGTGTTTGTCTTGTAGCACAACAGGATGGTGGTTCCCTCTGAGTCCCTTTGACTCTACTTACAGAGAAATGTGAAGCAGCAATCATTTTTCCCTTGTGCCTTCATGGTGCAAAGGAAATGCTACCTGCTACTTCTACTTGGACACCATTATCTGCCTTTCAATGATGAACAGACCTTTTACTGGCAATAATTAGTAGTCACTTAACTTTTAGCACTCAGGGCCTCRAAGGCATAGGAAGATTCCGTTTTTCAAAGTGCCAGACTGCTGCACCTAGCTAGGATAGTGCAAGTTAAAAACAGAGGTAAGCAGAACTCAGAGTTTTTATCATTCTTCAGAGATTTCATCAAGGTTTACTGGTTGGCTTGTACTCTTTCCTTCCCCTTGTTCTGTGAACTTTTCCTCTCAGTCACTACTTTGAGAATTTCTTCCAGCACTGTGTTCTTCTGTCCACCGTTAAGGTGGCTTCCCTGGATTTCCTTTAGGCTTTCCTTTGCCTTTAATAATGATACAGCTGGCAGAATATTTTGAGTTCAAGAGCTTCAAGGAGCTGATACACAATTCTGTCATTGCAGGTGAATTTTTCTTGCCTTTCTTTTGCTGAGAGACTGTTTTTTCCATCCTCAGAAATTGTCCACTGCTGAAGGTAGAGTATGTAATTCAGCAGGGCTTTTATCATTTCTTTTATTGCCTTTGCTTTGCTTTCATTGAGGGGAAAGGCTTCATTAGTTTTAGAAGAGCTCAAACAAGATAGGTCTCACTCACTGGGGGCAGGTCAGAAGCTGTTTTAAAAGCAAAGCTGTAACCAGTTGCTTGAATATGGCTGCAGCTTATACAAAATCATTGCATGAACTCTGCTGGCACCTTCAGCTTATCATGGAGTCATTTGGTCAAAAAAAAAGAGAAATAATTCTGCTCTAGTGACAGAGAGCAGCAAAAAGATTGGATGCCAAAACTCCTCTGCACCTAATGCTGCAGTTTCCAAGTTCAGTCCGTTCTTCCTCAGAACAAGACCTTTTCCTCAAGCAGTCATCTGCGCAGGTGAGCTTGTAACCAAGAGGTTGTGACCCTGCTCAGTGACAGCAATTTTATATTGCTGTGGCTGTGCTGACTAGGAATGACTGCTGATTTCTAGTTCTGTAAATGGAGAATCTGGTCTACCCGTATTGTGTGAACTTTTTTGGAAAAAAAAAACAAACAACAACCTTCCTCAGAAGAAATTGGTTTGAGTTTAGGAATGAAYAGATTTATTTATTAAACACAGAGGCTTTTGGAAGTTTTCTGTCACCACAGGCCACAAGGTTGCTTTTCCTTCACATTACTGAAGCAAGCATGAAATCCAAAGGGAATTATTGTCCAGAGACTGCAGCTAATGGCAAACACGTTAATAAGGAGTTCGGGATGAAGAATGAGCATAAGYGAAGGAGAGGAAGACAAAAACTTAAAAGAATGAGATGATACCAGCACAGAAGCTAAATCTGAGGTGGAGATCTCCATTTTCTGTAGGCTCTGAGATAACCACATAATATAAAGTATATCCATGACTACTACTGAATCTTGTGTGGATGTATCCTAATAACATTCCTGTTCCATGAGAATAACCATTCTCATGGTTTTACGGTGTTTTTACCATTTGGAAACTGGAGTTAATGAAACTAAGGCCTAAATTGCTCAGGTCCCCTCAGAAGTCAGAGACAGTGTAGGGATTTCCTGTGCCCTAGGCTAGTTGAGTTATCGTTCCTCTCTGTCACACAGCTCCTAATCCCTGAAATAAAGAGTGCGAATTTTGACACGGAGATTTATGTAGGAAACCACTGAGGCCGTTTGTGAGTGCTCTGGGAGGTCCCAAATCCTATGCGAGTCCCCACGTTACTGTCTTTGGAGGAGAGAGAGGCCAGAGGGTCAAACAGCAAGCAGGGCGTTAGGAAACCTCAGGTTTCTGCTCAGGCTCTGCCGCAAGCTTGCCCTGAGGCTTTGAGTAAACCTCTTAATTTCCTGGTTTAGAGTTTTTCATCTGTAAAAATATGTAAGGCAGCTTACCTGTTTTACTGGAGTGTTGGGAGAATCAATCAGTTGCTATTCTGAATGTGTTTGGAAGAGATGATGCTAAATTTTGTCAAAAAAATGACTGAACGTGAAAAATTGAGATAGAAATCACCTAAGCTAGCCATCCATTTATATTATTATTGATTTCATTTTACATTTCTGATGTAATTTRTTCTGGAAGATCTTGGAATAGAATCCATTATACAGCTCTATTGCAGGAGCTGATAGACCAGAGATCCTATATCTGGTTGCATGATGCAGTTACAGGTATAGATTGTATGATGTTACCTCTTCTTATATCCCAGCTTCTCACATATCTTTAGCCCATCAGCGCTAAACCCAAAATGCTGCTTTTATTTCCTCTGCCTGGAGCCTTTGCATTTTACCAGTTGCCCGTTATCATCCTGTCAGGCACTTACATGTCTCCTAATTGAATTTATATTAAACYAATTTATATTATACAATGAGTATCTGATAGCCAAGCTACCCGCAGGAGGCTGGTGCACTCAATTTTCCTTCAACAATATTTAGCTGATCTGCTAACAGATATTCTCTGTAGATTTTGCCTCATTTATGGACTAAGACCACCAAAGTTGCAACAATACCATTACTCCAGATATGGATCCATCTTCCAAGAACAACCTTCGATTTTGGGTATTACTTTGCTGCATTCTCTACGGGATACAGGATATGTACCTGTAACTTGGCCCCTCAAAGCCCCCAAAGTGCTCTGATTCTCTCATATGCTCTTCCTTCAAGATCTTCCTTCATCTTGTTCATTCATTTAAAAACAAGAAAGGTGCAAGATCTCCTGGTACCATCCTTTCTCACTCTTCTTTCAAAGGACCCAAGTCCAATTAGGATTTTCACCTGTGTGAATCAGCTGCCAGTTATATCTGTGGAATTACCTTGGTGGAAAATCAACCTGATACCAGCTCTAACAAATCCTGTTAAAGTTTCATCACTGTAATACAGCTTCTTCACCTATTATTCATATTTCTTTTTTATCTTTTAGAAAGTGATAGTGCTCTGCTTGCTGGGTACTTTGAGAGTGTGAGGAAATGGTCCAGCAAATAACCCCAAAACAGATAACACAGCCTTAACTCATCCAAAGGGTTTGACGTAGAGTATATTATATGGCCATTACTTTTAGTGGATAGAAGAGAGTGGAGGAGTGTTGATATTTGGTGGCTAAAATGGTGGGGCAGCAGAGAAATTCATTTTTCTTCCCTGGTAAATCCATGCCAAAGTTGGGTGGATAACGCTGTGATACAAACTTATGTTCACAGACACACTTTTGCAAGGTAAACCTGCAAAATCTCTTACAGAGCAGAAATAATGAATCATCATTCTCTCATCGGTCATATTTAAGAGCCAAACACCCCCTTTTTTTCTTCTTCTTTTTCAACCCTATGCCCTTTGCAGAGGTAGTCTGCTTTCTCCAAAATAGTTGGTGCAACTTCTGGTGCAAATTTCCTCCATGATTTGGCTTATGTCCAGGATCTAGAGGTAGAGTAATTAGAACACCTTGACATCAGTTAAAACACCTGCTGAAAAGCGCTGTCCATCAAATCATCCATAAGAAGTCTGATGGTCAAAGATAGCTAAATGAGATGTCGGCAGTATGACAGTCTCAAGGGACTGAAGGCTYTCAGATCCTGCAGACAAACACAGGGCCACCAGCGCTGGACTCCCTAATCTGATCCTACTGCATTTCCCTGATTTCCACAGCAGTCAAATGGATCCCTGTCGTTTGCAAAACCATTTTCTAAAGGGCCATCTGTGTTGCGAGGCAAGCATAGAGAATACCATATGAAGTCAAGGTCAGTACTTAAGCCATAGTTGTACCCTTTAGTTTTCTCAGTGGCTTTTATTTTCTGTTCTATAGAGGTTTCTAGGCTTTGGCTTCCAGCAGTACGAAAATAATTGTGTGCCTTTGAAAAACAATTCATTTTGCACCACTTATCCAGCACTGCCAGCTTTTTGTGGCTTTATAGAAAATCTTACGCTATTTGGTGTTTTGCCTGCAGTTGCATGCAATTAATCAAGAAGTTCAGCTGTCACTAAAAAAATAARTCTTTAGCTCAGAATTTGGAGGATCTGATCTCTGGGTCTGAAGCTTTGAGCTGGCCATGATGTGCAYGTGATCTCCTCTCTAGGTTTCCCTTAGGCACCGTTCCTGCAAGGTGTAGCCCACCAGCACGTCCCAGGTGGCAAGGCAGCGACACAGTCAAAACAACGGTATTAAACAACAACTTTCATTGTAGCCATCTGCAGAGCTCCTGTGAATTAACACAACGAGACATTTACCAGCACAATGATACATTTACTGGAGGGCCTATGGGGTGTTAGTTGTCCCCCCCGCCCCCCACGCACACGCATTAGCACCAGCTGGCATGGCACATATTCGCATACCACAAAGCATCATCTTGTGTGTGCAYGTTCTTGCCCATACCCCCATTTAGATCAGGGCCATCTCTGCCCTTGTTCACCCTGTTTAGGAGTTAAAAAAAATGGTTCAACAAAGCAAAGATTAAGCCTTCCAAAAGGAAGTAAATTATTGGAATGAAAATATTTCAAAGGAAATGATTTTATTGCTCTGAAATTTTATCTGTCCTTTAAAAAATAAACAACCTCAGTAACTACTTTTTCAGGCTACTTTGGGCTGGCAGTTTTTATCTGCAGAAAGGATTAGTTTATCCGTGGATGGAACGTGCTGCACACACCCTGTTCCCATGCAGATTCACGTGGAGGGGAGCTGCATTTTCAGCTGAATACTAGGACATTTTTATGTAGCTAAATCATATGACTGCAAAGACCATTAGAGTGGTTTATCACTGGAATCTGCAGGAACATACTGTACCCAAAAGGAAAATGTTCGCTGATAGGGGAAGTGCAAGATCTGTGATCCTTGTAATTATATGGATGATCCTCTCCAGAGGTCTGTGGTATGTGAGCGAGTCCGCAATGAGGTCGGGTAAGAGGGCTTTGGCTGCAGCACTTTAACAGTCTACTGAAATCAAACCGTTCCGGCTCCGAAGTCCACTTGGCTACAGCCCTGGTTGGCACATTATCATGAACGATTTTGTTTCAGATTGGGGGCATATATATATCCCAAAGGCTCTTTGAAATTCAAGGGCTGCTTTTCCTGAGCAACTTGTGCTGCTGCTCCGTTGAGCCCTAGCAGGAGTTTGCACGTTGCAGTTCAACTGTGGTGGAGACATTGGCRCAGAGATAACCAGCTCTGAGAGCAAGATGCCACCACCTCCAGTTCAGATAGGCAGGCTGCAGGCGAGCTGCTTTCTCTGAGAATCTCCCACCCACTTCCTGGTCCCAGGAAGTATCCCTTGAAAGAAACACCGAAGTAAAAAGAAAACTTTCCTGCTTCTTCCACATCAGTGCTCCTACTCTATATGTAACCTGGTGCAACAACTGCACATTTCTCAGCCTGCAAAGAAACTTACTCACATGCTAAGAACTTGGAAGGCTCCATGCAATGAAATCACCTGGTGACATTTGCTTCATAGTTTCTTGAAAGCTATTGCAGAAGCCAACAAGAAATGGGAACCAAACCAGGTTCTCCTCAAGAGTTTGAGAGCATTAGTATAATGGGCAAGACAGATGGTATAAAAATCTGTAAACCTTGCAGCTGGTTTCCTGTCTGGCAAGGTGAAAGCCATTTTTTTCCCATAAACACTTTGTCCCCATAAAAAGCATGCCCTTACCAGAGAACCCAAAGCATCTTAAGGTTGCAAGGCTGTAAACTTCTTGTGACCTCTGGAAAGCTTTTCAGTGCAGAATATGATCTCTGTTGATATTAAGGAAACTGTATCTGTTTCTAACTTCTGGTAGTTTATTGTGGAGTTTAAAGAAATAGCTAGCTAGGATTATTATTCTTTGTATTCAAAAAATGATYCTGCCAGGCCCCACTGCCCACATCAGGACCTTGTTGTGCTGGGTTGTTCTGTACCTTTTTGTAGCAAGATCCAGCTCCTTACCCACAAAACTTAACGCTAAAGTGGACAGGACAGATTGGGAGTGATGTAATATTGTTCCAGTTTTCCTGATAAAAACCCAGAGGAAGCAGAGAGAAAGCGTTTTGCACAAGGCCAGAGCAGACAGATGTGGCAAATCTGGGAAGCAAGCCTAAATCTCTTGTTTCTTAGTGTTCTCTTATCTCCAGTAGTAAGCTAATGCTTTCAGTCTCAGGGATTTTGAGAAGAGAAAGTGTGCATGTGCATGCTTAGCTCAAGTCAGGATGTTGTTAAAGTGCATCTGGGACTTCTGATGTCCAAGGGCAGGGGACAGTGAGGCTGACACAGACTGCAGGTTTGGTGGCGGATTCTTGAGAAACTTTGTCAGACTTTTTTGAATATGATTCTCATATGCAGCTGGTTACACCCAGTAAACTGCAACGACTTCAGATCTACAGTTTAGGTAGGGAAGTTGCCTGGAGTAGTTTTCAATAAGATTTTAAAAGCTGACTGCATGCAGAGCTGTGTYCCCAAAGCACTACACTTCCACTGCACGTTGTCGGGGCTGGATGTGAGGTCACCTCTGCAGCCTGGTCCGGAAAAACGTTACAGGAGATGGGAATGAAGATTTCCCACCAGGAATTTAAAGAGCTGGGGTCAGCCGTGTGGCAGCATGTCGAGTGCTGTTTGCTCATCGCCAGGTAGCGTCAAAGGGAACAAGAATACAGTGGGCAGAGGCCTTCTGCAATATCCAGTCCCAGAAGAAGATTTAGATATGTCCCATTCCCATGGCATATTACAAAAATCACAATAAGTACCTTAAACGCAAGAATGAAGGCTGTTGTGTGAAAACATGACTGGAAGACAAATTATTGAAGAGGTAGGTGGATATTCAGAGTAGAAAGGAGGATTTATTGGCAGGGCACAGGCCCTGCATGTGTTTTATCTGCCAGCAGTCTCTTTACATAAAGAAAAGACTAGCTGAGCTAAAGCTGGCACTGGGAGCCTACAAGATGTAGCGCTGCCCATCCAGCAGCACTCCACAGAGATGTAATCCTACGGAAATGCATTTAATTGGGATGACACGGTTTCTCATAGCTGGAGGGCTCTTTCTGCGGAGAAACCCCAGACACGCTGTAAGGCAGAGGAGGTTGCAGCAGCACGAGAGAGTCTGGGGGAATCATCCACACCGATGCTTGCCTGGTGACCCTGCTCGGCTGCAGAAGTGTGGGGCTCGAAGGAGGGACAGCACAGCCTGTTTGAGAGGTCCATTTTGCACAGTGGAGAGTATCAGTGGGAGCCATGTACAGGGCAGAAACCGAGGGGGAGCACGAGCTGCTCTCTGGATCGGAACATGGGGAGCTCCCGCCGTGGTGGTGGCTCTGGAGGGGACGGTGGACCTGCGCCTTGGTGAGGCACCAGCTCTGCATCGCCCCAAAGGAGGAAGCAGAAGATTTTCAGCGATTATCACAGTCCTTCGGGAAGGGAGGACCAGGTCATTGCGTATGACTTTTCCTGGCCTTTCCATTCCCTTTCTTCCTCCTGCTCTCAGTAACATGTTTTTTGTTCTGGTTTTTCCTATGGCAAACCAGAACCTTGTTGCCACCCTTTCCACATCAGCTCCTCTCAAACACACTGAGAAAAGGAGCTCCTCTCCATGGGCCTCGTTGCCTTTTTTGCGGGCTATTAATAAATATTCCAGTTTTGTGAACTGGTCTTTTGGGCTGCTCTAAATTTCCTTCTAAGACAGCAGAGCTGGCAYCTTTGGAAAAGCTGGCTCAGAAAAACTTCAGTTCAGTGACCAGGGTTTGTTTTAAGAAGACACTTTTCTGATGGATCAGAAAAGTTGTGGAGACCCTTCTCTATTCGTGCTACTGAGATTACTGTTTTGCCCTCTATAAACATATATTTGCACGTGTATGTACATACATACAAGTGTATAAGAAGTTAAACAAAGCATTAAAAATGTGTAGCGAAGAAATAACAACTTGACTTCTTTGATTAAACAGYCTGATTTGCTAGGCTAAACAATAGGTTTATTACTCTGTGCTGCGTAATTGCTATTTGAGAACATATCTGGTCCCTGTGTAGACACGTGCTTTTGTAAAGAAAAAGTAGTCCTAAGTGTGAGAAAGGAAACAACTGTCCAGTCAGATATATATGTAAAAAGGATCAGCCAAAAGATCAAATAAATTTTGAGTGATACACACTCTGAAAGCATATGGGAGTGTGTGGCTCTTTAATATTATTGTGGCCAATATATTTCATTTATAGCTCTTCTCCTGACTGGCCACTGGAGGCTTTTCAGTTTCGGTTGAGCACTGGCATCTGCTACAACATGATAGCAAAAGAATATATTTCTTTTTTCTAAATTCCGATGTGGAATTGCTGCYGCTCGAAATGGAGGCTGTGTTGTCTGCATGCAGGAGACTGCCAAAGCATGCCAAAATAATAAATTCTGCCAAGTACCCGGATAAATACACGGAGCAGAAAACGATTCTGTAGCCCACACCAGCTAGAAAGGCTCTATGAATAGGAAAAAGGATTTTTATAGGCTCCTTATGGTAAAACACAGCTCCACTGCAGAGGTGCTACCGTGTAAACCCGGAGGCAGGCACAGCTACTCCTGCGACCTTACAGTTTCWTTTGAAACCAGAGCCTCAGAAACATTGTCTCATGGTTGTCACAGCTTATCACTGTCTCCAATGGGGGAAAAAAAACCCGAACAAACCCACAAAAAATGTTCAAGAGATTAGGACAGAGCAGTAAGACCTTACTTGGGTCTTTTTCTGTTTTTTTAATGAGAAGGGGGRAAAAAAGGCCTTAGAAGGTAGATTTTTTTTCCTTTCTTGCTTGTTTTGCTGCATTAGAAATTTAGATTACCCCCATTTTCCCAGGAAGACTCACCCGATGAATGACTTCCAGCAGCATTAGGAGCACCACGGCCTCCTGGCAACCTCCTCGCCCTGCTGCAGCTTGCTGCRCCCTCGCAGTCCCCAGGCACGGACCATACGTTAAGGGCAACATTTTCGAAGGTGACTGGCAACTTCAGCTGCTCAGCCTGTGACATCCTAAAGGAGACGAGGTTTGGGCACTCATGCTGCCAAAGAAGTCAAAGCTTTTCAAGGTTCTCAACCATGGCAGCCAGAARTGAAGGTGTTCCACCTAAATATCCTAGATGCAGTTCAGATGAGGGACAAAATCAGCCTTTCTCCTTGGGAGAATTTACTTATAATATGCTGTCAGCCTGGGAGAAACACAGGGCCTCCTGGACTGTAGGACTGTTTATATGCAAATTGTATTTAAGAGAAGACGTTGAATAATGTACTCAGAGAAAAACTTTGTATCACTTTTTTTAAAAAAATACACATACTCCTAAATCCGGATACCTCATCCTTGGTGCTATGACTTGTGATGATGATGCAGGAAAGCAGAAAAGACCACATCACAGGGGGCAAAAGACATCTGCTAAGACTGGGTTGTTTCTCACATGAGCTGGGGTTTTCAAGTTGCCACCCTTGTGYCTGTACATTATCAAGCAGTAGCGTCATACAAAGCATACAAGAGACCATGAGTCATGTCCCTTCAAAATTAAGAAATAAGGTTTAAAAAATACCCATTTAAAAATTGTTGATAATTTTGTTTTCCTCTCTGCATCAATGGGAGTCACTACTTTGGAAGGAAAAAGTTAGATTTCTACAAAAAATCAGATATAAGATTTTTACGTAATCTGATGATTCCAGAAGAGGTGCCTTATGGGATTCATCATCTTGTGATGCTTGCACTTAATTTGTGTGATTTAAAGACTGGCAATTGGATAAATGATTTTCTTATAAAAATGCAAAATAAATGACAAAGTTCCTCAGTTTTTCTTCACAGTAACAAAGAACTTAATTATAATGAAGAATAATTAATACTAAAACTATGCTGTATTTTTGTCTCGCTCTACTTCTTAYGTTAGCCTTCATAACCTTCTAGTTGCACATAAGGAAATTAAAAAACATAGAAGATATATTTTTTTTCCTTCCTGATGTCTCTCCTCTTCTTTCCTTTTCTATCTAAGGAAAAGTTTTCAGTTCAAAAGTCCAGATCCAGAAGAAAGCTCAGGAGGGGAGGTTAGGTGTGGATCTCCTGGTTGGGGTCTGGATGTCGCTCTCAGCTGCCAGCTGGTGCCATCTGTCTCTCACCGGTGCCTCACTTGTCCTCCGCCCCACGTCTCTGGGTGCTTTTGGCGGTGGCAGGATACAGGTCTCAGGTGATCTTTCAAAAAATGAATTAAATCATGATTTATCTCCCCATACAGAACTGCTGCTGAGAAACGGACTCTCAATTTCCTTGCTTGGCTCGGAGGCTGATTCTCCTCCATGCAGCAGTGTTTTGAAGCCACTGGGGACCACAGGTAGCTTTTATCTGGAGCAGAAAGGGAAGCAAATAACATCATTGCTTATTTGCATACAATAAAAGAAGAAAAAACGCGGGACTTTTCATTTTTTATTGTCTGGCTGGTGGAGTCCTTCTCCAGCCTCAACAACGGGCCCTGCTTTGGGGAAGCTCCAGCACAAAGACAGGGGCTCACAGGTGCTTCAGCCACCTCCTTCACATCTGCTCATCGCCGCATGGTTTGCTCTTTGCCAACCTTCACGCTCTGGCTTCTCACTAGCCCRGGAAATGTAAACTCAAACAAAACCTCGGAGCTGCACTTGCAGGCTGCAGGCTGCAGTTGCCATGACGTGTGGCTTTGCAGCCACAGGCCAAAGCCCACCCGCCAGGACCACCTGCCGGCTTCAAGGTGCACCGCACCAGCGCCAYGCCTGCTCCGAGTGCTGCTGCAGTAACACTGTCTATCATTTACATATTCATCAGGCAACGCGAACACAGGATTAAAACATAGCATTTGGAGAACTGGGAAGTCATGTTTTTATTTCTTACATCTCCTAGCTTTGGGCTTGTCRTCTCACCCTGGCAT
Organism: Rhea americana; assembly: GCF_003343005.1. NCBI lineage: Eukaryota > Metazoa > Chordata > Aves > Rheiformes > Rheidae > Rhea > Rhea americana. Next base: position 186,908 of record NW_028186609.1, read on the forward strand.
GGGGCGACAAGTTTTTCTGGGGCCAGGGGAATGTCAGAAGTCAAGAGGAGATCCTGCTGTCACTCAGGGAGGATCTTGCTGCCACTGTCCCTGCATCCACGTGAGCCACCATAACTGCAGCTTCAGAGGCTGCGCACACCTACTGCAAATGCAAAGGCTCTAGGTGGACTATARGTATAAAGACTTGTTATAGTATAARGGCCAGGTCATAGTACCRTAAGAACATAAGATAGTTCAGGTTGGAACTGGAGGTTCAGGTTGGTTCAAGGGGTCGTTAGTCCAACCTCATGCTCACAACTGGGTCATCTGTGGGGGTCAGACCAAGCTGCTTGGGACTTTATGCAGTTGGGTCTTGAAGACATCCAAGGCTGGAGGCTGAACAAATGGCCCCAAAGCCATCTCTTCTCCAAGCTGAACAAGCCCAGCTCCTTCAGCCTCTCTTCACAGGGCTAGTGCACCAACCTCTGCCACCCTCGTGGCCCTCACTGAGCCCATTCCAGTTTATCAGTGTTTTATTATGTACTAGCCCATGAAATTAAGCTTTAGCCCATGAAATACTACCCACATTTTGCACCTATCTCACTCTGCTCTTGCACTGTCTCTGGAGTTTGCAGCCTAATCTGGCGCTAAGCCACAGACTGGCCCCAAACATCAGTAACTGATTTTCCCTTCCACCCCAAATTGCTGGAAGACTCTGTGTTATTGATCAAATACTGATATGCCAAGGGGCTAGAGACATGTGTTATGCTGCAGTTCTAGAAAACTGACATGATTTTCCTGTCATCTGTTTCTAGCAGATGATTGATATTAAGGAAAAGCATCATAGTTGTATTTTTCAGTGTTAGGACCTAGCAGTCATTAYGTTTGGAATTATGAATGGGTATTTTCAGCTATGGCAAAATTCATTCRGAGAAACACACTGAAATATTCTGAAATAGGCAAAATAAAGCCAAAGTATGCATTAAATCCTTTCTGAGACCAACAACAAGGCTGCTCACTACCTGCTGCTGGGTTTATCATGTTGAAGCAACATGTGAAAAAATTGAAAAACTACGTGAAATCAGAATGTGTTGAAATCACTAAGTGGAAATATAAGGACTGATCCTGAAAATCTTGAATTTTCTCCTGAAAATGGTTTCCCTTTCTTTGCAGGGATGTTTCTTGTTGGTGGAGCTCCTCCAGTGTGCTCACGTCCAGGGGTGAGCATCAGTGCTGCTGCATGGAGAAGATGGGAGCACCGGGATGGAAGGGCTGGAGGGACAGCAGCAGCCCCAGCTTAGATGGATGGAAGTTGCACCAGTAGACAGAAAAATGCATGAGGCTGGAGCTGTATCACAGCTAACATAATGGGTTGCCCTGGGCACTGCACTAAATACATTAAGCAATGATGAATATACATATTTTAAGATTAAATCTGCTTCCTAATGGAATCTTCTGCTGGCATCCTTCTCAGGCTTTTGAACTGTGTGTAGCTGAACCACTGCTTTTGGGTGGAATAGTTTATCAAGTCAAAATACTTACGGTACCATCACCAAAAGATTAAAGAAAACTCACACCATCCAGAAGAAATTTTTTGCAACCAGAACTAGTGAAACAAATTCCCAAAACGCTCTCTCAGATTTAGRTCTTCATCTCTGAATTTGTTTTAAAACAGCTGATTTTTTTCCCTGGGAATAGTATTTCAGGCAATGGGACTTCATGAAGGGGGAAATACCCACAATATAAGACTATCTTCTTTTTCTTGATGCTAAGTAGATTTTGTAACCTATTCTCCAGTAGCTGAAGACTTCAGAGGAACTGGGCTCTAGCTGCAGRTGCCCAGTCCACCTTCCAAATGTTACAGTACTTTTTCCCTAGCGCATTTTAAGGTAAAATATATGCTGTTAGCGTCTTTCAGAAGGAAGCAGCAGCTTCATAACATGGTATTAGTGGGACACTTCTCCATCCAAAAGTCTAATAGCRTTCTCAATCCTGCATTCGACGATATCCTTCAAGCGCCGTTTTGYCATGCAATGGTTTGGGTGGGACCACCAAAGCAAGCTTGGTCATACAGCCCAACTTCTACCCTGCTCGCTCGAGGATGGAGARCAAATCTGGACCTCTCTCAAGCCCACTGTAGGGTCAAAAGCTTGCTGTGGGTCCCTAAAGAAGCCATGACAGCAGTCTGGGTCTTCTTCCCAGTAGAGGGCACTGACCAATGCAGATCTTGTGAAGCACAGTGAGGACATGTTCCAGATGCAGTGTGGATGCACTGGCCTCCCACCTACACCGTGACATAACGTGGGGAGAAATGGGAGAATTATAACAGGGCAAAGCATGACAGTGTAATGGGTGGAAAATCAGATGCCCTTGGTAGCCTRTCTGTGTGTCCAGGGATGCTCAACTGCATCCAAGCTGGCTGTTTGATCTCTACATGCTACAGATGTGTTGCACAACCATCTCTTAGAGTTTCAATATAAAATTTAGGAAAAATACCAAACAAAACACATCCGTTGTCATGTTGAACAAGAGCTGGCCTTTCGCCTTTCTGCTGGTGCACGACCAGTGGAAAGAGACAGTCCCACAGCTTCTTACTGGTCTATTGGGGGAGCACATCTTGTGTCCAGTGGCGACTGTGGAGAGCTGGCTGGTCCTTACAATGGGGAAGTCACGGCGGGGAATCCTCTGGGCTTTCTGCAGTGTCTCCTCTGACACAAAATGCACCGAAGATTGCAGAAACTTTGCTGCAGTAAGCTGAAAGTAAGGATAATAGGATAGATTTTTTCAGACATGATGTATTCAGACATAGTAAAAAGGGTTTTTTCTTTTTCAATTGACAACATATAGGAGAATTCTGGAGTTTAAAAAGTAGGAAGATGAGAAGATGAGTCAGACAGAGTTGCTGACCAAAACTCTGCCTGTGAACTGGGAAATGCGAAGAAAATAATTTCTATGCTAAAGAAATGTCCAATTGTCATTTGCTATCTCAAATGCCTCCAAAGAGAGACTTCTGCAGAGAACTCTGAAGCTTTTTTTAATACAGAAAGCAGGAAAATACTCTGTCAAACAGAACCAAGATGCAGAATGTGATCATATAAATCCAGTGTCTTGGAGCATAGCCCAGACTCTTCTGACTTTGTTGTTTTTTGCTGCAGTTTAGCAATTCAGCAGAATCACATTTACAGTCCTAGATATGCTGGGTTTGGTAGTGATGGTTCTTGAACTAATCACTTACGTAAATAAACATTTAAAAATCTACAGGAAGACTAAAGCGATTGGGAAAAATAATTACAATTACCTACCAAAAACATATTGGGGGGGGTGTTAAAATAACTGTTATTTTTCAAATTCATGATGGCTTTATTTTTAGGGAGGATGAAACCTGATAAGCTTTCAATTCCTGGCATTTCTATTTAGAGTTAGAACAGAATGACTAACAATAAACTGGGAGGACTCAGACACTGCCAATGGGCATAGGCTTGTCTATGCGTTTTGGTCTTTCAGCACCATAGCGGATAGAAAATCATGAGGTGAGAAATATAAAGCTGTATGAAGATAATTATTGGTAATGAGAACAGAATAGCATCATTACTGCTTCAGCAAAGTGAAAGGGCCCAACCTRAGCATTGTGACCATTTCAGGAGACTAATAGCTGTTCATATACTAACTTAATTTATTGCACGCTGTCACCCACTGAAACTGGAGTTTACAAGGAGAAAATTATAACTTTGGGTMAYAATAAGATGTGTGAGTCACTGTAGYGATTTTGCTTGGAGAGAAGGGACAGAGCAAGACTCTGGCTTTTTAGAAGGTCAGTGTCCAGCTTTGGCTCTGGGTTGTATGAAAAACCTGCATTTCCCTGTACTTGAATGAATAGCATATTTTGTTTTCATAAAAAGCTATTTCTAGGCTTAGCCAGTGCATGCTTGGTGAATGATGGCTATGCTTGAGCTGTCCTCTGCGACCTCAAGCATCCTCACACTCCCCCCCTCYCCAAGAAGCATCTCAGGTGGCTTGACAGCATCTGGTGGCATGTGGGGATGGGAGGTGGCCTCTCATCTCCATCCCCCTCTCTGGCAGGTTGTGGCCACTCTTTCGTGCCCTGGGAAGAGGCAGCGTGATTTCAGCAGKCGCTGGCACACCTGGGCAATTTTTACCTTCCCTGAGCCTCTCGTGATGCAGTTTGCCCCAATGTAGGTCCCAGAATAAAGCCCCAAATATTCTCAGCTAGTGGGTGGCTCAGGCAGCCTCACGGCTCGTTTTAGACCTTGAAAAACTGTTAATCACATTCTTCGGAAGTGCATCGATAATGACCCCAAGGGACTGCTGTCATCACCTTCATAGCTGGCAGAGGAGCTGGAAAGTGTTGCAAAAGAGCCGTAGGTGCAGGAGCCTGGAAAAAGAACTGCACTGGAAATATCTGCAGCTGGCTGGAGTTTTTCACTTGAAATATCTTTCAAATCAAGCATCTCTGGTGAAAAGAAGAGGGCAAACAAGCATTTAGAAATGTTTATTAAATAAAACAAGGTTTTAAAAGCCATATTATTGTGCTAGAACACAATGGTCTTCACTGTTTTTGTTAGTAAGTACCACTGTGATTTAAAGCTGCTGACAGCACCAGACGCTCACAATGAAATCATCTCTCTTTCTTCTCTGTACGGTTCAGGCAGACACTCATTTGTATGTAYGGGTTCAGCCTGTCTGATGTGTCTGGCCAAAGAGACAGATACTAATGGCATATGTTAATTACAACCCAACAACTTCCTTTCATTTGGGTGTTTATTAACATTCACACTTCTGCCCATCGAACCAGCTGGCGCGAGATGCTCAGGCTGCTTTGGGTCACATGTTATTTTCAATCTGGGTCCACGACATGCACCAGATTACTCCTGTCAGTCGGCCAGTGAATCTAACATCCGAGCTGATGGCTTCRTGTTTTTGCTTCTTTCTTTTCCATTTTTTTTCCTTCTTCTAACATTACAGAGAGGTTGAAATGGAAGTGGGAACTTGGAAGAAAAGTTCGTGCTCTTGCTGCCGATCTCTTGAGCACTCCAGATGTAACGCTGCCTCAAAATAGAGAATTCCTTGGGAACGTTGTTACATAACAGCCTCGAATAGCTGGAAAAGAGTTTCATAATCTGGAATTTAGGGGGATCATAAACTATCTGGTGTAACTGCTGCATGCAGCCAAACAGGTTTTGGCAGGAAGAGAGGAATTGTCATATCACGCAGAGCCAGGATCCATCTATTCTAGTATCCTACTTCTGGGCATGATCAGAGACAAATATTTCAAAAGCAGATGCAAGAAACATTTAAAAGGACAAGGGAAAAATATTTCAGGTGAATCTTCCCTCTCTTTTACTTCACAATTAGCTTTTCACTTTGGAAAAATGAGATAAAAYGTTATTTTTTAATGAAGAAAGAATATCAAATGCTCTTTTGTAAACTTGCCATCCTTCTGGATGGCAGAAAGCTATCGGTCTTGAAGATTTCTTATGACACAGTGGTCCCCAGGATGGCCCATTAATTACTTAAATTATTTTAAATAAAATCCTCAGATCACTTTTCAGTTTGCTGTGTTTCAATTTCTTGCAACATTATTGTGTTGGCCAGGAGTCATGGCCAATGAGGCAGGACTTCTTCAGCAGGACTGGAAGAAAGCCAGTGTCACTCCAGTCTTCAAAAAGGGCAAGAGGGAGAACCCAGGCAACTACAGGCTGGTCAGCCTCACCTCCATCCCTGGAAAGGAGAYGGAACAGCTTATTCTGGAKGTCATCTCCAGACATTTGGAGGAAAAGAAGGTGCTCAGGAGTAKCCAGCATGGATTCACCAAGGGGAAATCCTKCTTAACCAACCTAATAGCCTTCTATGATGSAGTGACTGGCTGGGTAGATGMGGGSAGAGCAGTGGACWTTGTGTACCTTGACTTCAGCAAGGCTTTTGACACTGTCTCCCATAACATCCTCCTAGACAAGCTCAGGAAGTGTGGGTTAGATGAGTGAACAGTGATGTGGATTGAGAAGTGGCTGAAAGGCAGAGCTCAGAGGGTTGTCGTCAGTGGTACAGAGTCTAGTTGGAGGCCTGTGGCTAGTGGCATCCCCCAGGGCTCAGGACTGGGTCCCATCCTGTTCAACTTATTCCATCAATGACCTGGGTGAGGGGACAGAGTGCCTCCTCAGCAAGTTTGCTGATGATMCCAAGCTGGGAGGAGTGGCTGACACACCAGAGGGCTGTGCTGCCATTCAGAGAGACCTGGACAGGCTGGAGAGTTGGGCAGAGAGGAACCTCCTGAGGTTCAACAAGGGCAAGTGCAGGGTGCTGCACCTAGGGAAAACAACCCTAGGCAGCAGTACAGGCTGGGGGCTGACCTTGTGGAGAGCAGCTCTGCAGAGAAGGACCTGGGAGTGCTGGTGGATGACAAGCTGACCATGAGCCAGCAATGTGCCCTTGTGGCCAAGAAGGCCAATGGTCTCCTGGGGTGCATTAGGAAGAGTGTTGCCAGCAGGTCGAGGGAGGTGATGCTGCCCCTCTCCTCAGCCCTGGGGAGGCCTCATCTTGAGCCCTGTGTGCAGTTCTGGGCTCCCCAGTGCAAGAGAGACATGGAGCTACTGGAGAGAGTCCAGCGTAGGGCTACAAGGATGATCNTGAGGTTCAACAAGGGCAAGTGCAGGGTCCTGCACCTAGGGAAAAACAACCCTAGGCAGCAGTACAGGCTGGGGGCTGACCTTGTGGAGAGCAGCTCTGCAGAGAGGGACCTGGGAGTGCTGGTAGATGACAAGTTGAGCATGAGGCAGCAATGTGCCCTTGTGGCCAAGAAGGCCAATGGTCTCCTGGGGTGCATTAGGAAGAGTGTTGCCAGCAGGTCGAGAGAGGTGATGCTGCCCCTCTCCTCAGCCCTGGTGAGGCCTCATCTTGAGCCCTGTGTCCAGTTCTGGGCTCCCCAGCACAAGAGAGACATGGAGCTACTGGAGAGAGTCCAGCGTAGGGCTACAAGGATGATCAGAGGTCTGGAGCACCTGCCCTGTAAGGAACGTCTGCGAGAGCTGGGCCTGTTTAGCCTAGGGAAGAGAAGACTGAGGGGGATCTTATCAATGTGTACAAGTACCTGAAGGGAGGGTGTCAAGGGGACGGGGACAAACTCTTTTCAGTTGCCCCATGTRACAGGACAAGAGGCAATGGGCAGAAGTTGAAGCACAGGAAGTTCCGCCTGACCGTGAGGGGGAATTTCTTCCCTGTGAGAGTGACGGAGCACTGGCACAGGTTGCCCAGAGAGGTTGTGGAGTCTCCTTCTCTGGAGATCTTCAAGGCCCGCCTGGATGCAACCATGCTGTAAGTGACCCTGCTGAGCAGAGAGGTTGGAATAGATGATCTCCAGAGGTCCCTTCCAACCTTACCAATTCTGCGATTCTATGATTCTTACAGTCAGGTTTGGTAGAAACCGTAGAGTGAACCCACTATTTAAGATAGGAAACAAATGAATTCAGATGTATGACCATAAGGCGACAGAACCAAACAGTACAGGCAGACTAATCTCTGTCTTTTTAAAAAATATATGGTTATCAAAGGGAGTTTYCAGGAGGGAGCTGTTGGAGGTAGCCTGTGGATGTCCATGGAAGTTTGTTCCAAGCAGAARAGGCAGCATGAGAGAAAAATATGAGTGTCTCCTTCCTTTTGTTTTCTGACTGGTTTTGATTAGCATCAAATCCTGTGTGAGGTATGCCGGAGTATTCATGGTATCCCTTTCCAAGCACATCAGGCTGCATTTGGCATTTGGGGACTTCGTGTAGCATTGTGCTGCTCTGATGCCTGCGAGCTGTTAAGTCCCTGCATAATTCCCTGCAGTTTTCATTCATCTGGAAGCAGAGCATAATTAGCAATTTTTTCCACCTCACTGTTTAACCCTTCGATGCTATTTTTGTGCTGTTCATTCATAAATACCTAAGCCAAAATAGTACATCTGCTTTTATTTGTTGACATGTGCAAAGAATTATAGTAGATTAGTAAGATAAAAATATCTTTTACACATGGATATTTTCTCCTTTTCTTTCTGTGTTCTGTTTACCTTCTGGAGTTTAACTATTTTAGCTACTGGTTTTACAAATTTTGTTGCACCAAATTTATAAAAAAAAAAAAAGAAAAAGAAAAAAGAAAAGCTCGACACCAAATAGGTCATAACATAAATGGTTGCTTTAAAAAGGCTTTATATTTGCGTTAGTAGCTTTTTTTCCATTTCTAGCTACTCACTGGAAACACTCCATTTGGCCCTGGACAGTGGTCTGCAGGGTGAACATAATCATGAACCATGGATGCTGCTTGTGAGGGGTCTGCAGCGCCTTGTTGCCTAGAGGAGATGGAGAACGGTGCCCTTCTTTTTCCCATGGGAGAGAAGACGGAGGCAGGAGGGGATGGGAGACTACCTCAGCCCACGTGGCGCCTCCCATGCATCGAATGAGCAAGTGGGAAATCAGCAGCAAACCCTTGGCTATGGCATGTGTGTCTCTGGCCACCCTAAGGGAGCTTCTACAGCTCTTTTGAATACTAGACTTAGGAAACCGGACGTGAACGTGACCCAGTTTTAGCATCCCCTGAAAGAGGAGGATGGATGCAACCACCTGCAGTGCCACACAGAGGTACATGCAGGGGTGAATGAAGAGGAGCAGCAATCACCGCCAGTGAACCTCCGCTGAACTGACCTGAGATGCCAAAAAGCAACTTCTGTTTCTTCTTTGTGCTGATCATGGCAGAGCTAGATGGAATTACCCAGCTTCTTTAAGGTCCTCAGAGACCCTGGAAAAGTCCTATCTCGGATGAGCAAGCAAGAACAGCAGAGTAAACAATTTTTTTTTTTTTTTTTTGATGTTTGCGTCCAGCAAAATCCCCACGCAGACACTTGTCACAGAATACCAAACACAGCGCGGAAGGCATGTCAGATGAGCAAGGGCGCTTGGTTTAGCAGTCTCTATTCAAAATGACTTTGTTTCTTTTTTAAAGAGAAGACATTTAATTTTCTGGTCATACATTGTTCTCACTCCCCATGCTACTGGCCTGATAGAACAGTTTAGTTATTTATTGAGATGTGGTAAAGCCAAACTCTTCGAATACTGCAGCGACGGGAACTTCGAACATATTGTACCACTCCTCTCTATCTCTCTCATAAAAAGCACACTGTCCATGAGACAGAGAAAAAAAGAGATTTTCTCTTATAAACTACAATTTTGTGGTAAAACACTCAYGCACTCAGGAGGTGCATGTTATTTTAATGGTTTCAAGAGAGCTTGCAAAGAGGGCTAAATCTGGTGTGATTTACGTGTGTCATTATCCCAGTGGCTGGGCAGTCCTGGCAGCTGCATACACCCACGGGCAATTGCCTGTCAACGGGATTGTTTCAATGCTCTCTGGCTTAGACCCTGTTTCATATTATTATAAATGATAATGTTAGCAAGAGAAGAGAGTCAGATCACTTCTGCTATGTCCTGCAGGTACGTGCCCTATCCTAGAGTGGGACTCTGGGGTCCCTGATGGGAAATCCCCACTAACCCACAGATGGTCTTTGCTCCTGTGGTGCCTACGAACATAATCATGAACCTCACGGAAGTGACCCTTTCCCTCCTGATAGTCATGGTCTTATCTACACCCACGATGATGCATGTTTTTGTCAACCATGGCTCCCYAGCGTGTAGGTGTATCCTCTACCCTGGTCAATATGTGTAAGGTAATAAGTAAAAACTGATAAAGTGGTAGGTTGAAACATATGACACACGATGAATCAACATGAGCTACATCCTCAACAGATATAACTCCCTCACGGCAGGGAGAAGGCATTTGGTGAAGCAAACGCCACCCTCCTTTCCAGCAAAGCCTGACTGCACTTGTCCGTCCTCTCCTCGCCTCGGTAAGGGCCCGCTCTCGTGTGGCCCCCGTGGAGTTGAATGCTGCGGTCACCGACACGTGCTGCCTTGGCAGGAGGCCTCTGGCCAGCTGCACCTCACTTCTGGAGCATTTTCCATCCYGACAATATGTTCCTCGGAGATGACCTTTGCGGCAGAGCTTAAGGTATTGTTTTCCATTTTTAAAGCCTTGATATTTCGGAGGCTCGTTACCCACAAATCGCTTTCCTTTCCTCCTTGCCTCGCCACGTATCAAACAACCATGGACTGGAACTGATGTGAGCTGCCAGTAAAAACATCCCCCTGAAGTCCTGAAGGAATTTAGAATATTTTTCTGTGAACTGCTAAGACCCTCCGAAGTGCAGTGACTGTACTAGTCTTTGAAATAAAAAACTGTGGACCAGGAAGTCTTGAATCAGGAACGGGAAGTGCTGGCTCAACTGATAACTAAAATACTACTTTCAAACTGCTTGGTGGATACAGCAGGACAGCAGGAGACCAGCATGGCTTCTGCCAGGGAAAACCATGCTTCTCCTGTCATCTATTAGCTCCTCTGCAATAAACAGCAGAACTGACTGAAAAAAAATATATTTACATTTTCAGCAGCATTTAAAAATGTTCCTCAAAAAACTGACTGGTGTCTAGGCATGTGGGTACAATTCCATCCTGGATAAAAACTGGCTAGGAGAGAGCAAATCAAGAGTTTGTTTTCAATATGGCAAAGATAGCAAATAGCTAGAGAGGTAGCAGAGGGCAGAGCAGGAGGGAGATGTTGGTCACCATGAGGCAGCAGATCTTCACCTCAGAGTAGCCTCACGTTATTTTTTTGGTACTCACCATGCTGAAGATGTTTAAGGGACAGTTAGAAGCTGAGCAATATGTGGCTCTTCAGTTGTTCCCAAGGTTGAAGGGAGGCTTGGAGAAAATACTGTTAATGATCTAGAAAAGAGGCTGAACAAGGCAATGGCAAAATATGCAGACGACACCTGTTTGCCCAGGTTAGTCAAAACTAGAAAAATCTGTGAGGCACTTCAGAGATAAAGTCAAATGGTCTCAAGTGGTATAGAAGGTTTGAGGAGCAGAAGAGACTGAAAGATGAAAAAGCTTAGGTGAGAGTGATGGTAAATATGAAGGCACCTGACCAAACTAGTTGAAACAATACAAAACATGACAGAYGAAATAATACAGAGAATTCCAATTGAATATATTATATCCAAAGTGACATCTGATGAAAATGAAAGACAATAGATATAAAATATAAACACTGTAAAAAGAAATGCTGTTTTTTTAAAACACACATTTAAATTAAATTGCCATAACTGAAAAGACTTTTTTTTTTTTAGTTCTCTCTTTGTGTCCATAGAGCAGTGACCTCCTGTTTCTCTTGTAAAACTAATTGGAAACATCTAATTCATTGCAATCATTTTCATAAGGTAACACTGAAACTGGTAATTTAGCCAGACTCCAAACTCCAAAATTGGCAGGCATTTCCACGATTAAAGGCCTAGCAGGTGTGCCCAGAAAAAAAATGGTCTAGAAGCCATCATACTTTAAGGTATGATGCAACCAGTAATTACCTAATATTAGAAAAAAAAATTCCCATGATCACTGCACTCCAGCTCTATCTGTTTCTGAAAACTTTTCAATTTCTTCTACTATTACACACTTTTGGAAAAAAATAACTCCACTGATTTAACAAGTGGGCTGATTTTGGCTCCTGTGTCTTTGGTGAATGTCTACTGTTAGACAGAGCTGCAGTGCATATGCTTCAAGCACTCAAATAAATTCTCATTTTAAAAGTCTCTCTKCAGGCAAGCCTCAACAGAGAAAATACATGTACACCTGGTAGATGAGGCCTCCAGTAAAAACAGCCCCTGACATACACTTCTCCAAGCCCCAAAAGGCCTTAAGGGGAAAAGGACCTGAAGGCAGGTGTGCCCTGTTGCTATCTGGTGCAATGAAAGGAGAGGTGGAGCGGTCAAGGYTGGAACGCATTCGTTTAGCACGTGTTGGATTATTATGTCTGAGAGTCATACCTATTTAAATATCATTGTGTGGGGAAAAATCTGTGATTGCAATAACGTGCACAAGCACAGGCCAGCTAACTCTGAAAGTGCCAGGGCAGGGTGGTGCCCTAACCGAAACCCACAGCTTGCAGTGTCTGAGCTGCAAGGGGAAGATCTTTTCCTGGAGAGACAAACTGCAGGAGACCTTTGGGGCCAGTTGCCTGCCAGGGCTGTTTGACAGCTTGGAGCTGCTGGGGGGTCTCAAGCGAGCTGGGATACAGCGATGAGGTCTTGGGGCTGCAGGTGCCCTCCAAGGGCTGCAGAAACTGAATCTCCCAGCAGAGTGGTTGCTCAGGCTGGAGTTTTTGTAGTGATGCCCTTATGCTTGAACCTGGCACTCACCTTGCCCATCAAGTCCTGGCACAAGGGCTGTGGGTACACGACTCTCATTCACTTCTCTGGAAAAGTTGCAYAAGCATCCGTAGATAGCCTTTGTCTCCCAGAGCAGACACAGTATCTCATTCTGGTCTGGTAGGGAAGAGGAAGAGAGAACCTCCTTGAGATTCGGTGTGGGGATGACAAGTCCATTAACTCCATCGGGATCTCTTTTTTTTTTGTAAATATGCAGACATGACTCAGGTTATACTAATGTAGTTCTGTGTGAAAATTCAGGGAAAAACACAATCCCAAACCACCTTACTAAGAAAATAAGCTACCCAGCCAAACGTTACTGCATGCTTTTTTGCCTGAGTATCAGCAATTTGCAAGTTTGCTCTTGTTGGCCCTTGGGAAAGAGCACATCCTAAGATGATGAACAGTTGAACCAAGTAGTTCAAAGCAATGCCAATGCGCTCCAGCATGATAGAAAAAGAAAGCCCGCAAAAATTTGTCGGCATTCTCAACTGACTCGGAGAGTCCTAATAGTCCTTCCTGTATGTAACACTCTCAGATCCTCTCGTGCAAACAGTTGCAAAGTATTTATTCCCAGGAATGGCAGTAGCTTCTGCATTTGCTAGAGGCTGCCAGATTGCATCCTGTTCATCAGCAAACCTTTGGAGGGCTTGATGTTGCAAGTCCTTGGCTAATGGGCTGTGCAGTGGTGCTAATGAGGTTCAGAGGACTGACCACAGGGAGGATGGGCTGCTTGTTATTTTCTCAATTAATTCAAGAACTAATCATATGGTAGCATGCACCAGAGAACAGCCCATCTAATGACAGAGTTAAGAAATCTAGCCAAGTCTGGCCCCTCTGCACTAGCCTCAGAGTATTTTTCCCTGCCTTTTGTAACTCATTAAAAAAAAAAAGAGACAGTAAAAATCTTGTTCTACTGGCTGCTTGTATTCTCCCCCACCGCAGCTTATCCTGTACATTAGCTACTTTGGCTATTTCAGATCGTCTGGCATTCCTCTTGGGCTCACCCATCCTGTACACGCTGTGCTTAAATTCTTGACCTCTACTGGGAGATGACATTAGTGCTCTGCTCTGCTGCCTCTCCTGTCTTACTAAAGGCTTATCTACAACCACACTTGCTCGTATCTATGATTTTTCTTTCTCTCGTGGTCATAACACTCTAATTAGAACCATGAAGCTTGCAGAGATGTAATTTGCATGASAGACTATTCAGAATGAAGCTGAGTTGTAACTCATGCAGCTTAGTAGCAATGTTCAAAGACAATAAAAGTCTGAGTGCTCACTTCTTGCATATTTTGTAAAATACTCCAAGACTCCTTCTCCACCTGCTATTTTCTAAGGAATCAGAGCTAGTTTCTCTAGTTTTTCTGGAAGAGTGGTAACCTCATATATCTGTACTGTGTTAAATAAACCCTGGAAGAGTTTGCACATTCCTCTTCACTGTGTATATATTTACTTGAATGTATATTACCCATTACCCAACCCACAGAATGGATCCTGTAAGTTAAAATGCACAAAATAAGTCCATTAATGTAAGTATCTGTACTCAGTTCTCTTGCTTCTCAAAAGTTGCTTACTGAAAAAAAAAGACATGAAAGGTTAGTTATATCAGAGTGGTAGGTAACATTAAAGTGAACTACTAACAGAAGAGATGAAGACATCTTCACGATAATTATTATAGTTAATGCCCGTTATCAAATATTAACCATTATACTAAATATGGAAAAGTTTGTAAATACCACATGTATATACCAATATTATTCACTTATGTATGAAACCTCTATTCAGAACAAAATCAGCTCCTGGTGCTGTTTGGCACGGAGGGGACATAAGTTACAGAAGAACTGGTATGAGGAATTTGTGCTGCGACTATTTATGAGGTTGATTCTTCCCATGTAACTCTCCATTCAGGGTCCATTTCAGAAACACAGTATGTCCTAGGTTTTGGGGGAAAAAATGGAAACATTGCAAAACAAATTCTGTGCAAAGGTAATGCATTGGTTCTTTCTGCTCAAAGCAATGTCGAGAAACCCTTGTTTGGGATGTCCATGGAGAGCAAGTCATGTCCTTGTGGCTGACCACGGCCCGTCCGTGTCACCTGYAAACCTGTGGAGCGGGGCAGGCTGAGTCTTGCAACCTGTAGAAGAGTCTCCCCAGCCTACAAGTCAGGACCTGCAGCATGCTGAGTGCACATCTGATTCCGTGGGAAGTTTTTAGCACTGTGCTGTTTCAGCAATTAGCTGGACAACAGCTATGCGGCTGCGTGGAGCCGAACACCTCCCAGAGCCCCAGCACAGGCACAGCAGAGAGCGTGGCCCTCTAGCTAGTCTCTCTGCTTCTCCCTGGCTTGAGGTCCGGCTGCCACCGCGTACACCTGCTTGCTTTGCCCCTGTGTAGAGCCAGGCCCGCTCTCTGCGGCTGTGTTCATTTTTTTACGTAAAAGATTTCTTCTGAGAAATCCGAGCAACAGAGGAAGGGGCGAAGTGACTTTGTAACTCCAAATAAGTGTGTACAAACACGGCTGGTGGTCAGTGATCACTCCTGGAGCTGCACCTCCTGAAGAAACTCGTGTCCCCATCTTGTGCTCTTTGCTTTTCTATCCAGGCTGACTGCAATCGTTATCTAACAGATATTGTGGAATTGCTCTGCTGACTAGCAAAACCAGACACTAGAAATGAACTTTATGTGTAATTAATTCAAAATCCTCAGAGGACCGGATATTGAGGCATGTGGGACAATTCAGACAGCAGTCCTAAATTGGGTCTTGGGGAGAGCTGACTGCACAGAGCGAAGGGGAGAAGACTTCCTAGGAGGTGCCATCCAGCCACATGGCAAAAAACTGCCTTCGTGGTTTTTGCATAATGAAGTAGAAAGTGGAGGGAGAGAAGACAAGGGTTAAAGTGGGAATGGCTTTGTCTGCGAGGAAGCAGATGGGTCCCACAGGCACAGAGGACTTCTGGATGCCCCCAAACAACAATAGTCCATCCACTGCAGCATAGTTTTGTCTCTGTCCATGGAGTTGCGTTAAAAGTGAACTTCTTCAGACTATGCTTTAAAATGAAAGAAAACAATGGAGGAAGGTCAGCACAGCTGCCGTGGGCTGGTGGGACATCCGACAGCCAAGTACGTGGCTGGTGGGAGATCTGGGTTCAAGTGCCCGGGCTGCCTCAGCCAATGGTGCCTCAGTTCCCCAGATGTATGATGGGGAGATAATAACTTTTCCTTGCCTCACAGCGATGTGTGTGCTTGTACGGGATAAACCTTAACTATTGAGGTGCTGAGATATATGGTGATGGGCCAGTAAAAAGTGGCGGATATTTAGGTAGAGAAGCAGGACTGTGAGCTGGTGTTCTCAGGTCACCCTKACTGAACACACCTTTAGTAGCCTCAGAAGAGAGGTGATCTGAAGACCGTCCTGAAGYCTTTCACTAAATAAATCCTGATTATTTGGGCTTTGTGTCGACAAAGTGATTGTTACCCTAACTTCTTAAGGCACATAAGCATTTAAGCTGCCTTAAATCTTTAAGGTAGCACAATGTAAGCATTAAAGCCTACGTAAATCCTTATTAAGTCTTCTAGGTGCTTAAAGCATTTAAGCCATTTTTAAGTCTTTTTAGAATGTGATTTTYACAGAAAAGATGCAATGTTGATAGGTATTCTATATGCAATATGCCCTCAAACTCCATGCTGTCAGGCAAGTCAGTGTCTCATACTCAGCTTTATATGTGGCARACATCTAGAACTTCAACTTCTATGTCATTTCAAGTTTGGTCCTGTGTTCACAGCRAAGCTTTTAAACATAACAGAGTTTCAAGAATATAATGACTGATCCAACAACTCACCCTAGTATCCTGTATCGTGGCTTTGCTGCACTGGATAGTGCCACATGCTTCAGCGAATGGTAGAGSAAACTCCAAATGAACAAGTTCCCTGCACATATACAGGCCATCACAGTTCACAATCAACTGAAAGTATTTTCTCTAACTTAAAAAAATGACCTTTGGATGGCAATCAACTTTGGAAAGTTCCATCTGAAAAGGCAACATTTTTGCCAGGCTATGAAAGCAAGGCTTTACTGCAGAAACTGCTTTTGCAACTTCGACTGTATGTTTTTCACTCAACAGGATGCCATAAACTAAAACTGTTGAGTATAGCGAATATTTCCACGAAAAGGTATCCAGTCCAGCAAACCCTGTCAGTACACACAGACGAAGAAGTTGCTTAACTCCACGAATAAAGGCTGCTTGTGTGGCAAATGCTTTGGAGGGCCTCAGACAACAGAGCACTTCTCCAATAACTCATGCTGTAATTCTGACCTTTTCTGGTTCTTAACTTACCTTGCTCATTTATTTTCTTTACGCATGGTTAAGACTCTGATCAGCAAAAGGAGCTTCCCTGTCTGCTTCATTTTGCGATGACAGTGGCTGGGATCCAGGCTGCCTCCTTCAGGCCCTTATTGCAATGCCAATATTGCAGGTACCTACTGAGGTTGTCCTCCAAAATAAACAGAGAGAGAAATTTGCTTTAAAAGCACCATGAAGAGAGAGAGAAAGAGATATCTCGTCCAAGTTTAGATCAGCCTGCTGGGACACAGACTTTCCTTCTGGAACTCTTTCAGGGCTGACTGTACAGGACTCACTCCAGGACAACTAGAGTTGAATTCATCTCCCCTAAATACATCCTAGTAAAATATATTACTAGATTGTTTGCACCCAACCTAGTCACTCTCCATCATCAATGGGCAAGACCGGGCACTTTTAGGAAGCTATTCACCTGACCAGTTTCGTACATCTATCTTAGTAAAAAGGGAACAGCACCTTAAAACAAGGTCATTTCTCTCCTCTGTCTATCAATACAGACAACTAGTAAGATGTAGACTCCTTTACATTTAGTCAGATAAAACCRTCCAACTTATGCATAGGTACAAGCTAAGTGCTTAAGTTAGACAGASTGGATCTTACCTACTGCTTATAGTCATTGTACATACAGTAACTAATGGTTTCTTTGCTCATCACATCTTGACATGACATCTGGAGGTCAGTTTTGAGGTCCCCCTATACTCCATAAAATGCCATCACTGTTGAATCATGGGGTCAGTCTATTTTTTTTCTTGCTTTCACTTAATTGCAAATTGCTAGTGTGCCACAAAAGGTTTATGCAAGCATACCCAAGTGGTTTTGAATGCTTTCCACTTCCCTGCATTTGCACGTGAGAGGTTACTAACTTACATTTGCAGGTTCTCAGCAGATCCGAGGTTTATGACTGAATGCCTCCAAGTTGGGATATTCAAATGGACGGCAGTGTTTGGAGTCAGTGACCGCACTCATGCCCAGATAATCATCAGCATGTACAAGCCACAGGGAATTGTTAAAACGTAGACTGATTTGACTATAACAAAAGTCTCAGCTGAGTTTTGTTATAAAGTGCCTCATTAGTCTGATATTTTTTGTGACATTCCATTGGCGGTAGATCTGAATAGAGGTTATTTTCTGTTTTACACATGAGTAATAGGCACAAATTCACATGTCAGCTGAAAACAGGCCCGCTCTACACTCAGGAGAGATGTATATCTGAAGGGCCTCATCCTGCAAGATGCTGAACATCCCCCACTGACGAGAGGAGCCAGGTAACTATTTGCCTCAGCTGCTTGGATAATCTAGTCCAAAAAAGGGAATGGAAAGTTGAAGTGCTTATTTCAACGCTCCGTGCCCAAACATAGCTTGTGCAAAAGGAATCCGTAGGCTGAGCGAGCACAATTTGCTGTACGACACTCTTTCCTCATCGCATCCCGGGACTGATTACGTATCCCAGCCTGAGCAGGGACAGCACCTGACCAAAACAAAAGGGAATTGCCACACACAGCGCAGCACGCGGTGGATGACGGAAATGTGTAATAGATCGCACACYCCTGGGTCTTGCGACATGAAAGCGCAGGAGGCCAATTCCCAACACGGCTCCTTGGGATTGCGACTCCATGGGTCACAGGGAGGCAAAAGCCTGTCGAGACGTTCCTGCCCCATGTCTTATGCAAACTCCAGGCTCAAAGTTAACCTGCGTGAGCAAGCATTGCACCATCCCACTAACACAGCCTAGGAGGCTGTTGACCTTCTTTGCTTCCATAGCATACTGCTGGCCCGTGTTCAGGTTGGTGTCCACCAGGATCCCTAAGTCCTTCTCTGCAAAGCCACTCTCTGGCAGTTGGTAACCAGCCTGTCCTGGTGCCTCGGCTTATTACCCCCACAGGGGCAAGACTTGGCACTTTTCCTGTTGCTAAACTTCATGATGTTCCTGCTGGCCCATTTCTTCAGCATATTGAGGTCTCCGGGTATGGCAGCCCTGCTCTCCGGGGTATCAACTGCTTCCCCCAGTTTAGTGGCACTAGTGACCTTGGTGAGTGCAAAAGGAGGGATCAAAAAGTCCTGGTGTCAGGTGGTGTCCCAGAATTGAACCCTGAAGAGCTCCCCTAGCTGGATGTCAAACTGCTGACCGCTATCACTTGATGCTGGCAATCCAGCCAATTTTCCACCCACCTTGTATTCATATTGTGATAGTTACGGCTGTTCTTAGCTGAGCATTGAATTCTACAGAAGAAGCCACCATGGTCAGGAATACCAAATAAACAACTTTTTTCTTTTGAATGCAGTTATCCCTGTTTGAAAGAGAGAAACAGTTTGTCTCATCCCTCTTCTCCTCTATTATCTGGACGTGTAAAATGACTCAGACTGCCAATTCCATGAGAAACAGCAAAAGCCATCAGAGACACCATAGAAACTATCCATTTGGCTCCAGAACTATAATCCTCACCAGAAGGGAGGTATAAATTATATTTAATGGATTGTAGATCAAAAGCCCTAAAACAATCCTTGATATCACCTCACTTATAACTTGGCTAAAGAAAAGAAAATATTCCTGGTACACCAAGACATTTCTGTTTATCTGAATGATCTGAAAGAGAGTCTTGTAGCTGTTCCAGTGAGTTTCATAAAAAAATATACCGCACGCTTAGCTATCGGGGAGATGGAAACCGTGTGTAATGCACTATTGTTAAATGGCTGGTCACCTGCAGAGACAGTGACCCCTGTTCTGTAGCACCCACTTAATAGCTAACGCGAGCGATACGTTGCGATCACAGTCAAGTGTTCGTCCTGTTTGCAAAGCCATTACAATCATTATTCTAATTACCTATCGGGTCCTATTCTTGTGTGTGCTGCTGCACAGAGACAAAGGGAATATTGTTTCTGTCTCCCAAACTTTGTGTTCTTAACCAAAAAAGGGAAGCACTCAGGCACCTAACAAATTGCATAAGTTAGGGAAAGGGAGAACTTACCCAATAAATTAGTAGACAATATTTGTAAGAAGGATGTCTAGGTGAAAAACTGAGGTACTCCTGTCAATCCAAACCCTCTATATCCTGGCAAAGCAGAGTGCAGGCAGGCTGWGTGTCTAACAGCCTGATTCATAGGCAGTAATTTCTTTGGAATATTGTGACTGATCTACTTGACATTTCCTCATGGCCTTGACAGCATTAGAATGATCAGGCAATTTCTGCTACATTATGGCAGGAAGCTAATTTGTTCCTTTCCACTATATGTTGATAAGGAACAAAAAGAGGTTAACTACTTGAATGTCTCTAAAATCAAATAGCATTTAGATGCAAATCTCAGGCATCGTTTCTATAGTGTAATRTAAGAATCTATACAATTCCCTTTTCTATTTTATTAACCAAGTTTCCTGCTGGCAGTATCTAAAATAAATTTGAGGTCTGGCATAATGTACAGAGATGACTCTGTAGAAAGAATATTCTTTAATCAATAATATGCCTTTATATGGAAATCTTGTCAGAATATAATTATATATCTAAATTAATGTATTGCTGCGAGCTTCTTAATAAGTCTTTTGGGGKGGAAAGCTGTGAACTGAAAAGGAATTGAGAGGCTTCAGATACCCAAGATGTTCTACAGTCTCTGTGCAGATGAAATTCTCGGTGYTAATGCGACAGGACTAGAAAGTCGTAGTAGCTCTCTTATTTAACATCAGTGGCTATTTAGAAAACAAAGCCTTTTTTGGGTTGTGGTTGAGTGTGTGCCAATCCCCGCTGATATATCAGATTCACTGGACAGCAATCTGTTGGCTTGGGTTCAAACACATCTATATTGAATTAGATGGCTTGGCCCAATGGACTGATCTGTTCACCTCTGTCTGTATGCCTAACCTTTCTGTTCCTGCTCCCCCTTCTCACCAACCGTGCAGATCTTCGGAGTCAGCACTTCTCCTGTGTTTATCATGACCACTTATCAATACTCAGCTTGGCTTTTCTCAGTGCTTCCTGTGTACATGTAGTGACTGTTCATCACAGCAGCCCTCTTGAGAGCCCACTGCCTTCTATCCCTGGCCCAATAGTCCTTTTCCTGATCTGAAGGAGTTGGTACAAAACGGGAGGTGGCTGCTCCCTTTGCAGAAATATCTGTGTTTTTTATGTTTATGCCCCTTCCCTTTTTTTTGTTTCCACCATCTACTGTTACTCCTCATATACCAGGATTCAGGCACAGAGTTAGTTTTTTCCTGTTGCAACCAACGCTCCACTATCCGGGGTGATTTAGCMAAGGCACAGGTTAATTGCTGCACAGATAGACATCAGCCCCTTCCTACATGCATGACCCACTTGGGCTCATTAGCTCGTGTGAGAAAGGCTTTCAAGGTCAGCTCGGAGCTGCGAATTAAATCTGGAAGCCGAATATCTCATAGTCTACCCATAGTCTCTGTATTTTTCCATTATTCAGGGAACCCAGGTCCTTTGTTATGCTGCATAACGGACAGGTGACTTCTCTCGTTCCTCAGGCTTAATGGAATGAAAGAGTCGGGCCTGGAGACCTAAGGTATCGCCAAAACACAAGCAGCAGAAATAATGAGCATATTGCCTGCTTTGTTTGCTGCAGGTTGAAGATCAGTGTTCACAGTTGGTCAGATTAGCTCCTTGTGGAAGCCCCGGTAAGAATTCAGATCATTCAGGCCTGAAAAGCTACTTGCTGTTTACTAGTACAAGCATTTCACTGTGTGCAACTCCCTAAAATATGATGTATTTTCTCTTCAGTGGTTTAAAGAAAGGAAAGAAAATATCCTTAAAAGAATAAATTAGTGAGAAAATAAGCRCCAGGTGTAATTTGATCTCATACTCAGACTCTGCTTACACTTTCAGTGGTGCAAGTTACTGCATTTGACAGAGTGTGCCAGCTCTTGCTCTCTCGCTTGCGGTGGTACAGCTTGGAGGATATTGAAAGGCATGCAGTGAATGCTCAAAAAGTCAGCAGTTTATTAATGATGGTTCTGCTAATATATTTATACAAAACTTGTCCTTTGATTCTCTCAAGGCAAATGCATGCATTTATGTTAATGAACTGCTACCAAAAAAAGTATCAATGACTGCAAACTCTTATTTTACTAATAGTGCTGCACGCTTAGGCAGGCGTAAAGCTTAACCACCTTTGTGGGGAAGGTCAAAGAGCTCAGGCCCATGCCGTCCCACCCGGCGCTGAGACCAGACTCTCCCCACCTAGCGTGAGCTTGAAGCTTAGTCATCAAATCAGTGGGAGAAATAGGCATTTTTGGTAGTGATTCAGACCGTAATCACCCTTCAGAGCACCCTGTGGGGAGCCCACTTCCAATCGCCTCCTCGTTCGGACCCCTTTGGTGCCGAAGGGTGGTGCAAGCCGCTGTGCCGCGCTACCAGACTGCAAAGGAGGAGAATCGGTGTCCCGGAGAATGAAGCCCACAAACAAGCCTGGAGAGACATTGTATGTGCAACATTGAAAACCCCTTCCGTTAACAGCTAAAACATGAAAAAATCTGGTGCTTTACTCTCTGTGAGTGGTGGATCGAGACGTCGGCGTAATCTGAGCCTGGTAGCTGAGTGGCTGTTACTCTCTACTTACGCCACTCAAACTGTTTTAACCTTAGTGTTCAAATGTCTCCTTAGGATTTTTTTTTTGTTGTTGTTTAATGCTGTGAAGATGTATTCGGTTACATCTAGCTCTTGAAAGACCCTTGACTCATGTGCTTTTTTTTTCAACTTTTCTTTCTACAAACTACCTAACATGGAGAGGATGAAAAAAGATCGGAAGTTATCTTCAGGTAATAAAAATAATAAGAAAACCCTAAAAAGTTTAACCTTTGATAAACTGTATTTATCTAACATCTACAGTTCAATTAACTTATTTCTAGAACAGTGTTATCCAGTTTTAGAGTATGCTGATGCAAAAATTTACTTGCAGCTGCCTGCAATGAGGTTACAAATAAACTAATGATATATTTTCTTTTCTTTTGGAATTTATTCTGTGAAGATGATTCATATTGGGCAGCTAAAAGCTGTCAGTGTTGTGTCAGCTTTTACTGGTTAAAGTATTTTTCCGTATGTGATAGTGGACTGTTCTCATTAATGGCTGAACTGTAAAATCTTGCTTTCCCTCTTATTTATTATACTGGAAAACGTCCAATGTAGCATAGTACATGTGTAAGTCATTACTTCATTTTAAACTCCCCCCCAAAAATGGAATGTTACTGTATTTTAATATACTGCAGAAATAAACAAATGCTATACATGCGGGGAATAATGTAAATCAGACATTACTCAAAAGGCAAAATGGCTAAACAGAGTTTATTGGGCCTGGAAATCTCCAGAGCATCTAAACCTGTACTGGGATGGGGAGAGGTTGAGCTGCTGCRCTGTGCCCCTGCCTCACCATTTTGGCCACATCCAGCCCAGGGCATTGCCAGGTTTCCAGGTCATRCAGAGTTTTCTACACTAGTTTTTAAAGGACTGAGTATATCTGATATGGTTTGGGTCTTGGTGCGCGTTTATAGGAGATGGACTGGAAATTTGGCTTCTAAGAGCACCGCGGGGCGAGCGCTCGGGTGTAGCAGGCAGCGCGGGCGTGCTGAGCACCGCTCAGTTCGGGGGGTGGCCTCTTCCTCGGAAGGAGATGCAGCACTGATTTCTGGCAGTGCCGCGTGTGATTTAGCAAGGCATGTTCTGGCAAAAAGGCAAGGGAGCCCGAGGAGGCCACAGGGCACGTCGGCTGTCAAAGCCCAAAAGTACGACCCAGAAAGCCCTGCTTCAGCAGCCCTCGACCGCCGAGGTACCTCTCTGGAGAGCTGCGGAGGAAGCTGAGGTGGGTGGCAGGATGTGGGGAGATGACCAGCTGTGCCACCACAGAGGTGACACTCCCAGGCCAGTATGAGTGAGGGGCATCCTCAACCTGCTGCTTCGCCATCGTGAGGGGCAGGGACACCTAGACCCCCTCCCTACCTTCAAAGTTATGTTTGCAAGTTTTTTATGTGAAAGAGTGAAGGCTGATGATGGTTAGATGYATAGACATCTCTTTGAGCAGGGTGCCCGCACCATCTGACTTTCTTCCCGTTCGGCCTCTGTATCAGGTGTTTCTGCTTGCGTTAGCAGCCCTGTTTCCAGAGGAGGTGGACAGTGCTGAGGTTATTCTCCAAGGAGATGTGTTTTCAAACGCCCTTAGACTAGGGCAGGGGGGGAACTGGCCCTCAGCCCTGTGTTTTGTGGTCCTTGTGCTTCCACTGTCATCCCACTCAAAATGCAGGAGATGTCTCAGCAGGTATTGTAACTCCTAACCCAGAGACACCAAAGCCCTTCTTTGGATCAGGCCTGGAGTTTGCCGTGATGAACTCTCCAGCCCAAGCATTTAYGTTTTGATCAATTCTCTTTCACAGAGGAGGGAAAAATGTTTTTATCCGCAAGAGCCTTTTCTTCCACCTGGATCAATACATACAACTTCATCTGATATCAGTGGGAGCTCTATAACAGATCAAGAGTAGTAAATGGTCTAATGGAAAGAATAATAATGTTATCACACATACATACTGCTTTTCATCCATCTTGCAATTTTCAAGACCCTCCTCTTGGTGAGCTTGGTGGTCATAATGCTCACTCACAGCTAATTCATTTTTTCTCCATTATCTTTTCAAAGGGCTCTCAAAAATCAGGATGAAAGTGGAAAAGCAYAGAATATGCAGATTGGAAGTTGAAATGAGATGCTCTAAAGCAGGAGCCCTTCTGCCTTTGAAATGTAATAGGCAATAAAAGTTAAAAAAAACAGTAGCTTTTATTAAAAGCATCATTATTTAAAAACTGTGAGCCTGGGATTTAATTTCATTCACAAGCTGCAATGCAATACTTATTGATGTCTTAAGTCGCTTTATACTGTATAAATATATRTGTGTGTGTGTGTGTGCATGTATAAATACATACACTTAGTGCTAAGAGGTACATATTTATAAGCCACTGGATTATTTATTAATGCAGCATTTTTATTGTATTTCAAGTGGGAAGAAAATCTGTTTGTTATAGGATTTTATGTTTCATGGCATTTTTTTCCACCAGTATTGCTTCCTTTTGGATACCTTTCATAGCATTCATGATGGAGCTTGTTGTTCCCTATTTGATATTCACTTGAAACTGGATAACAAAGTGGGAGAGAGTAAGAGAAAGACAACAGAAAGAGAAAAGTCTTCTATATATGTGATGGTTATTTGTTTTGTAGCATCATCATTATGTCCCCAAAAACCTGTTTGTGTGCTCAAGACTTCACTATTYTTTTGATGCTTTTGTGACTCAGTGGAAGGTTTAAATAATTACTGTTTTTTTTTCCCTTTGGTTAATATAGTAAAAATGTGCTGCTACTCTCAGGGTTTCAGTAGTCTCATTCACTTGTAGCTCTAGATGTGGAGTTACCAAAAAAATTCTCTYTAAGATATTGTGCAGTAACCCAAAGAGCACACGTTTTAGGGAGACAAGTAGAGGTAAATTACTTTCCTTATTTACTTTTACATCAAGAAAAGTATAAATCATCACCCTGGTGTTGTAAGTGATCATTAGGAAGCAAATGAGAGGTTTTTGATCACGTTAGATAAAATTTTTTTTAAATGAGGATTTTAAAACAGTGTGATAGCATTAACAAATTGTTATTGATTGATTCACAAGAACTACTCCTTCTATGCCAGGTATCCCCATAGATTCACATTATGGAAGCCTTCCTATACAATGGATAAATAATAATAGCCCAAACATGAGGAGCTGTGATAAAAGCACTGACATTTAGTTCCAAAATGTGGCAAAGAGCTAAAATTAAACACGTGCTTCCTCTCCCTTAGCAAATTCGCCTCGATCTTCAACGGGGAATCAGAAGCACATCTGTACATAGCACAATAAAAGGCAGGAATTGAGACTATTGATAGAAAATGATTTTAGGGGTAATTGCTGTTGCATTTGGTCTCGTCCTTGGAGATGACTGAGTTGTTACTAACCAAATGCTCAAGAACGTTATAGGCAAAACTGCATTCCCTGGGGGAGAAAAGTCTGGGCGAACGTAAAGGGTTACTAGGAGAACAGGGATATTTTAACAGGAAATGTGCTGTAATGTGCTGTAGTCCTTAAACAAAGGAGACAACTTCCTTCATTGCAGGGAAGGAATTCATTCAGGAATTCTGAAATTTTAAGAGTGAACAATTAGGACTTAATTCACATGATCAAATAGCACACTAGAAAGCTGGCTGTACAGCAGAGCCATATTTTCAACGAGAAGAGCTGGAGAGAACTTAATCTACCCAGTGAAGCCCYGGGATAAATGAAAATATATTAAAATACAAAATACTTCCCCACAAACATCTGGGTGTTAGAGAGCACACGGCAAAAAGCCTAAATGACTTCTGAGCAGCTGTCAGTCATTTGGGATCCTGCCAGTCACAGTGCAGTGGGGAGATATGCAGTCATGACAGGTGCTTCATTAAGGGCCAGAAAATACTAATGTCAGGTAGCAGGATTCCACTTCTTGGCAATCTGTCACCATTCAGACAACAGAAAGGGTTGTCAGGACCATATGATATATTTTTTTCTTCCATTTAAACTCCTTTGAGCTCCTATTAATGAGCAAAAGCAGCACATTTCCAGCTTCTGGAGTGATTCTCGTGCGAGCCTCTGCAGCAATTTCTTTTGCAGAGGTCACAACTGAGTCTCAGCGAGGTTAAGTGCCTTTCCCCGGCCTCGAGCGCTGCAGCAGTCAGGGCTATGGGGAGCCCGCGGAGAGATGGCGGGGAGAGATCACACAGCAAAACAATTGCAAGTCAGGAAATGAATCTGGGCCAGGCGATGCTCAGACCCCTGCGCGGCTGCGCAGCCGGACGCAAGCTCACCATGGTGAGAATAAGAAGGAGGACATTGTTTCTTTAAATTTCTCAGGGCTAGAACATTTATTAACATGGAGCTGTCTTTGGATTGTTTTCCAAAATGCAGTCAAGCCCAATGTTTTCTTGGACATCTGGAGACAACTTTGAAGGAGTTCATAAAAAGCAGTGAAGATTAACAAGCCTTTGGTAGGCTTAAATTTCTTATTTCAGCATTGCTACCTCCCCTGGATAGATGTCTGCAAATCAAAATAGTTTGAGAAAAAACATGGATCTCACCTTTACCCAGGAAATAGAACTGTGTAGCAAAATAATCAAAAATCTCACGAAACATCCTTTAGAAATATGTCGTTTTTCTGATTCTTGGAAAGAATGAAAAAAAGATGAGCGCAAAGGTAGTTRCATCAAATTCCTTAAGCCATACAGAAGTTTTTTGGTGCACTCTGCTTTTTAATGTACATTAGGACTGAAAATGATTCAATAACTTCTTTGAAATGAGGAAAAACCCTCTGAATAGTGCAGCAGTAGGAACACCAGTGTCAGGGGGAGGAACTGCACAGAAAAAGGGTCAGATTTAGAAGGGCTGTAAGTGAAGCAGTAAAATCCTTGCACATTGAGGATGTTAGGGAAGATTTCTACAGCTGCCCCTAAAGCCTGCTTGTGGCCAAGACCAAGCCAGAGTATGCATTTGACTTACCTTTTAGTGTGGTTTTTCTTTTTCTTTTTTTTTCTATCATGTCACAAGAATACTCTTCTTTAATGAGCTATGGTAGACCTGGGAAATGAGGTTCTTTATCCTCTCTGTGGAGCTCAGATGCTCAGAAGGAAGAAAAGGGAATCTGTTAGCAGTTCCTTGAGGCTAGGATTCATTAAAGTAGTCTAACTTTTACAGCTGTTGTAAAGGTTCATCAGTGGCCTTATTTCACTAGAAGATTCAGGTCTGTTRGACTATCCTCAGGGAGTGTTAAGAGCTTCTCTGCAGACCTTACGCACATAGTCTTTCTTTGTTGGGTAGGAGAGAGAAGCAGGTACCAGAGGAAGAATATCTGCTTGGAAAGAGTTGCTTTGCACAGGGGCAATACGTTTCCAATCATTTCTGACCAGCTAAGTTGCCTTTGCACAATCTGAGTGGTAGAAAAGAAATGTAGCTCAGTGCAGAATGTATCTCAAGGGTGCTTGCATCCAAAATGTGCTTGAAATGCAGCGATTCAGTCCTACTGTTCAAAGTGGACAGTCCCAGCTTAGCCCACCTCCTGAGCCCCCCCAAACCAGTGCCCCATTGAAGTGTACTTGTCTACATTTCCAAGAAGGACAAAAGAGATACTGAAAGGCTAACCCAGTGCAATGGCACTGTACATTACAAAATCTCAGAAACTTTGATCTAAAGGCTTTCCATTGGCAAATGTATAGATGGATAAATCCCCATTGGTGCATACAACCACGCACACCAATGATCAGAAATTGCACCTTCTAATTTATTGCTTGAGTGTATTTGTCCTACTACCACATGTTGTGCATTGGAGCTCCTGTAGATCCAGCCGGTGGAAGTATCTGCCTGCCCTAGCACTTGTGCCACTGTCTGTGCCAGGAAAGATCTTTTTCCCAGCACAGCCTGAAAGTGACGGAGTAGTCAGGAGGACACCTGAGTGAAGGCAGAGGATGGCTAGGACAGTCACAGCACRTGGGGAAAGCTAGCATGGGGGATCCCGCTCCAATGCAGTTTTGGGTGTTACGGCTCCCAGCACCGTGAGTGCACGTGAGACCCTGATATGCACAGCCTGGCGTCACCCTGTCTCCCGATGTGTCAGGTAGTATTCAGGCCAAAATCCTCCCGGCTGCTTACCRTGTTGTCTTGCAAAAGTATCCTTTGCTCTCTGCCACCCTTAACTCTCTGCCACAGCTGACTTTCTAGGTTTCTTGTCTCCTTGAACATCTGCGTTTCAGCTTGTTTTTCCCTACATATATTATGTTTCATTTTCTGAGTGAATGTCACTGTTATTTTTCAGTTGGTATTTGCAGACTTCTTCTATCCCCACTGGTGTTTGCAACAGTATCGTCTGTGAATCTTAATAAACCCAAGTGCGGAGTATCAAAGACAAGCGCTTAGTTTGTTRGGAATTCAAACTTGCACTGAACTAACAAAACAGGAAGGCAAATGCTCTACCCACGTCCTCAGAGGTGCGTTCAGGCTCTGATGTGGCAGGGAGGCTCTGGGGCTATGTTTTGCCTGCTCTGCAAGGAGAAAGTCACAATCTGCCTGAAAAGAAAATGACAGCAATGATAACACCCCCTAGACTGTTTGTATAAATGAAGAGTYGCAAATATGAAAAACCATAAAGATGGAAGAGGAAAAAACATCCCTCGAAAATTGCGATTGGAAATTCAGACGTTGCTCTTGCTTTGAATTTGCGGATTCTAGAAATGAATGAGTGCTTACATGATGTTATAGACGGTTACTTGTGCCGAGAGGGTCAGCTCGGTGGCGTACAGAGAGGCTGAGCAAGAAGCGAGTGCTGCCTAAAGGAGCCGCGTTCCCAGCCTGACACTGCCCTAGGCAGAGGGAGTTGGCCTTTAAAACAGGAGTGAGCCCTGGGCTCCCCCTGGGGCCAGCAGGGTTTTTCTGGGGTGCCCTGGGGCTCTGGAGGGTGCTTGGGGGTTGGTTAGAGCAGGTTCTCTGGAGTAGGCACAGCTGGCACCACAACTGCTTTCTCCGCACCTGAAGCGGGTATCTGTTGGGAGAGCAGGGCCTGGAAGCCCRTGCTGTTATTCCTCCTGTATCCAGATCCTAAAGGCATTTGAGGGTCCTCTTTTCCCAGGGATTTRGTTCCTCATCCCTGTTCTAATGTGCATGTGCATTTCCTGACTATCCCTTAGCTGTTACATACACTAAGTAGAGGGCGATTTTTGGAACAACATTACTTCATCTCTTTAAAAATGTTTCTTTTTCCCTTCTCTCCTCACTTTTCACATCTCTTTCTTTGCTGGATTCCGGGTGAATGGTCAAGGGTAAACTCAATTTCACAGGCTTGCTATGTGTGGTAGGCTKGGGAGTAAGAGCTTTCTGAAGCAAGCATAAACATGGAAGATCTCTTGGGAATARAAAGGCAAGCGGACATAGTAAAAAGGAAAGCTAGGATGAATGAAAAATAAAATACCAGGGCTGACTTTCTTATAGTTAGTGAGTACTTGTTTAGATTAGGACAAAAGRTATTCTAAAATGCCTCAGTTAGTGTGTTCTAATACCTCTTAATATTCACATCAAAGAATATTTTTATTTTTAGTATTTTATTGTGTACTTAAAGGTACAGCTCAGACTGAAGTAAAGGCTAATGGGAAGATAACTTTTATCCAGCCAGCTAATCTCTGCTAAAACAGTTCTCCTTGCCTATATTAAGGGCACAGGTCCATGGCTGCAAGCAGTTGTAGCAGCTGAACAAGTTGACCCTCACCAGTTGATCTGCAATACTGATTGAATGCCTGCTCTTAGTTCATCAAGAAAGTGAACTTAAATAATTTCCCAGTGGAACATTTATGGAAAATCCTAGCTACACTTTAAAGTATGATGTGTAGGGCAAGCAGCTGCTATGGCCCTTTTAGACCCTTTCAGTGGAGGATCTGTCAAGTTTATGTGCCACAAGCACGTCTCTTGACGCCACAAAGAGCCAGGATCTGGATCACTCATCACTCCCTTGATCCTTTAAGAAGCACAGCACCTACGTGAGGCACTTCTGAAAGGCAGCCTGAATAAAGCCCCTAGTCTCTATCTAATCTGACTGGGCTGATGTAATGCATGATATGAGCCAGCATCTTCATGAGATAGGAATCAAGGAGCTGCTTATATGGCTAAGCCTTATACCAGACACTGCCTGGTAATGTTGATAGGATGGAGGAATTAACTGGAGGAATAGTCAAGATTCTTTGATGAAGGGATTGCATCAACTGTCATAAGATATGTTTACAATAAAGATCTGTGGTTCCTTCTAGCAGGTTGGTATCAGCTGTGGCTAAGAACACTATCTTGCCATCTGTTCTTGGCAGGAATTGTACAATCCTTTCTTTCAAGTCACAGATAATATTACACTTACTCAGCCTTTGTCAGCTCAGGACTTGACCGGTATAATGCTCTCTGCAGGATGCTGCTTGCTGCGACCATCTGGAAAATGAAGCTAGATGAGAATACAGCTGCTTGCTTATTCAAGTAGTATTTCATACCACAAACGTCTTACACATCTGCGTTATTGTCTGTCCAAGCTATTCATTTATGGGTGTGGTACAAGGTGTTGCTTTCAGTCTATACAATACCATGTGCGCACACACAAAACTATGTTAAAGGAACATAAAGTTGCAGAGTGGAGCACAGTTAGGAAATGTCAGAATGACAGTGGACTGTGAAATCTTAGTTTAGAGGCTTTGTAGGTAGTCTCTGGACTTCATTAAATGTACGATCATTTATGATTGTGTATTCACACCTCCCACTTTAGGAAACATGAGCACAACATTTCTCTGTTGGCTAGATTTGTAACTTTGTTTTCTGAGTTGCCTCTAATGCAGATTGCTAATATCCTCTAGTCACCATTAATATCTTGTCACCAGACCCTCGCCTCATTCCTTGCACAGAAAGGATGATGCCCACTAAGTGAGCAGCCATTCAGTATTTTGTTTCTCATCATTATTCAATGCATAGCCCAATGCCTCACTGACCACACATTGTCCAAGTGTTTCTCAAAGGCAGATTTGTTCCTTTCCTCATGGTCCTCTCTGTGCCACTCATCACGACAATGGGGGTATTAATCAGTTTATTCTCATAGCCTCATTTGTGGGGAAGATGGTGTTTTTATCTTCATTTTGCCAGAACTTAGCTGCTAAATTCTCCAAAGGGCTCATCTGCTCTGTGTGTGTTTCACCCTTTCACAAGCTCCCTTACACCAAATGCACTGTGAGTGCATTGCCCCTGTGGGCTATATCTGGCCAAGGCTGCAGGTCATTCCTTGCTATTGCTGCACTTCCCTGATGGTGGCCAGGGTGGGCCTCCACCCCAGGAAGGCAGAAGACATGGTGTCTGCATCTCCTACGTTTTTGGCATGCCACTGCCCAGGTTGTGTGGAGAAGAATGTGCCCATCTCAAATACAGAGAAAACAAGCACCAGCTCAAAGATGGGGCACCAGGTGGAAAGCACCTGAGGACTTGGAGCTTTGTGAGGAGAGGAAGGGAAGAAGCGCTCGGAGGAATGGAGGCCATGACTGGGGCAAGGCCACCTGCTGTGGGCCCTGGGGGAAACACAGAGATTGCACAAAGGACTGGGAGAGGAGACTATGCCAAGAATAAAGTGCTCACAGGCTGGAAAATAAGAAAGGTTGGAAAGGTAAAGTGGCTTAGACAAGACATGAGAGATGAAAAAAGAAGCAGAACAGGGACTGGGAGAGGCTGGAGCATGTTCTCCATCAGTCTGGGGCAGAACTCGTCTTGACATGACAAAGCTGGCAAGCAATGGCTATGAAACTCGCCCATAAACTGTGTTATCATCCTCATCTTCTCATTGGTCAATGGATTGGATGGCAACCTGTTCCTGCTATCAGTTACTCTCTCAGATCAAGTGTCGGAGTTACCTGAAGTCCTGGAAGATCGATCTACCACAGACCACATCTAACCTACCAGCTTTGCAAGGTAGCTCTTACCTGTGGAGACAAGGTGGAAGCTAAAATTCAATTACAGTGGAAAAATCTTTGGAGCTACTACCATACTAACTCTTATATTTTCCCAGTAGTGCTCATGTAAGTCATACCAGCAATGAATGTGTAGCTGTTTTGTGTGCAGTTACAACTGCATAAGGAAATCGCACAGTCTATTTGCACAGCCAGTTAGCTGCATAACTGGCCTTTTGTACACAAAATCTCTGATTCAGCAAGTTCTTTAATCATGTGTCCTACTTTAAGCATGTCTCTGAGAATCAGGCTTTATGTCACGTATCTCTATAAAATTCATTTTTGTAATAATTTGCAGCCGTTTCTATAATTTTAAACCTCTTACTARATTTAGCTAAAATTCTGTGTCTGAAACAGGACATCAAGCACACATAAAAGTTTATATAAATTACTATGTTTGTCAAACAATTTTCCTTTTACAGCTTGAAGTGACACTACAATCATTTTCCATTTTTCTGCAGTATTACCCCACAGGAAAGGAATACCACTAGAAAAAAAAATCTATTGCTAAGATTACCAAGGTTGGGCTTTTTTACTCACTTTTATTAATGGGGATAAAATTATGGACTCTATCTGCCTCTGCCTCTTCCCTCAAGTTTTACRAGCTGTGGTTATACTAACATACAGCTTTGCAAGGTTGTTTGTACTTTTCAGGCATGCTCAATCTGCATGCATCCCACACAGCCTATCGTGTGCTGTGTCCAACCACATGGCAAGAAATTTGCCCAGACTAACAACAGTTTTATAGCGTGTTAGCAGGCCCTTTTCTAGGCCAGTGATTCAATGCTGTCTGTTGAGAAATGGGAAAAAATATCTCCTCCATTACTGTTAAAATCCAGCAGCTTTCCTAAACACTTCTATCCACTAGTGATCATATTTTTGGTTAAAATTATTTAAAATGCTTCCTTCACTCCTGTTCCTTGTTATGTGTATTAGAGTCTTCATAACTTGCTTTCTCAGAGATCACTGCTTATACCCAGGTATCAAAGAGCAAGTTCTCTGCTCTTGGGAGGTTTYTGAGGGCAGCCAACACTTGCCTCACTTGGTGACTCTCAGAGGATGTGTATGCCAGCCCTGATGGAAAGAAATAACAAACTTCTTTRCAGATATCTCCATGGAAAGCCAATTTGGGAATCAGATACCTTTGCATTTTCTAGGCTGCAGTCTGAATAGGCAAACAAGGAGGAAACCACTGTCAATAGATACAAGGCTAAAAATAGACACACTGAAAGCCTCAGCAGAGCTCTGGAAAACTTCTGAAGGTGGAAGTAAGAGTTATTTATAAGGTTGGGAATAGAGAAGGGAGAAAGAGGTCAGTGGAAAACTTTATTTACATAGTTCGGCTTCCAGAAATGACTTTCCTATGCACACAACATTATTAGGAAGTGTTTCTGCTCAAGTCCTGGCTGAAGTCTTGGCTACTTTTTATGCCTACAAAACATGCTCTGTAGTGCCAGAAAGCAGGTTTCTGTGCACTCCCAGCACTGCAAGAGGGTCAGGACTCAAGAGCTGGGATTCCACTTGTCAGCATGGAAGAGCTTTTCAACTCTGGATACAAGCTGTGCTAAAGCACTTCTTGGAGTCTGAAAGCAGGTTAAGCTGCCTTCATAGACGTGGCCCCAGTAGGTAGATAGATAAAGAGATGCCCAAGCATGGTATCATCTTCCCTAAGCTAAACCACATAAAGGTGAGTTTTCTAAGTCAGTCAGCTAGGGTGTAGACAGGTATGGACTGTAGGTGAGCTTTGATGGTTAGTACTGACTTAGACCATGTATATATACCTTAGCAGGTAGTGCATATAGTGCAGCAGGAGCAAAACGAGAGAAGTGGAGCTGGAAACTTGATGTCTGCACTACAGACATTAGCAGAGGGTACTCCGGTCTAGCCCCAGTCTTATCCCAAGAGTGCACTAGACACTTATCCCTAGAGTACATCTTTTGATTTAGTTTCATCAGCAGGCAGTCCAGATGAGACCGCTCCATGAATTAAAACACAGCATGGTAAATGGGGATTACTGGGTGATGCATTTCTGAAGTGCTTTCTCAATGCAAGCAAAAATGTTGCTGTAGACAAATCCTTAGACAAATAATTTTTATACAACTAAAATAGCTATCACAATAGCTATCCCTCAGTCTAAGTAGTCTAGTGCAAACATGAGGTTTGAGACAAAAACAGGAAGATCAATGTCACTGACATTTCATAAATTTGAAAAATGCATAGATTTTCACCTCACATTTTCAAAGGAAATAAAAGGAACATTTGTTTCACAAGAAACCATCAATATTCTTTCTATCTTTGACAATTTTGCTTGAGGCAGGCAAGTAGCATGAAAACTTTCTGCATTATAACAACTTCATATAGTAAGAAGTCCTTGGAAACCTTAATAATAGAGTCCAGTCCAGTATCTTCCAGTCTAATGTAATGTAATATAGCATAAATGAMAAATAAGTGTTTATCTAAATAGAAATCTCCTTTTGGGTATTTTTTAAATTTGTTATTTACATTAATTAAGAGTTTAATTGTGAAAGATTGCTAGTGAATTTCATGAGGAACTTAATTGAGTTTGCTATGTATGAGAAACAAGCCAGTAGTTGAGCAGATGCACAACTCTGCCTGTTYGTTTCACCAAAAATTGAATGGACATCGTTGAAAGAGAAAAGATAAATGTTCTTCTCCAACCTTTTAAGAAGCTGCCTGTGCAGGTTAGCAGTAGAAGGAAATGCAAGTGATGTTTCTATCCTGCAGGACTTGGAGATGATTGGCATTGAAAAATCATTCATTTCATTCATTCATTTCCTTTGAGCCACTACCCAGCCACTGGCTGAAATCATGGAAACCATCCATGATGGGCAGAGACTGATTTTTCATTTTGGTGACCTGATTTATTGCCTGATGCCACAGACAATTGGCATCGATTATGCCACTGGCACAACTGCACTGTGGAGCTGTGGTGTGGAGGTGGGAACAAGCARCTTGGGTCAGGAATCATTTAAACCAGCTTTGCTGCAGGAGGAAATGAGTGAGCAAAGGAGCAACRAGATGGGAATGTCCCTTGCTGAAGCTGGAGCTTGAGAAGCAGCAGTACTTCTTCAGAAGCTAATTTAACAATCTTCTTGCATATCAAAAGGACCCACTAACTTTTGAAGTGCATAGAATAAATAATTGACCCTCATGAAGGAGACTACAAGGTCTCAGCCTCTAAGCTGATGGGAATTTTCCTCGTAGGAGAAAACGTTAGTCTTTGTAAGGCAGGATGGTAGACACTTCTAATGCTGAATGATTTGGCTATGACACAATGCAAAAGTTAATGATATGTTAATATTTTAATGTTTCATTTTACTCTCYGCTTTTCATTAAAGCCTTTAGTATCTAAAAAATTATTTTTTCCCAGTCACTGTGGCATTTATCAGAGCCCTCTGACCGAGACAGCTTAGTTTTAGTGCTCTTCTTCCAGGAGGGTGTCCTGATGCTGCTGCTGAAGCAAAAACACTCTCTGGAAAGTGTTTGTGCAGGCAAGAGGGACCCAGCAAAGGCTATTTTCAGCTCTGCTTTGAAGCTTCTTGGATTTCACAGTGTGACGTCTTCAAGAGTGAAAAGATTGACATTCTTTTTAAAAATAAAGGCTCAGATTTTTAAGGGGGAAGATGTTGCATATGGCCCAACAGAGGCAGGATGGGATCAGCAGCACCAACTGCTTTGTAGGTAAGGTTGTGTATCACAGATACTTCATTTGTTTTAGCCTGGGTACAAACACCTCACCAAAAGAAAATTCCCATCCCAGGCTATCTGGTCAGAGTYAGGGCCTACTAGAAAATACCATTTGACTTAGATCATTTGGAATTAGCCTACACAAGGTATGTGAAAATGGTCTGTGAATACAATACAAACTGCAGGGTACAACCATAAACAAGTAAAACAGTGAGTGAGTCTGGCCTATGAAAATGTCTTTGAGCCTCTGATTTCCATGGCTGTTTATTTTGGACCAAGTCTTCATTCTTATGCACTGGACCTATCTTCACGGCACCTAAAATTTAGATGAAGGATTTTGTTGGACCCCTGAGCCAGTGGAAAATAAAGTCCAACAGAAGTAGAGCTGCAGTATTTTTACCAGCTACATATATCTTTTCCTTAAAAAAGGAGACAAAACAACGTCCGAGTTTCTCRGGGACAGGTTACTAGACCTGGGAACTTCTGGGCATCCCAGTGGTGACTGCTGAGACCAAAATTCTTAGTCACACAGGGCAAAAGTACTGTGAAGCACCTGCTCGGCAGTTTGAATGTGCCCAGCATATATTGCTGAAATCTCAGTGGAGCTGGCTCTCTGAACCCAGCGCACTTCAGAGCATCTCAGATAAGGCTCAGGCCTGCAGCTGTTCCTGAAGAAAATAGTTCAGATCACAAACTCCACCCAGGACTGGCCAGGAGAGTGCCCCAAAGCCCGGTCATGCATGCCGTGCATGCCTCCAACCCCCCTAGGTGTCAACGGGAGAGGAGAGTGCAGCGGAAACGAGAGCCAACTTGGCCCCTTAAGTGTCAGCAAACAAAACAGCCGGAGGGGTTGTTTKCTGGATTCCTCCTGAGAGGGAGCGTAAGGTAAATCGATATGAAGGTAAAGGTGAYGAGGTCTTTCCTTCTTTTCACGGTGACCCGGTCAACCCCAAGCCACAACCAATCCCCCTGGTGCTGGGTCACAGCTTGTGCTGGGGGGCAGCTGGGTATTGCCTGAAGTCAATCAGAGTTGGAGCTGGGAAATGCAAAGAGCTCTTTCACACAGAGGGTTTCCGCATCCTCAGAAGGCAGATCATGTTGCACCTTGTCATTTAGTAACATTTGGATAACACCTCAAGTTTTGGAAAGAGTTTGAATTGTTGACGTTTTGGAAACAGGGAGATCTATTAAAACAAACAAACAAACAAACAAACAAACAAACAAAAAAACATGCTGCAGTGGGAACCTGTGTAAGCTCTGTAAGATTTTAAACTGTGGACATTGCGACCTTGAAGTCTGTAACGCTTCCCAAATCCTCAAACTAAGATCTGGATAGTACTAATAATGATGTAGATTATCTGCTGCTTGGTTGAGATAAACAAGTGGAAGTGAAACAACTGTTTCTCTTACAAAAGTTTCCCACTTTGTAAGAACCCGTCCTCCCTCCTTTCATCAGAGCAGATCACCAGATCAAGTTCTCCAGGATCAGCAGAAAGCTCAGTTAGGGGRTGAGATTTCCTTTGTTCTACATTACCAAAATTTCTGAGAATTTAAAACCCATCAGTGAATATATTATCCTCCCACAATATGTCTGTATTATTTCCTCTGCAGATGAAGAACCAAACAGTGGGACACGGAGAGATTAAATGACTTGCTGAAAGTCATACAAAAGACCTGTGCTTTCCAGCCTTGCTTTTGGCATTCAACTGAAGTCCATATATCTGGAGCAGTCTTATCTCAAATTCTTTCTATTTTCTGTAGAGTGAGAGGAATACTCCCCAAAACTGAGCTCTCTAAAGGTACTTATCTCTCCTATTTTTACAGAGGGAGTTTAACTTGGGTACATGAGAGGAACTGGAGATGAACCAAACCTCCACTGAAGCACTGTCCAATATCTTTATAATCATACTAATTGCCATTCTTAACTGTGCTAGTCTGTCTGGAATCAGGATTGAGCCTGTGATGGAGTGTGTTTGCATTTCATAATCTGCCCCTAAATTCTAACAATAATCTGCCATAACCGCTGTAATAGGCTCCTCAAATTAAAAAGCTGTTTAACAGGAAAATGAAGTTCTAGAAATGTATTGCAAAATTAGAATTACCCACAAAATAAAATAATTTTGACATGACATATCTGGCTGTAAATTTGCCTTGCAACAGAAATATTCATAATTACAGTAATTTGCAGTTCAGCCTCTTACTGTAGTTATATGATCCTGTAATTGCTGAGTTGTCTGCTAAGTGCTGGTTGTGCTAGCTAAACCAGTTTGYCTCTTTAAAGGAGCAGACCATGAGCCAGCTCCAGTACATCCTGAAGTCATGGAAAACTTCCTAGCAACTACAGTAAGAAGTGGATTGGACCTGGAGCTGGAAGGGAGGATATTCAGCCTCCTGCAGATCAGTGTTTCTACAGCATTTATTCGTGAGTATGAAATATTGGATTGGAGGCAGATGTTGCTTATAACTGTATAAATCAACCTCTACTTTAAATCACTTACTTTTAACTGAGTAGTTCTGGATTTATGCCTATACAAATACAAAAAAAATGCTGGTCAACATCACAGATAAACTTCTGGCCTATAGGTAGGATACAAARCTGTTTGTTGCTGGAAATTAAGAATTGAACATGCATTTCCACACCTAGGAACCCGACTATACCTGAAAAGGAATAGTSAACAAATATTACTTCTAGCTTAAATGAAGGTACCAAATAAAAACGTTGATTATATGGGCTCTATGACCTTCAGAAGAAAATCTGTTAATTGCTGATCTTATCCAAAATAACATAACACATGAAGGAATGTTGTTAATAACATCAGCAAGCAAGAAATTTGCATAAGAAAGGAGAGCTTGAGGTTCAGGTCCTTGATTGCAGGACTGCTCTGCATTTAACATTGCATAAAAGGCAAAACCAGTCCTAAGATCCTCTGCTCCTAAATCATAAGCTTTCAAGGCCATCTTCCAGTCTGTAATGCCACCCTTGTTCCATGAATCTTGGTTGCAGAGAGGTCTATGTTCAGCAAGAATAGAGACTGCACCACCTACGTGGCCACTGTTGTCTCCTGGGACATGGACACAAACTTCTTTGGACTGATGGGGGAAGAGATTTTCTATYTCCTAAGAAAATCCTCTTACTACTGAGCTATTAAAGACAAGCTGTGATGCATGGTCATATAATACGTAATGGTAGTGCAGACACATAAATACCATAAATAAACATAGTTTTTTGGGTATTTTATAAAGGATGGACAGAGTTTTTGATTAATGAGTSCTACTATTTAAGATATTTTCCTTCTAGTATGCAAAATAAATGTTGACTATGTTCCATCTCACGTCCTGACACTTCATAGAGAAAGTTGTAACAGGTATATTAYATATTTACATCATTTTTATATCCAGTCATGTCTATTTGTCCTTATTGAGAACAGTTTTTGAGTAACTCCTCTGTTATCAAATGTGGTTCAGTAATGACCACCATTTCTTAGATAAAGTTCAGTGACCATGTTGGCGGAGTACCAGCAGAATTCAGCTAAGGCATAAACGGTAAAACTTCTCTCCTAGGCCTGGGAAAAARCACTAACAAGCAAATTTACCTAAGACTATACGTGGGCATTGTGGCCCAGCATTACAAAGCAGCCTGAATCCTATTGCTGACGGGATATCTGCTTCAAAATGCCCCGTCAGTTCAAGCCCGTATGTTACAGCTTTTCATTATTATTTTCACTGTAACTTAATACACTGTACAGCTGGCAGGGTCCTAGCACATAAAAATGTAAACAACTTGCATGGACTCATTCGCTATGCCGAATCCTGGGTTAAGTGCCACAGCCTTGTATACCACATGTTTTATGGCAGCTGGATAAAAATATTAATAATATTTGAGAAGTAAAATATGATGGTGGAATGCTAAAGCTGGGAGCCAGCCATTCGGCTGCTGTAAATCCCCTCCAGAGACTCTTTCAGCACGTGACCACAGGAAGGAGAGTCTAGTCACACATGTCACACACTTTCCCTTGCAGCAGGGAAGTTGCCAGTCATCCTTACATCAAATATATTTTAGAAGGTTGTTCTTCCTTCTGACCCATCACACACGGCTTTTCTCATCATTTGTATCTAACTAGGTCTTCTGTCAATGGAGTTTGAACCACATGGAAGCACTCACCTTCCTGTCCACTCTTTCAAATGCCTATGAATAAGGCCACCGTGGYGTTTCTTCTGAAAGTAATGGCCCATACTGGGATTACTGGGATTGCAGTACAGGAATGCGGGGGCCCAGCCTCTTCCTGTAAGCTGCAGCAAGGAAAATCTCTCTTCCCTCCTCCCTGCATACAAACCACTCAGTGCTAAACGTTGTCTGTCAGCCCCTTAACACATCCAAGGAAATCACATATACTTGGCATTCATTTAGTTTGCAATAGCAAAAGAGATGCAAGACCAGCAGTCAGAGGAGTGTGAGAACTGAAGGACCAGCAGGAAGAGCTAAGTCCCCACCATCCTCTCAACAGGCAGATGTTCTAGAGCAGGAACTAATTCTCCAGCTCTGTCTCTATTCTCCATCCTTTTTGTTTCAGGGAGGCCTTTGGAATGGCAGGGGTCCAAGTGCCTTTTTAAAGATTGTTTCTCCACCCTCGCCCCCATCTCTTTTACTTTTTAACCCTCACCATGCTTGCAGTTTTTAATTTCAAACACCTTTCTCACAGCTGAAGAGCTGTTAGTACTGGCTCCTGGTGCTGGATATACTGGTGTCTGTGCAGGGAGATGATGGTACCCACAGAGATGGAGCCCACTGCACAGAAAGGTCGGCAATGGGGCCTGGACCTGCAGCGCATAATACCAAGGATCTGTTTTATCAGCARTTTTCTTGGCTTTTATTCCACTTTACTCCTGGATCAAGCTTAGGCTTCTCCATGGACAACCAGCAAACATTGTGTTAAGTCATCACCTCGTATCATCTATTTTTTCCCTCTCTTAAAAAGAAAGAAAGAAAAGCTTCATGACAAGAGGTTTGTTATATCAATAAGAAAAGCAATGCAAACATTGACTTTATGGAATCTTCTGCCCTGGGCTGTATGTTTTGTAAAGCACTTTTTCAGTCAGTGCCAGGCTGGGATTACCAGATTCTGATAATCTGCATGTATAATGATCTGAATAGCTGGACATTGCAAATGCATTGATTTTTGTCATACTTAATGAAAGTTATTATTCTGACCTTAACGCTTCCTTAACTTTCAAAGCAGTCCGTGGTGTTTCAGCTCGATGGCTCCATGGCCACATACTGCTTCTACTGAAGACAATAGGAATTTTATCATTGACTTCAAAGGGAACAAGCTTAGACCAATGGAGTCAATAGCAGCTGTACTACAAAGCTATCCTCCTCCTGGAAAAATGGGCGACTTTATCAGATTAATTCTGACCGTGAAGTACCACAGTCCATGTGGTTGTACCAGTCAAATATCTGCACTGGGACATTATATGTCTCTGCACATTTCCAACCTGTGCTAGAGTGTTCACAGCTAGAGCAGCAAGGAGTAGAGGCACAGTCAGGCTCATTTTCAGGTGTCTGTTTCCTCTAGTATGAAGCCAAAGTCCGGGTCTATCAGCAGTGACTCCATAAAATGTCAGTAGTGCTTATGCTTCTGTGGCCAAAGGTAAATTGAGTCATTCTTTTTAATGAATGTTCCTTAATTTCTGTTATTTATCTGAACAGAACAGTAAATAGAAAATACATTTCATAGAGAGATTATAGGAAAGAAGAGTTGCCAATATAATCTTGCAAATGCTAAACCTGAATTTGCCTTTTGTTTGCTCTTTTACATTACATCTTTTCCTCATGTCCTCTATGGATGACAGAATAGTGTTTGTTTAAAAGAAGTATCTGACAGAAAATACCATGGGAAAAAAATGTATTGTTAAATCTCAGCCAACATACGCGAAGGCTCAAGCAGGGACTGTCAACACATACAATCCCAATTCAATGTTTGCTCTTTGCAGCAAAAGAAAGCAGTGTGGAACTAAGCAGAAATTAATTAGAGGACTGAAAGGAAAGAACAGAACAAATTTTATGTCTTTCTAATCCCAACCCAAACCCAGTTGGCTAATACCTAGGTACTGTACAGGGATATGGTTTCACTTTGTAGTCTCTATCTAATGAAAGCTATAAGCCACTTTACGGTGAAATCATCATTCTTTTGAAGTCACAAACAAAACTCCTACTGATTTCAGCAGAGCTAGGCTTTCATTTGAGATGTTTATCTTGTGCTATTTCAGCACCTCAAGGAACCAGTATTTGTATTTTTTTTCAAAATCATGCATTTCTTGGTCTGTATATTTCAGGTAACTCATCATAAACTCTAGGAACATATGGTGGGACAATACATATTTCTCAGAGCTGTGGGATGTCTTTTTACTCCTTGCCCCTCACTACAGACACACAAGCTAATCCAGGCAGAAGACTTCTCCACACCTCTTCTGGCATAAAGTGTTATCAGCTCTCAAAGTGGTCTTTCCCRTAGGAGACATGCCCTGGTTCTTGGGATTCCCCAAGACTGAAGGTACCCACAGAGACTGTGTGTAAATACCTCCTTGCTTGGCTCAGTTCCACCAGGGAAAACAATATGTGCCGCACCCCATCAGATTCACTGAAATCCACTTTAAACTCTAGACACCCTCCAAATGAAAGCAGCTAGTTTTACTATAGCAAAGTAAAGGTTTGTACTTTTGATTACAAGTTGGAAACATTGCTACGGAAGCAGAGTATACAAACATATAGAAAAGAAACTTAAAATATGTTTGATATCAGTCTCTGCCCAAACTGTCACTTAAACGTCCTCTGAAGCACATGAGTGTTAACCAGTGGAGACTAAGCACAAACTAGCGGTAGCTGGTTTCTGTTTTATTTAGTATCCCAGTCTTGCTAGACTGGCATTGCACCTGACAGAATCATGGTTTCACTGCGTGCCAATGAACCTTAGAGTTCGTAGGATTCATGGGAATCCTTTCTTTTACTGAACAGTCTAAGGAAACCTGTATTACTGTTGCAGGAATGTAACTATACTGTAAAAGTTGTCTGGACCTGGGATGTACAGTCACTGCCACACTTACCTTCCTGTTTAGGAAGTTAAACTCACCTGAGATTGCCCTTCCCAGATAGCACGACTTGCACGGAGAACTTCTGATAGCGTCATAGCAATGTACACATTGATTACCATAAACAGAATTACAGACAGAGCATTTTGACAGCCTCTGGATTTGTGGGAGGCTAGTGCTGGCTTTCTATGAGATTGTGTATGATGTTATGGTAGGTGTGGGACCTGGCAAGTCTTTTCTCCATCTACCTTACGTCAGTATTATAAAATCATCATAACTATTGTACTAGTCATGGCTAAACAACCACGCTCTTGAGCCACGGCAGTGTGGTATTGCAAGCTGGTCTGCAGCAGAATTAGTAATGCCTGGTTCCCTGCAGTTTCATGTCTCACAGTTGCATCTATGAAATTCAGGAAAGTTATGAGTATGGGGGTTTTATACACGGTCTAAGTATCTGTTTCTCTTACACTCTTCTTTCCATCTTCATGTCCTCTCAGGAGTAAATGTCACACTATAGCTTTCCTCCTCTACTTGCACTAAGCTYGTAGAAGCTGAAGATGTTTGTGACCCCTACCTTTTCGTCAAATATGATAGAAATCACATATTGTTCAGAAGTAATTGATGGAACTGGAGAAGTAGGAAAAATAGGTACTCACAGAAAACTATCTAAATTTCAAGTCTTATGGGAGCTAGGTTAAATAAAAAGCAATACATAAGATGTAAGGCTTTCATACTACTGCACTTTCACTTTCCACCATACTGCTGAACAAAAGAAGTAAAATGGTCACAGAATATTAGTGATAAAAAAGGGCATGGTGCTAGCACAGTGCTGCTGGGCACCACAGTGGCAGGGGCACTTGTGCTCTGTAGAGAGATCCCTTATCCCCTTTACTTGTAGAAAGCCTGCCCTCATCACTTCCCTAAAGCAATGCTTCTCATTAGTGGGCACGCTGGAAACAAAAGGCACAGCATGAAATGTTGCCTATGGTATGTTGCCACAAAAATCTGGTATAGTTTGAGCCCCCTTGCTGGCCACCTGGAGCTATTCAAGTGCCCTTTTGAAAGACGGTTTTTCACAAGACAGAAAAGCTTATTTTTGGGACGTGATTTCTTCAGATCAGCTGTTKCAGAGCTTCTGGGATGTCTGGTATTCCTGCAAAACTGTGAATATCCTGGGATYTATTGCCCACACTCTTTCCTTTTGCTGTCTTTTCTACAAACTTCTTAGGTGAGTAGGCAATCTGCAGTCTGGTACATTTAGACAAGTAGAATTCCTTATATTTAAGAGCACAGAAGGGGCCTATTGCTTTTTGCTAAATATGCGCTGTTTTGTCCACCAGGATTTTTACAGCTGATTGATTGTATGGCTTTCTAAGAAATCAGTGGCTCAAAGAACAGAGACAATAGAACAGGACTGTAAGTCCCGTAAGACTCATACGGAAACATTTGCCAAGGTAGGTCAGTGTGCTGTGTATTAATTTCAGCAGGCCTCCTGAAAGAGATAAAAATGTAAAATTGCTTTATTTGTTATTGGCTTTGCAATCTACTTTGACTTATTTAAAGAAGTTGTTAAAAATATACAGAAACAATTATTATGGCAATTGAGACAATAGCGATCAGGTTGTGAACAGAAGCAGCATGATCATATACTTACGCAAAGCTCCAAAGCTTCCTTTGGCAGACTGCAAATGTTTCTGATTTAATCCCAGACCTTCCTGTTACTTATTACAATTTTTAACCTTAAGAACTAACAAATCATGAGAACTTTCAAAATTCCACAGCGACACTTTTCACCCTAGAGAAAATTAGTTTACCTGGGATTTCTTCAAAGAGCAGGAGGACAAATAGAAATTTTCTAGGAAGTTTAGTGAAAGATGTGCT
The DNA here is from genome assembly GCF_003343005.1 of Rhea americana. Classification (NCBI taxonomy): domain Eukaryota; kingdom Metazoa; phylum Chordata; class Aves; order Rheiformes; family Rheidae; genus Rhea; species Rhea americana. The sequence continues at coordinate 231,771 of NW_028186609.1, forward strand.
GATTCAAATGCTACCTAGGTATCTAGGAGTCATAGCATTTTTTGCACCATAAATATGTAAATAAGACAGGATGTACCTTTTTGATAAGATATTATTATATTTGCTCTTCTAATATTCTGTGCCAATTCTTCAGTACCCTAATACCTTTCTCTAAAAAGAGCATGTTTTCTACAAAGATTCCCAAGTTTRCTTCTTAGTTCCCTGTAGTTAAATTTGATTCCTTACTTTTTTTTCAGCTTTGTWAAACAGCTACAACTGATAGCCAAATGTAATTCTGGGGCTGTGTTTTCAGCCAAAGAAATGGACTTAGGGCTCTGAAATGTAAAAACTCAGCCGAGGCACTTGTTTCACATGTGATTCCAAGCCTTCCCTATAAACAGCTGGAGCAGGAGAGCACCTCTGCTTTTTCCTCCCTGCATTTTGACGGATAGCTTTGTTGGCATCTCCGCAGTTGACACTATACTAAATTCAAAAAAGAGGCTGAGTCAGTCCTAAGTAATGGAATGCATCCAAATTCTCYTTGGCTTTGATTCTAACAGAGAAAGACATAATTTTCTCGTCTCCTTCCAGATTAAACTCCATTCGATTTTCTGCTGCCCTCAAAGCATACTCCTGAAAATCCCACAGATGCATTAACATTCAGTCAATGAGATATTTCAAGCAGCTAGACTACTATTATGTTTAGGTTCTTCTTGGTTCTTCTGTAGTTGCAAGGCCTTGATTATAGCCTGCTCTTGTATTGCAACAGCTGTCTTTAATTTTGACAGCCCTGAATACAATCTTGACAGCCCGTATTGTCTTGTATCCTTGCTAGCTGCCCCATTCTATATTTAAGTCTGTCATTTGACTCTTCTGTTGTATCCTGATAGAGTTTTTTTTTAATAACATTTATAATCACCATCCCAATCATGAGGAATCTTCAGTCCTCACAGAATTCATGAGGAATTTTTCCTCACTTCAGAGAAATTGCTCCGGGTGCAGGTGAAAAGTCAGAATGTTCATGTGTTCTTCCTGCCTTTGGTGCACAATGCATAAGTCACCTCCAACTGGTAATGCATCACCAACTGCATGATCAGACGTGGGGGAGCTGGGTGAAGGGAGGGGTGGCATGTCAGGGAAGCCTGAGAAGTAGGTTTGGACTGTCAGTAGAAACCCTGTATCTGCTAAAGAGACCAGCTGTGGATCGGCTAAAATTATTGACTGAAATCCTTGTCTTGAAGATTCAGCCTTTCACTCTGCAGAAGGTACAAGCTATTTTCTTGCTGCTTGAAACTTTTGGTTCAGTTGCCTGCAGACTCAGTAARAATTGCTGTGACGGTTTATGGTGGATCACATTTTCAAGGTTTTCTTTACAACTTCAGAAGACAGGAGGGCACCTTAGATTGGAAATGGACAGCAAAAACAGCACGTGCTTTTAAGTGTGCAGAGTACAGGCACTGTTTAGGTGCAGGCCATTCGGRCATACTCCGACATCCCTGAGCTGACTTTATACTAGCCAGCTCGCATACTGCTAATGGTGTAAAACCATTAGCCTAAGTTCAGGATAGTCTAACCAACTAAGAAACTATCTCAGTGCTCAAGTGTGTTTTACCATCTGTGCTGAGCTTCAGGTTACTACAGTGCTCACAATACCCAAGCTAGTTTAATGGTAGCCTRTGTATAAGCTGCATGTGCTCATAGCAGTGAAGATTACTTACTACACAGTGTTGTCAAAAGTCTAACATGTTCAAAGGCGGTGACCCTGCTGAGCAGGGAGGTTGGACTAGATGATCTCCAGAGGTCTCTTCCAACCTTACTGATTCTATGATTCTATGATTCTGTGTGTTCAGTTTTCATTGGCCTTTTGTCTTCTTCAAACTCAGTTCATCTGAAGTAATTCACAGGGCCTGACCAAATGTAAAGCCCCAAAGGGCCAGGTTCCTTGAGAAATTACCACCTACCTTAAACTCCATCAAAACAGCTGAGATTGGTTACAGAGCCCTCCAAAACAGGTGGCCAAATGCAAACTGCCTGTTGGAAATGGCTTTAGCCTATGCTCACTCTCAAACTGTGCTCAAGATCATCTGGGAGACTACCAGTGGGAAGAGACCAAAGCCATGCCAAGAGACACTTGGAGGATTTGATAACACAGTTAAGTGTACTACAGTGGCCAGAAATGTTCCCTAGGATTGTTTAACTCATAAGTACAAGCACTGACAGAGGATCTCCATAGAGGAGGTGTTAGGAGTGTCCTATCCACAGGAAAACCTGGCTCAAAATTGACCATATGAGACACTGGAGAATCCAAGCATGAAGCGCAAATCCCCAGGAAATGGGCCTCATTAAATCTGTTGCTCACAGAACGACTTATTTAGCTGATGGCACCTTATTTAGAATTCACTCCCACAAGCAACCCATTTCAGATATAATATAGCAACTTTCAGCCCTGGATGCCAGATGCATGTGCTGTTTTTTTTAGTACTCATTTAGCTGTTCATATTTTGTTGCCTAGTTTGTTTGTATTAGCTACCACTATAACTAGTGTTTCAGACATTATAATTATGTGCATCTTTATCACTTAACATGTGAATCAGATGATTTATCGTATTTGCTGTTTGTGTAAGAGTTCAGTCCGTGACCTCCAGAGCTAAAGCTGAAGATGTTAAAATCTTAGCTAGAGTGTTAACTCTGGTAACTGGCAGCTGTAAAGTCTCATCATCCACAGCACAAAGAGAGACAGAGGACATATACTGACTATCTGGATAGGGGATATCTGCAGACTAGCCTGCTGCAAGAATAAACAGCCTAAAACTATATCAGTGTTGAGCAGAAGACTCTGAGGAGCTAGAAACTTGAATGCCCAGGAGAACTCTGCAAATTGCAAGCCGTAGACTCTATCTCTTGGGTACTGAAGGACGGAGACTAACATTCCTGCTGCAATATTATTAACATCTAGTGTTTGTATTTCAGTGGCACCTAGTGACCCAAATCCAAGATTAAGCCACCATTTACAGRAAAAAAAGAAAAAGAATACGTGCACACACTGTGAGTTTATTATATGCATACACTCTTTCCAAGAAGGGAGAGAAAGACTACTTTGATGGAAACTCTTTTTGCCTTCTTTCTTTCTTTGCCACAAATACACAACTTGTTCCGTGAACAGCAGGAATAATGAAGTTTGGTTTCCTATAGATTATTGTCCCACATCCCTTGCTACACGGCAGGCTTCCTTTCTTTCTACTCTGTTGGCTGTTTTCCCTTCGCCAGGACACCTTCCCTCTTCAACTTCTTTGTTCCTGGGGGTAGGACACGTCCTGGCAGGTCAGTGCGTGCAGGCTCCACTGTGCCTAACTGGCCACCGGTGCCCTGAATGGCTGAGGGGATGCCTGTTCTTTAGTGACAGCAGCATGTTAGGACTTTGTCCTCTACCCAGCTATAAAATTGCATGAACTTTATGACCTTCATATCTTTGAGATCTCTATCCCAGCCTGAAACCAGCCACCAGGTTTAAAGTTATTAAAGAGAGACTGACAGACAAGCAGATGGACAGCCAGGCAGCACAGTTGTGTAAGCTTTGTTTCCTTAGGAAAGCAGGCTAAAAAAAGAAACCAAATGCAGTATTCACCCATCATTGTCTAAAAAAACTACTGAAATCAGCTATTTAACACTTTGTAACTAGTGTAATGGCTCAGCAGAGTTATTTATTCTGCTAGAAAAACCTGTTTCGAGGCCTCAGAGGATTAGCTGAGAAGCTGAGAGGCAGCATAACCTCTCTGTGACCCTATCTGAGAAGAAGCTGGTCTAACTGGAAGTCTGAAACCAGCATTTTGAAAGTGGTGGCAGCTAGGAATAGATGGGCTAGAGCTGGTCTAAGCTAAGGGGAAGTTTTACAGAGAAAGAAAATAATCCAAACATCAGAGAGGAAAAAAAGAGTTAAAAAAAGAGAGGAAGTGAGAAGTAGGCTAGCAGATGAAGGAAAAAACAGAATCAGCACAGCAATGAATTTATTTTAGTGTGTTCAGGAACACAGTAAATAATTTATATGACAGGTTAAAGGTATATTAGGACAGTAGATATAGGCAGAACAATGAAGGGGGAGTTTGCAGAATGCAGATTTGCTTTCTTGAATCATTTTTAAATCAACATCAGTGCCTCGAAACACAGTATACCATAGCAAAGAACAGCTGTCAATGTCACTGGAGCCAGGGCTGAGCCCACAAATCTGTTTTTTCTGTAGATAAATACACAAATCTGTAGATACCTGCCAGTGTTTGGTTCGGAAGGTCAAGCTTATGTGGACTGTAGCGAGCTGTCCGGGTTTGTGTGAAAGAAGATAACAAAATTGAGATGGAGCTCACAGATGCCCAGACTGAACCTGACTCAGAGCATCCACAGCTTATGGGACCTGACAGCAGCAGGATGCAGAAGCGTTGATTAGCGGACACTGAAAGCACCACAGAGTTTCAGTCAGAAAATGCACTACTATATATATACATGTATGCTGAGGAATAAAATCAGTATTGTTTCCTGTGCTGGATAATCACCTGTCACTTTAATCCTAGTACCACATAAGAGCCTTAAATTAAATTATTACTTATTGTAGTTTCTCAGATAAGAGCATTGTTTATATTAATGGTAGGAATAATTGTATAGATTATATGAGCCCTCTCTTGGTCAATGTAGGATTATTCTCCACAGGCAATTTTTTAGTATTTTATCCCATCTAAATTTGAGCATCTCTGTGACTGACCTTCTGTCACTTTTTTGTGGGCTATATTTCACTGTCATTGGCCAATGCATCTTCAAAACCGTTTGTCCTGGTGTTTAATCTAAATATTCTTTTTCTTATGCCTTTGGCTCTCCACCTCCCACCTTTCTCTAGGTTCCTACTGAGAAACATAAGTTAGACATCTAATTACTCTGGGCTCCCCCAACAGCCAGTGGAAAGAAATGATCAGCTTTAGAAGATGTAAAGGTTATGGGTGAAGGTTCCTTTTCTCTCCCAGTACTTTTAATGCAACTACACTCCTAATTCAGGTACTTCATCTGGGAGGAGCTGAATCTGGGTCAGAAATATCTTCTTGCCTTTTACAGTAGTCAGAGGTTTCTTGTGGTTTGATGCCTCAACCTGCARACACATGCAAAACAGAGATTTATTATCCATAGACCAAAACTCCAGTYTTCTCCAGCATCACTTTTGTTGCACTTCTCTGAACTATTTCTGGTTTTCCAGTACACTTCTGGTAACATTGTGTCCTGAAATTATAACAATTTCTAGGTACACTGGCAACAGAGCTTGGCAACACAGCATCTTTGTGTATGTCACTAAAAATGTTATTCTGCATCCATTTTGTATTCCAAAATCAAATCTAATTTCACGTTTACTAAACGTGTAAACTAAGCAATTGTACTTCTTTCTGGAAATATTCAGCCCTCCTGTGTTATTTCCTGGACCAGACTGGTTTCAACAACACCTCTCATCTTAATGTCTATGCATTTCAGTTGTAACTCATTAACTTCCTTTTCCATGTACAAAGTATAAAAGTACTCTCTCCCGCAGCCCACACCAATAGGGACTTGTTGAAATCGTCTCATGGTCTTCTCCTTTGCCCATCCTCATGAGCTGCTGAGAAGACAGCTGTCAATCAGAGAGCAAGTGCTCTGCATGTTTCTGAGCTAGACCTAGCATATATTGTTGACCACGTTTGTCTCTTGGCTGCTACAGACAGTTTAGAAGAGAGAACTGAGTCACTGGGCAGGGAATGTGGGCTGCAAGAAGCAATTTCCTCAGCTATGGTGACACCATATTTTGTCTCACAGGACAGGCATGCTAACATACTACTGCTCACTCGGGTAGGACAAGCCACTTGATCGACCCAGTTGCAGGAGCATTTTGACACTATTTTTGCCTTTCCTCATTTATTAGCTGAGAAACCACTTTGCAGAGAGATGTGGCAAGTAATGCTGACAGGTTTTAAATTTCATCAGTGCTTCCATGCTGAATTACCAATAAAGGTATTAAAACTGAGCAGAAATAAACCAGATTTAGACAAACAAACACACCTTTTTGTTTGATAGCCTATTCATAAATAGCCTCTTACGAACAACACTAAAAATGCCTTCATGAGCAGTAAAACTGGAAACGAGATAATATGACTTGATCTTGAAACAGTGAAATATTGCAGGGTTGTTTTTTAAGCTAAGACCAAAAGCATTTATATGTGCCAGTACTTTTAAAAAAATATTGGAGAAGCCCTGGTCTGGTAGTATATGAAATAACATCACTTTCTTTGTGAAAAGGACTTAACACTGTTACCAACTAAAGATCAACACTATCCTAAGGCTACATACGACTGCACCTTAGCACATACCTCATCTTTTTTTGTCTTTTGAGCCCGCAAATATTTACACATGTTGAATGTTAAGCTCTTTGGGGTCTAGTGACTAAAAGTTAACAGTCAAAGGGACTATTCACATGACTGAAGTTAAGCCTATAACTACTTGTTTAAACCGTCAGGTCTTTACACATCTTTAGTCTACCAAAATTGACATAGGCAATTTTTTCTAATGCTTGAACTGGAAATTTCAAACCTACTTTCCACTGTATTTTATCGCAAGGACATTAATTCCACTTTCCAATGCCCCCCCCCCAAAAAAAAAAAAAAAAAAAAAAAAAAAGAGAGAGAGAAGATGCCTGAACAATTATAAATTAGGGAAACAAACCAAGGAACTCATATAAATGGAGAAATTAAATATACTACTTTATTATTACTGTAAATGAGTTTGCATGTCCTTTAGTAGAGATATAATATAGGTAATCATTATTGGAATTATGGGAAAGCACACAACTGCTTACTCGTAAAATGTGTTTGCTTCTGATGTATTCCTCACCAGTCTGTGCTTGCTTTCAGTAACCAGTTCAGCTGTATAACAACTAATGTATATACAAAGCAAAGTTTAAGTTTGCTCAAGTACTGTCCAATAGAATTTTTTAGATTTGCACAAACATTTGCTTCTAAAGAATATGTTTTAAGTCTGAAGAAATACTGTTAACACGGTAGAAGAGGAGATGAAAAGAAGATACCTAAGATTCAGACAGTTAATGAGTTCAAGGACTTCTCTGTACCCTTCGCAGCTAGGACAGCCTACCTCCCCCCARTTACTGCATGATAATATAATGACAAAACATATGTGGCTGTGCTCAATACCAGGTAGTTACACATTTTGCTTTCCTGAAGAATTTTGCATTAGACAAGCCTGGTGGTTCAGGGAAAATTTCAAAAAATCCCTTTATTTATTCCTAACCTGAGATTATAAGATTTCTTCCTCACTACAAAAGACACATTCACCCATGACCATTCACAAAAATCACACATAAGTTACAGAACTTTTAGACAACACAAAATTACCACTCATCTATCGTAGCAAAGCACGTTCTTAAATGTAGCATTTTCCTAAGTGCTTTCCTCTATCACAGTTAAGATCAGTGAAAAGAAAACAATACCACACAACCTTTGTGACTGAGAACTACAAACTAAAAGAGCTTAAATTTGCAACACTATTAAATACTCCTGTGCAAATGTATATGACTAATTCATAAAAACTAAGACTAATGTAAAAAACTGGTTGACTTCACAATGTGGTAATAGGTTTTCCAGAGGTAAAAAAAGGGAGAGTCTATTAACAGTCAGACCATTTTTCAATGATTTGATCATTTATTTTATTTGATCTTCAGCTTAATTATATATACCACTTGGCTAACTAATAAAAGATCAAACAGTTAACAATCTAAGACTTGTATTCTACAAACATCTAATTAACAAAATGATCTCAGGCTACAATAGAAGTACATCTATTACAGTTGTAGGTTGAGGTATCTGAGAAAGACTGCAGAACCTGACTCTTGTATAAGATGCAATTTCATCATCTGACTACAAATGCAAGTGAAAATAGAGAAGTAAAGAAAAGGAAGATGATAACAGTGACAAAATTATGGTGTTGGCTTGATTGATAATACAGTAGTCATGGAGTGGAAGAGGATTTACTTTTAACTTGCTTCTGCGGTAGATTGCTGTGCACGCAGTCTATATGCTTATAGTCTGTGCAGACTAAACTGATGATAAAACAAAGCTTCTAGAAGTCTTTCATAAAATYTGTACTTGAATACAGTCTTCATGAAAAGAACTATCTACTTTGGCCACATTTTCCAAGTGCAGGGATACAGAAATAAAGAATATTTTAAGGTGACTTCTCCAGACGACCTACAAAGATAGAACTTTTGAGAACAGTGGCACTAGAAACCCGAATAATTAAATAAGTATAAAATTAAAAGTATATTAAAGTATATTAATAAGTATAAAATTAATTAAATACGTTTAAAAAAAAGGAAAAAAAATGAAAAGATTGCTAGGACTGCAAATTTCTAAGAGAATTTATTTAATAGGAGCTTGTAAGAAAATTTCCCTCTACAAAAGATTCAACATCATTTCATAAGCATTAAAATAAGGATTGAAAAATGTCTCAGTAGGCGTTTTGGAATCAGTCAGTAAACCCAATCAACTAACTAACCAGCCAAGTAAAAACAAAACAAGAAAGGAAGATCAAGACTTGACTTGAACTTTCTAGGAAAATGCAGAATTATAACTTTTTCAGAGCTGAAAGATGAGAAATTTCTTATGAGTACTTCTCTAAGGAGGAAGAAAAATAATTGCACACACCTTTGCTAATCAACTTACAAACTACAGTCAGCAATATTAATGAATACAGAAAAATCTTCTGTCTGAAGTAACAATGGCAGCTTCATAACATAAAAATGTCACTTCTCATTAGTTTAAAAAATTATTTATGAAGCGACTGCTTCATAACCCCGCATAGGGTTTAAAACACACTTCAGATTGATTTGCCAAGATTATGAGTTTGTCTTGAGTAAAAAAACCCATAGTATTCCTGTTGGTTTTATAATTACTCTGTACAAACATGAAATATCGCATAAACTAGGATGAGTGCATACAGCTGCGTCCCACAGCAAAGGCAGCTTAGAAATAGAATATTAGAATCCTGCTTTTTCTAGTATCCTTGGAGAATCTGTGGTGTCAACAAACATGTTGTTTCCTGTCTGAAGAAATATTACATATATGGGAGACAGATCTCTAAATATGTAGACTGTGTCATGTTCTCTTGCACTAAGCTAAATCGTGAGATTGTAAGGTTAAAACAGGAAGAGTTCTTCCAGACACTCACTCTCCCTGCCTCGCAGCAAGGGCTCTGTCAAGCCCATCTGTGCTTGTTCATTTGGGGAAGCATGCATATAGGAGATGCAATCCAAGGGGATTCCTCTATATTGGCAGCCCTCCAGCAGTCTTCAGTCTCCAGTTGAGGTAATGAAGSCATTGCAGTACTGTCTGCCCTGTACTCATGAGCAGTGACCACAGTGAACAAGGTGCTGGATCCAGAAAGCGATGACAGAGGCACCTCTGGTTCCAGCCATTTCATTGATACAGTTTATTAAAAAACAGCAGACGGATTTGTTTGAAATAACTATGGARTAATTTCACTTACCATTCAGCAACCCATAGTTGAGCGTGGTCAATTTTGTTGCTACTGAATTTTGAAATATTTGGTATTTTTTAAAGGAATTATTTAACAAAATCCCTCTTCCCACTTTGAACAACTAAGTGACACAATTTATAGCAGTAAGCTGTCAATTTCAACTGTTTGACCAAATGTTTAATTTTATAAAGCTTGATGGATATGAAAAGGAATAAAAATCTTAAATTTGAGAATCCCACTTTCATTCTTAGATTACAGCATATATAAAAAAAATGTTAGCATGTATTTGATGGAAACAGTTAAGCGAAGAAAAGCAATGTGTAACATCACATTAATATTTATAAGAAACACATTAAAATATTTCAGTCGGGCTACTTCAGATGTGTTTTGTCTAGGCCAGACTGTCATTTGGATTGTTAACTGCAGTTTCTTTTACGTAAGAACAGAACTACATGGAGCCAATTTAAAAATCTGCTTCACATGTTGTTCTAATAAATTTATTAGTCCAACAGAATAACAGGTAGCTACCCACATTTAAAAATGAATAGAAGTTATTCAGTGAGTATGTGCGAAAGTAAATGTTTAACCAGTTATAATACTACTGTTTTAATTCTTTTTCAAGCTTATTGATGTCTATTGCTCTTTGGAAGATAGTTGCATACAAACTTTACAGTTCAATCGTGTTTGAGACACCTAAGCACGGATTTTTAAGGTTTAAAGATTTACTCATATTCATAGACAGCATGTTTTAAAAGTAGTTGGACTTTGTTCAAGTATTCAGAAAAATCATCTCTGAGCTGGGACTAATCATAGAAGACTTAATTCCTCAAGGAAACGGCTCTGGGAAAGTTATAAGCAGTCAGGATAGGAATTTATAATGGAAGCTGGCTTACAAACTYGGGCTCTCATCCCAAAAATGTTTACACACATTTAACTTTCAGTATATGAGTATCTCATTAAACACACATATCAGTCCTCAGTGTTGCAACACACTTCATGTAGACAGAACACGATGTGATGCTTTGCTGAAATCTGTGGAGGTTACATGAAGACACTCTCCTGTAGGGAGCTCCTGACAGGTTCAGCTAGTAGGGTATTCAAGCTGTTTTGTCTTGCACTGGCCTAAGCATATCAGGAAGTTATTTATGTTAGAAGATCTGATCGATTATCAATTAATAAAAAAGAAAAAAAAGTGTTCTTATAAAAGGCAGAATGTTGACTACTAAGTGTTAATTGTTTCCCGGTGTTATGCACTGCCTGCATACAGACAGTGCGCTAGAGTCGAGAAAGGACCAAGGGTTGCATATACCTAGAGACCCAAGCTGAATGTCTGCATTCCAGATATAAAAGGAATTAGGCTGCAAAAGGTGGGGTTCTCAAAGCCATCCCTGGCCTCACACTAAAGGGAGAGCTAGGTGAGCTAGTTAACAGGAAAAGGCAAGACGAAGCGGTGAAATTTAGATCTTCTGTTTCAGGATCAGACAGCAAAACCCCCAGCTCCACACGACCTTGAATCTTCTGTTTTCACAAAATGGAGTTAGTAAAACAGCTTTTCCAGAATCTCAATAATTAAACTCCACACACCGAATATGGGAGCCTCAAATTTCCTTTCTGCCTGGAGGAACTAGAATTTACATCTCCCGTAAGAACTCTCTAATGACTCAGCTATATGATATAATAGGTTGGAGTCTCACAACGTCTCCCCTTGGAGCTCTACCACTCCTTATAACATACTTAAATATTCACTGCAGTAAACACCAAACTCAGGTCCTTCCCCCCCTTATCCTGTTGACTGCCCTAACCAACAGCTTTCATAAGCAGGTTATGGAATTAGTCCGAGCCAGCATCTCTCAGGTCCTGCGAACATTTAACTACTCAATGCAAAGTGGAATAATTTCAAATGAGTGATTGAGATACCTCCACCAGCTCATGAAAGTCTATAGCTGGAGATTAGGATGTGCTGCTTGAAGATGGGAAATGCAAACTTCTGTCCTCCACAAATGGGTGAAAATCCCACCCACCAGATTATTGAGAAAATGGGGGAGGAATGTGTGAACCTTTTTCCCTCTTTGCAGGAGAGCAGAATGCACCATTTAGTGAGCTCTGAAAATGCTCCCAGATGGGGTCCTGCAGGCAAGAGAGGTGAAGCAATGCAGACAGCATGAACTTCAGCTGGGACGGCTAACTGCTCAGCATTCACCAGCCTTGGGTATCTCTGTGGAAGCTAAATAACAGACACGTAGAAATAATCATAGAATGGTAAGGTTGGAAGGGACCTTGGGAGATCATCTAGTCCAACCCCCAGCGTAGCCCATATGGGACTGAGCCCGCAACCTTGRCRTTAGTAGCACCACGCTCTAACCAACTGAGCTAAACCTGCCCCCGACGCTTAGGAAAATCTCCTGGCAAACATGGAAACACCTAGTGTCCTCAGAGGTAAGATGGTAGTCAAGGAGGGATTAGGAGAGGCTAAATTTCGGACAAGAGCTGCAGCAGCAGGTATGCACCACTGTGGCAGGGAGGTGGCCCGGGGCGCACAGAGCTTCGTCACCCGCCTCCGAGGAGGACCACGCACGAGGCCTCTCCTCCCTCACGACACGGCTGGGGCGGGAGCGGCGAGGGAAGACCRATGGATCTCACCTCATCCCACTTAGTAACTGAGGAACGGCTTTTAATGGCAGTGTTTTTTAGGGGATGGTGCTTTGGCGCGTGTTCGCTCCAGCGCGCCTCGGGACCCCTCAGCGCCCGCGCCGCCACGCGCGGGGGTCGCGCTGGCCCACGGAGCGGCCAGGCCGGGGCGGGGGGGGGCGAGCGGCCATTTCGGGGCGTGCGGCGCCACAAAGGGAAGCGCGGCCCCCGGGCGGCCACCTCGGGCTTCCTCCTTCACGGGGAAGGAGGAAAAGAGGAGGGGGGGGCGGGAATATTCTGGACCGAGGGAGGAGGAGGAGGAAGGAGGTGATGGATAACTTGAATAAATCCGCAGCGGAGCTGAGGAGAGGGGGAGGGAGGAGGCGGCGGCCGGTCATGTGAGGCACAGTCATGCTGCGGCCCCGCGGAGGGAGGCGGCCGGGGGCGCCCGCCCGCCCCCCGCGCCGCGTGTGAGTGTGTGTGGGGGGAGTGGGAAGCAGCAGCGGCAGCAGTGCTGGTGCTCGTGCTTCTGCCGCTGCCGCCCCCTCGCCGCGGCGCTCGGCGGCGCTCGGCGATTTCCGCCGCGCGAGCCGAACCCGCTTCCGTCGGCCGGGGCCAGACGGGCTTTATGTCTGCCAGCGGGGCGCGCATGCGCGGCCGCCGCCATCTTACGTTGTCTGCCGCCTGCCCTCCCCTTTGGCGAGCTCTCCCCTCCCCCCCGCGGCCGCGCGCTGCGCCCTCCTCCCGCGCCGTGTGAGGAGACGGGGCCGGGCGGGCGGGGGAGAGACCGGCTGTGGCGGGGAAGCCGGGGAGCGACCCGGAGGGAAGAAAGAAAGGGGCAGACACACATGCGGGCGGAGAGCTAATCCCCGGCGCGGGGCTGCGGAGGAAGAGCCGGTGCCGCCTGTTATAAAGGGGGAGGAGGCAGCGGCGGGGGGAAGGAAGAGCGTGTGGAGCGGAGCCTCCTCTAGAGACAGCCAGACACAGAGGGAGGAGAGCGCGGCTGCCTGCCTGCCTGGCGGCCCCCCCTCCCTCCTGCCCTCCCTCCTTCCCTTTCATGGACTCTCTCGTTGGGCTGCCGCCGCTTTTCTTCCCTCCTCATTCCGTCTCGCGAGTCCCCAAAATGATTCAGCTCCATGGCTGCCACTGACGGGGATGTCCCTGCCCGGCTCAGCCTGCTGCTGCCGCCCTGCCGTGTGCCGGTCCTGTACGTATCTGCGCCCGCCTCGCTGCCGCGGGGGTGGCGGGGGCC